>NC_140490.1:30841046-31333546 GCF_964271855.1 Acomys minous
CGCATATTAAAATGATCTACTAGCCTTTCTTCTCGTAGCCCCCCCTGCCCCCCCGTCGAAATTCTCACCCCTATTGATAGGGTCCCGATTCTGCATGGGGAAAGAGGTGACAAGAAAAGCAAGAACTTTGATCACACTTGGGTTTGTGGAATAGGTCACAGGGTATTTAAAGTTCTATCTCACCCTTGTTCATCCGGCTTAAGAAACTGCCTTATTTTAATGTTTCCTTGTTTGAACAAGTAGGTCAAGGTTATGTGTAACTATGCACTAATTGTAAGCATCCTGATACTTCCTGGAGCAGGAGTGTTTAAAGGTTCTTTAACACAGTGTCGCCAGAGCCAGAACAGAATCCACAGGTGAGGTGGGGGGTGTGTGTCTCAGAGTGCTCAACAGCCAAGCACCCCAGAACAAAGCCCAGAGCTTTCCATTTCTTCTCAGGACCTGTGCCACCCGCAGATACTAGAGTACAGCATTTGGATCTTGAGCCGAGGTTTGCTACTTTTCCTCAGATCTTCAGTAACAGCTATCACGTGTCTGAGGGCTTGGCTTGCACCTCAGGCTTTGCTCGCGCTTCCCAGGGAGAAACGCATTGGTGTCTAGAAGGAAGGGAGGAAAAGGAAATATAGCAATTCGGAATGAAAACAGTCATCTAAGATTAAAGACCGACTCCTGGTTCTCAAAGCACAGAGGTGTTAGGGAACCTAGAGATGTGTGTGCAGATGGGGGAGAGAAAAGGGGCCTTCTCTGCTGCCGCTAGACCAGTGTTAGGACATATAGTGTGCTTTTTCCCTCTGAGCTATTGATCTGACCAATAGTGACCTTATACTTCCTGTCCCTACTCTTTTTTCATCAGAGGTCTTATTTGGAGCTTTTTTTGGTTTTTGGTTGTTTGTTCAGTTGTTTTTATTATTTATTTATTTATTTATTGGTTTTTAAATAAATTTTTATTTACTTTTATTTGATGCGCGTTGGTGTTTTGCCTGCATGTATGCCTGTGTGAGTGTGTCAGTGTCCCTGAACTGAAGTTACAGACAGTTGTGAGCTGCCAGTGTGTTCTGGGATTTGAACCCAGGTCCCTCTGGAAAGAGCAGTCAGTGCTCTTAACCGCTGGGCTATCTCTGCAGCCCCATATTTAGAGCTTTTTTGTATTCAAAGAGTTTGATTCTTTGCCATGGCTCCTAATTGGCTAGTGAATATCCTAGGGGAAGAGGAATTATTATTTCTAAGAGGAAAGTACTGTATAGAGTTAGGAGCCTTGGAACTGACATCGAAGTACCTGAGTTCAAATCCTGCCTCAACTGCACAACTTGACAGTGACTTTTATCCGTTTCTGTATCTACAAAATGGGCATGTTGAAAGCTGCCAACCTTGATGACCTCAGCTCGTCCCGTCCCTGTGGGAACAGAGAATATCTGAACCCCCACATGCCGGTTGTCCTCTGAACTCCCCACATGCACCTGTGTACATATGAGCACGTGCACACACTCCAAATACATGCACTACACAGCTTTAAATGGGTATGTTAAGAATACCTGTCTCCCAGGTTAAGGATGAAATGATTAAACACATACCTGGGAGGTGCAAATGAGCCACCCTAGAGGGCAACAAAATAGAAAAGACTGCAAAGGTAAACCACCTACATATTATAAGAAAGCCACTTGAATCATTGTGTCGACTTCTCACTAGACCCAGTAGCTTCAGATGTCTCTTGTTTGTCAATTAACTTATTTCTGGAGATCGAATGCAAGGTCTGGGGCATGCTAAGCATGTGCCCTACCGTGGAAGTGTATCCCCATACTTCTTAACCCCATATTAAAGGGCAGCAAGCCGAGGACAGGTATGACCCGCCCTCATCCCTCCGTCCCAATTATAGTTCAAATCACCAGAACACAATGGAGATGATATTTCCTCTCTTACGATGCCATGGTTTTTAACACACACGTGTGGATACCAATCGCATAAGGGTTTTGCTAAACTTGCCTCCACAGTGTTTACCAATCTCGCTGGTGGCCCAGACATCTGCAATTTGTTCTGGTGGAGGAGGGTTCCCAGACTCCACTTTGAAAAACAGTGACTTAGCATCTGTGTTCTTTCTCCCACCTCACCCTGCTGCTTGCCTATGAAAGATGCAAGATGAGACAGCATCACTGGCGATTTTTAAATGAGTACGTTTGATCTTTCATTCAGTAAATACGGTTTGACTACTTCGTAGGCATCAAGTTTTCTACCGGGTTCTAGATTTACAAAGAAGATTCAGCCTCCGCCCTGAAGGAGTTTATAGTTTAGTAGAGGAGAAAAACACACGCAATAAGAAAAAAAAAAATCTCCACCCAATGCGTGTTTATGAAGACAAAATTGGGCATCGAATCCAGTCTGGGTTGGTGTGTGTAGTGGGCATCTGTTATTTCTGCTGCTGATCGTCATTCTCCCGTCTGGTAACAACATCCAACATCTCCATTGGAGAAGTCAGCCCCTCCCCCAACTCTCAGTCCATATGGTTAAGGTGGGAGCTATTCCATCCAGCCACACTTGGCATGTGACCCAGGCATGGCCAATCAGAGCACAGCAGCCTACAGGCAAAGCCTCAGGACTGAGCTGCTGACCCAAAAAGGGTGGCTGAGAGTCTTATTCAGGACTTTTGCGTAGGCGGAGACTTTGTACTTGGGTAGAACGTGGTCTGCAGCTCTGGGGTGGGCCTGTTTGCTACATTGTTAAGGAAGATCTTCCTGTACTGAAAGTCCTGGAAGAGGAGAGCCAGGTAATCAAGATCTGGTGCTTTGCTTCATCAGAGCCTGGTGTGACTGAAGCGCGTGTACTGTGTAGACTTCTCCAGTATTCACAACCCTAAGAGCCCTGAGTGAAAACTACTAGAAAATAGAGACGACTATGCTGTTTCTCTAGGAAGAGTGGTTCCTGAGATAACTCCAGAGCAGCAGACAACAAGAAGAACTTAGGCAGCCAATGTGAAAGCGCGGAGCCCAGAAGGCACCAAGTTCCGCTGTGTGTATGGAGCCTGGTTTCACTTGACCTAAGTATGAAGCCTGGTTTTTCTGAGTAACTCTGGGACTGGGAGCTTGCTTACTCTAGGATTCAGATTTCTACTGTGCTAAAGGAGTATGGCAGCATTCACCAAAACAGGCTGCATGAGGACTCCTCAGACACCAGATCCACCTCTTGGAGACATTGAGGTAAGCCACTGCAGTTATCACTGAGAAGTCGCCGGAGGGCGTGACTGGTTTCCATGGTTGTCTAAAGACGTGGTCTTCTGGCGTTAGAGATGTCATTAGGTCAGTAGACATATCCTATCAGCTATGGCCTGGGTATACAGGCTGTCAGTTTCCAGGGACAGGAGTAGCCCTAATTTGTAATGCCCTGGGTTGTGGGCTTCCACAGACCAGCTGATTTCAACACTCATGGCTGCTTGTGATACCAGCTGTGGATGATTCTCTTAACATTTCAAAGACCTGGTTGCTTTGTCTTTACAACCTTTAATATTCACAATAGGATAGAGTCCTTGCAGGTGCGGCTGCTTTGTCAGTAGGTGGCAGAGAGGAGCAAAGCTATGTCTACACTCAGTCTTCTGACCTAGGAACACCTGAAATGATTAGTAACCTAACATTCCCTGGGGGGAAAAAAAGCAAGCTTGAGACAACAACCAGACAAGCACCATGGGGCCTAAACAGGGAGATAGCCTGAGATAACAACCAGTCTGGTCTGCACAGGCTTGGTGACTGGAGGGCAGACCATGCCTGAGATGACCCCTGCCTGGTGCCATAATACACAAGTGAGGCATAGCACTTCTGAGACCACTCCTGAGACAGCCCACACACTCAGAGACCCTGGGTGCTACTAAGAGGAGCAAGTGAAAAAATGGAAGAGAAACAGAAGGCTGTGGGCACAATGAAGAGAGGCAGAACTGGAGACTGAGGGTAGTGAGGAACAGCCTAATGTGAGTTGCCGGTGATGCCACCTGGGACTATGGTGGGGTCCTGGCCTATGCTGCCACCAGGGGACTGGGTCTGTGGCCCTGCAGCATCAGGGGTCTATTACCACCAAAGGCCAGGCAGACATCCCTGGTTTGGGCAGCTGCCTCACCTGGGCATCCTGGGAGAGCTGACTCTGGAGACATGAGAAGAGGACTGACCTAATGCCCCACCCCCACCCGTAGCCAGCTGCAGTAGGGAAGAGTGGCCCTACACATTGCTGGAGTTGCAGGTGAGCCAGCCCTGAGGCGATGAGCATGTGAGACCTGGCTCTACCGCTTGTCTCCCATGATGTGGAATGGAGAGGGAGAGATACCCTCCTCTTCCTTGCCTCTTCATCATCTGTGGCAGGCAGGAGACCTGACTACTAGGGTCATGAGAGAGTGGGCCCTGCACATCGCCTGGGCAATACAGCAGAGCTAAAACTGAGGCAAATTCGGGTGATCCAGCCCTAAGGGTGTGAACATAAGAGAGCTGGGACCACCACTTGTCTGCTGTTTGGTGACATGGCATGGGAGAGATGCCCCCCCAACCCTTTCCCTTTGTCACCTAAGGCAGGCAGGAGAACTGTCCCTGGGGGCAGGAGAGCAGAAGAGCTATCCCTGCCCGTCACCTGCTGTAGCACTTGGGAGAGACGGCCCTACATCTGACCTGGGCCGCACAGTAGAGCTGGCCCTAGATGTGGGAGTTGTAGGTGAGCTGGCCCCCAAGAACATGAGTATAGGAGACCTGACCCTGCCTATTGTCCGCTGTGTGGTGGCATGGACAAGAGAGAGATGTCTTCTTTCCCTCCCTCATCTCTCACCATTTATGGCAGATGGGAGAGCCACCCTCAGAGTCATGAGAGTGGGAGAATTGGCCATGTTCCTCACCAGCTGCAGCAGTAAAGAGAGTGGGCCCTGAACCTTGCCTGGGCAGCAGAATAGAGCTGGCCCTGTTTGCAGGGTCTCTGGTGAGCCAGCCTGAGGGCATGAGAGTGGGAGACTGGCAGGCTAACCAGCTCAGATATCTCTCAGACCTAGATCCAGGGCTTTGCATTGGCCTACCTCAACATCTACCCCATCGATGAACTGCTGGAGGGCATGAAGGGACCAGTCCTTCAGATCTAAAACTACGGGATCTGCATGACACAGGGCAATAACAGGATATCTGCACAGGGTGACTGCAGGATATCTGCAGAGAGGAGTCCCAGTGAGGATCCAGTATTGATAGTGTAGCAGAAACCAAAGACGTTGAACCAGACTAATGACTCATTGCAATGAACATTTCAAGCAAAGAAAGATGGACAAAAGGGTATACTGAGGGACGCACTGACACACTACCGCTTACACAAAGAGAGGTTTTTTTTTTTTTCTCTGTTTGGTAGAGGAAGTAGCAAGGGTGTAAGATGGGAATGAGGTTGGGGGAAATGACTGGGATGGTGTAAAATTCACAAAGAACCAATAAAAAATATTCAGAATGCAATTGAAATGCCATAATATGTGGGAAATGCCTGGCATGTGGCTGGTGAATAAATGGCAGCCCTTACACTCACTACTAATTATGGCTGCTGTTATTACTGTTCTGATATTGGGAAACTTGGTCACTGAAGCAAGTGGGACTGCAGTGTTCTTTGGCAAATAAAGTATTGTAAGCACAACATGGGCAGATCTTTACCCACTGGGTTGACTGCTCTGTGCCAATGATTATGTGAGCAGGTAGCACTGAACTGAACATTTCTGCTGTTACTCTTGAGCCAGGATCCTGCTCTGCAGCTCTGGCTGACCTAGAACGTATTGTGTAGGCTGGCCTGAGTGCTGGGATTATGAGCATGCCACCATACCTGGATTTTTCTCTTTGCTATGAGTTGGATGGTTACCCCAATCCAGTCTTGCAAGCAAGCAGCACCTTGTAGGAATAAAACAAATACCTATTAAAAGGCCTGCTGTGTGCCAGACATGGTGAACGAATCTGATTTCGATCTTGTTGATTGTCATCCTAATGGTGGAATACGGATGATAAATCAGAAACATGAAACAATTTCAGAGTTTGATGAACACCAGGAAGAAAATAGACTATGATGACCAGATGGAATGTGCCTTGGTAAAGGCTATTTGAAATAGTTAGTACCTTCTATTCTGGTACAATTAAAATCTCTGGTGCACCCAAGAACTAAGCCGCATTAGACCAATTCCCAATTGTCCCCTCAAACTGACCCACTTGCATTTGATTTTGAAAGCAACCCTCCCTCCCCCACAGCCCAACCCACCCATTGATTGGTCCAACTTAAATTTTCTTGGAATTCAAAAAAGAATTTTTCTAAAGAGTTCCAACGAAAAGCCAAGAACCCCCTTGGGTAGCTGGTGCTGTAGGCCTTTGACCCACATACAATTTTCCTATCAAATGCAATGGTAATTGATCAGAGTGAAAAATGTTATAGAAAGAGATATTGCTGCCATGTTTTCCAACCGTGCATTTCCCAGCCAAGTCTCCAGATGGAATCACCGAAGCAACACATCCTTGACTTAAATGTGACTGTTTAACAGTTATATTGGGTAGGCCATATTTTCCACAAGGAGGTGGTTGCTTGTCTTAGGAACTTGAGACTCTTAACAGACTTTTGGGTGAGAGCTTTCCAGGATACCAGTCTTTCTCTCACACTTCCTGCAGTCACAGAAGTCAGAGACCTAGCTGTGGTGTCAGGGGAGGGGAATGGTAGAGCGAACTGCTACACAAACTTCTCATGCTGGCTTGTAGAGCATCCGAGTATAGTGACTGTCAGGACGGGTCTATTGTTTGTGTTTGCCTGTCCAGCCTCCACTGTCCTTTCTTCTGGCTTAGGAGTGGTCTAGTTTTGCTTTCCTGCTCCTTGTTACTGAGCACAGAGCGTTTTTGCTGTGAGGCAAAGCCCTTGGATTCCATTTTCACGGGCCAGGAATAGAGATGGGGCTCTAAATAGGTCAGGTAAATGCTTTCCAGGAATTGAACCCTTGAGTAGAGTGATCAGACTACAAATAACTGAAGGTCATGCGCTCCAAGGAGGCATGGACAAGCAGCCTGTCATTCATACACGCTGCCCTTCAAAGTCTGCTAGTACCTTCCCTTTGTCCACTCAAGCAACCTCATGCTACTCCACTGAACTTTCCAGAACAGTTATTATGAGTTGGCTTTTTTTGTTTTGTTTTTGTTGTTTTTGTTTTGTTTTGTGCCTTGAAATGAAAGATTTGAATCAATCATCTGTATAGCTGTGCCTCATCTGCTTGTTATTGACCTTTGGAACGGGACATATAAAACTTAGGATCATAGTTGTGGGGTGGGGAAATGGCTTGACAGGTAGGAGAACTTGTTGTGCCAGAAAGAGGACATGAGATTGAATCCTTTTGCACACACACACACACACACACACACACACACACACACACACACACATACAGGCTTTGCTGTGATCTCTTGCCAGCCAGCCTAGTTAAAATGTTGGGCCTCTCCCTCCCTCCTTCCTTCCCTCCCTCTTTCCCTCCCTCCCTCCCCCCTTCTTCCCAGCATTTTCAATTGACCTCATCTCTGGGGATCTTCAGATATGCTAAACCTACACATTCCAGCTTCCTAAGTATGTGTGTTTTACTTGGGGGGATTTGGGAGAAGATCTCTTTATGTAGTCCTGGCTAGCCTGGAACTCCCTACATGGCCCAACTGGCTGTAAACCTGTGGTAGTCATGTGTCAGCCTTCTGTCCTCCTAGAATTATAGGCCTGAAAAACATCACTCTGCTGTGGATGTGGTTTTCTTCCTCTAAAAGGGTTCCCCCTTCCCAAGAAGCAGAACATAAATTGGGGGTAGTAGCCTGTATATACAACCCAAACACTTAGCACTCAAAATATAAAGACATGGTATAGGTTAGAGGCCAGCCTGGGTTACCTGGAAAGACTCTGTTTCAAAATCCAAAATCAAAGGACCCCCAAAAAAGAAGACAAAAAAAATGAACATCCAAACAAAATTAACCTGTATTTAAAATAAAAATGTCATCTGGGGGAGATGGGGCCAAAGCTAGACCTGGTGTCTCAGAGACAAGAGAGTGATGGGATTGGGAGTCATTTTACACAAAAAAGTCTCTTCAGACAATGTGGTTCCTTTTCCCTCCAGCACTTCCAAGATATGGTAACAACTTGCTGAATATTGCTCAATAAAAATGGGTATGAGGTCTCAGCATAGACTCTAGAAACAGGTGAATAAGATAGAACCCCGGCTTGGAGTCTGGCTTCAAGAGTTGACACCAAGAGCCTTTTGTCTGTGCTATTTTGCTTTTTTTTAAGGATGGGAGGTGGCACTAGGAATTGAATCCAGGGCCTTGTATAGTTTAAACAAACACACTCTGTGCCTGAGCTACAATCCAGCCTTTTTGCTTTTATTTTTTCCAAGATGTGCTAAGTTGCCCAGGCTGGCCTTGAGCTTGTAATGTTCTTATTAACCCCAGTCTCCTAAATATCTGGGATTATAGGCATGCACCTCTGCGCATAGCTCCTTGCTTTGGTTACTGAAGAATACACATTTGGAGCAAGAAGCTTTTTCCTTTCTCCATTACAAAAATGCATTCCTACAGTAGCACTCAGAACCCCACACATTTAGTAAGCTTATCAGTACAAATAGGAAATCCAAGGCAGAGGTAGGAAAAGCATACACTAGCTACAAAGGTTACCAAGGGAGAGCATTTACTTCTATGAACACTGAATGTCCTGATAGCTAATGCATGAAAGCAAGGACAGCACACTACACCGTCTTGTCATTTTTTAAGAGGCACTGGAAAAGAAACACAACCGATTCCTTCCAGCATTTCTTCCAAGTTACTTCTTCAGCCTTGAGCATTGTGAAGTGTGCTCAGTCCTCTTCATACAGGCTCACAAGCCTTAACATACAGCATCCACGTCGTACAGGTGAGCACCAGCTCGGTGGTGCAGTGAGAGCTACAAGTGCCACTGTGTTCAGTGCCAGCACAGTTCACGAGGGAAAGACGCAGGAAGCTGAAGTTGCCCGCCGATTGTGGCTGACTCATGAAAATGCATGGCTTTAGGAGAATCTTCCTCTTGACCGTCCTTTTCTCTCACATAAATTTCTCATATCTCACACATCTCTAATAAAGCATGTGGGCCTTCTCTAGGGATAAGAGCCGGAGCAGAGTTGTCTGTTCTGAGTGAGTCAGAGTAAACATGGGGTTTAAATTGTAGGTCTAGGATTAATGTGGAGAAGATGCTCAGAGTCTCTACGGTCTTCTTTCAAATCTATAAAATCGACATAACACTACTATCTACTGCAAAGGAATCTTGTGTTGGAAGAATGTACTGATATTTGCAGTGAAATCCCAGGAGGGGAGCTTTGTAGAACTCACAAGTGCCTGTGAGCTTACAGCACTCTCTTTGCACGACTTCTGGGTAGCTGGTGGGAAAGGAATAGCTTTGGAATCAGTGGTGTTAGTTCCGCCTCTGGGAAAATCCATGTCTGCTACTGGAGAGACATTTGGGAGGTCTTCATTTCCCATGATTTTTTTTTTTATTTAAAAAACAAGGTCTTTTATAGTATATAGGCCAGGCTGACCTTAAACTTGAGATCATCCTGCCTCAGCTTCCCCAGTGGTGGAGAGGCAAGCATCAACTTTCATGCCTGGCTCCCTGGGTTCTCTGCTAATGGCTAAGTTCCTACTGAGGTTCAGTTGGCCAAGTAGCTGCAATGTGTCTGTACCATTTTCTTTGCTCTGCCCAAGCAGCCTTCTTTCTCCTCTGCTCCATTCTTGTGGCTGTCTCCCGCTCCTCTTGGGAGGGCAACCTGCTTTAGAAAAGTCTTTCTGAATTTCTAATGAAGGAGTGAAGTGACACTCTCTGTTGAGCAGCCCTTGGCTCGCTCAGATTTGGCTCCTTACCACCGTGCTGCATTTCTTTGGTTCTTCTCTGCCTCAGCCATGGTCCAGGTCTTCCTTTCAGTTGCTTTGTGGTATCATAGGCCATATATTTCCTTGTTCCTTCCTAGTTTTCTACCTCCCCGCCCCAAGAACACTCCAAATAACACGGTAAGGTGGGGCTGTGCTGACCTTACAGTGTCAAGTGTCAAGTCCTATGCCTGGATATTGTAGACTCTCAACAATTCTAAGGCAAATGATATGCAAAGTTCAAAGTGGAGCTGGTACCTGTCCTGTGCTGTTGACTGTGGACTAGGAACCGAAATGAGCAGAATATGTGTTTATCCTGATGACTCTTGTTTACTTAGCATTTGCTATGTTCAAGCACTTTGATGAATGGTAATTTTAACTTGCCCAACCTGCTAGGCACATGCTATGTTGCAATGGAGAAAACAGACTCCCAAAAGGCTCCTGTTGGTCCTGAGCTGTGACTGGCTAAGCAGGCATTTGGAGCCCACTGGACTCTAATATTGCTCTACTCTATCTACATCACTGTAATGTCTTCTTCTCACCTTGTCAGCCCGGCCAGATGTGGAATTTGGTCCTGCCTCCTTTCAGTGGAACTTGTTTTTATCCAAGATGAAAGCTTTTTATCCATATGTCTTCTCTGATGCCTGGCATTTGGTCACCATTGGCTATCTTGGGTCACCAGTTTATATATTGTATATCTAGCAGCCTAGATACTATCTCCCCACCTCTGCCTCCATGCTTACCCCGACTTTGTCGGTAGCTCCTCTGCGTCCTTTAAGGCTCCAGTCAAATGTTACCTCCATCTCAGAACACCCGACAGGATGCTAACCTCACCAGGCATCCTTGTAGCCTAACCTTGTTTGGTGCAAGTACTGGGTCTCTTTTTTTGTTTTTCTTTCTTCCCCTCTCGGGTATGTTACTCAGTAAATACTTTCTGGAAAGCTTTTGGCCTTGTCACCCGCTGCCCAAAACCCCGCAGTGTGTTATTCCTGATCACTCAGGGCGAATGTCTTACTGTCCTTTACAAAGCCCCTTCCCCATCCTGTCACATCAACATCCAAGTTCACCTACCTACTTCCCTTCACTCCTCTTCACTCCAAGTCTCTTGGCCTCATTGGTAGCAAGCAAGTTCCTACCTCAGGACCTTTGTGTGTACTATGCTCTCATTTAGGCCCCCTTCCTCCTCTTCTTTTAGGTGTTTGCTCATATCTTGCCTCTGAGATTGTAAAAGGCTCCCCTGCTAATCTGCCTGAACTATGACACTCTTTTCAACAAAATAAATAAATCATGTTGCTTCCTCTCCCCCTGGCTCCTCCTCCCACAAATACACCCCATCACCTTCTGTGGCTTTACATATTGTATATATCTCAGCGTCAAACTGATGTGTGACTTTATTAGGGCAAAGAACTTCCTACACTCCACCCCACAGCATTCCTGGGGTCCCAGAGTACTGTCCCACACGTCATATATGTGTGCATTAATTACTGAATGAATGGCTGCGGCATCCCTCCTCATAGGCTCCACTGCTTTTCTGGCCTCTTGAGTACCAGTAAGCCCCCACTGAGTCTCCCAGCAAAGAAAGAAAAGACCTAAAAGCGGATGCTAAATACAGCCCTTTGAAAAGTGTGCTAGACTCCTGCCATCAAACTGTGGATGCTTGGGGACTCACAGAGGAAACCTACTGCACAGCTTAGGCTTGTGCTGCTACTGAATGTAACAATTAATCAAGTAATGTCTTCTCTCTTGCTGTCTCTCTCCTCTTACGACTCGCAGCTTCTGTCTCAGACTCAGGAGCCAGCTTCTGAAAGTAGGGCAGTGCTAGCAATCCTTCAGCTATGCAAACCTTGGATTTGTCTCCATTCTTAAGGAAGAAAAAAAAAATCAAAAAGCAATCGGAAAGAATTGGAGAGGTTGAATCAACTAGGATTTTCCAAACTTATTCGCCCAAAGCAAACGCTTTGGTTCAGGGGTGACAATGATTATGGCTCTTGTCTGTCTTGCTTTCATATATACCAGGGTCCTGCTGTGTAGCCCAGGCTGGCTTCACACCTGAGATCCTCCGTCCTTTGCCTGACTAGAGATGGGATTACTCGTGGGAACTACAAGTCATCTTTTGTGCAGCTGTTTAGCAGCACCTGTTACATGGTGTGGAGTGGTGTCTGCCCTGGTGCCAGCATGTCTCAGTGGTCCTACCACGTTTATCACATTTTAAGGATTGGCTATGTGTCTGCCTCTCTGTTTAAGAAGCCTTGCTTTGAGTATAAAACAACCCTCTGACTGTGGAGGTCCCTGGACAATTCACTGGAAAAAAGTAAAATGTGAAAATATTGTTTCCCCACTCCCATTCATTAGAATTAAGGATGCTAAGTTCTCTTTGAGCTAAATAAGAGTTATACCCTAACTACACGTGTTCATACTTAATATGCATGAAATGTCTCATTTCTAGTTTTTTCTAAAGAAATATAGTTAAAAATGTCAATAGAGTCTGTACTTGTTAATTATCCTGGTGTTTCTTTTATAGGCAGACAGATGTTAGCATAACCTAGAGGGGCTCTGGCTAGGGACTACTTTATTTTTATTAGTTTATAAAGTATAAAATTCTGTTAACTTTGTTTCTGTTTTGTTTTATTTTTCCAGGCAAGGTTTCTCTCTGTAGTCCTGGCTGTCTCTATAGCCTCTATAGACCAGGCTGGCCTTGAACTCAGAGATCTGCCTGCCTCTGCCTCCCAAGTGCTGGGATTAAAGGTGTGCATTACCACAGTGGGCAAATTGTTATTTCTAAGGCTTAAAAGAAATCTGTAACTTTCTGGAAAAACAAACACAACTGACCTTTGTTCATCATAGATGGCCCTGAAGCCAATATTTGCTCAATCTGGCTCCAGAATTTGCTTCTGCGCAGCACTTAGACTGATCAGTTTTCAGAAATTGTAGGAGAAGAAAATAAATTCTGCCTCCAAATGATGTTTATAATCTCATATCTAAATTAAAACATGTCGATTCCACAGCAATAGTCACTATGGAAATAGAAACATATAGGCCTCGATTCTAAATCAAGAGCATGTTTAGCTGGGTGGTATATATTTTCCATCATGTTTTTAAAAAATCTGTTACAGTGTGTGCATCTTCAAAGACTTGGATTTGATACGCCTTTAAGAAATAGTACATGTGTGGGTCAGAGCAGAGTGAAATATACTTTGTGTGGTTTCAAGTGGGGCTTGTAACATGTTTTCCTACTAGCGAAAGCTATGTTGAATTATTAGAATTACCATAAGATTTTTTAAAAAATGAAACAAAAGCATCTACAAAATAAGTCCGTGGCAGCTTCCCTAGCAAGCAGCTACGCCTAACCTAACTACCACTTGGATTCTTCTAAAATTCCAATGTTGTATTAAGAACAGTGGCAACTATAGCATGGATTTAAGGGTTTAAATAGAATTGCCATTCACGTCTCAATTTACACGTAATTATCAAGCTTAATTTAACTTTAGAAACTGCTTAAAAATATATTTGCCAGCCCCCCCCCAAAAAATTGTTAGCTTGAAAAAAGTGAGACAGTAATAGAAGTAATTTATTCTAATGTTGCAGCATGCAAAAAGATTTGAAACTTATTTAGAAGTCCTAGAAGATAGAAAGGGCCCCTTCTCCTTATTCAGACGAATAAACAATAAATGTCTCCACCCTTTTAGCCATCACCCCCAGCAATTGGTTTGCAAAGACTCCTTCAGCCAGTATCTGCATGCCTACTGTGTGCCAGGCGATGTTCTAAAATCGAATGTCACTCTCCAGATCACATAAAACAAACATATGCTGTGATCATTTTGCTTTAAATATCACAAGCCAAGTGTGTAACTCTTTTACATAAAATATATCATTATTTTCATTTTAAAAATTACAAAGCTCCTTTCTTCCACCGAGCTCAGTCGTTTTCAGAGTCAAAACGTGTCTTCACATTATCCCTCTGATGATGGAAACCGAGTCCTACCTACCTTCTCTTTGTCCGGGTATGTTTTCTAAAAATTCAAAGTGGAAACAAGATTTTAAAAAAATGATGCAAGGACCATGCATCTTTGCACACTAATTGCTCATCGATGTTAAAGCGAGAGAGGCTCATCCCCTCCTTTATGGTAAAAAGCTCTATTTCCAAAATGTAGTCCCACCGCACTCCCTCTCGCTCTCCAGGCAGGAAATTGGATTAGCAGCTCTTTGCTGATACCCAACTCAGAAGTCATCTGCTTATATATACCATGCAGGACCACATCAAGAAATATATAGGTCAGCCCAGCTAGAGGATGTGTTCAGAACTTTAGCCATTTGGACAGCCTTTCTAAGAGTACAGCTTGTCTCATAATTAGCCAGAATGTGAAGATCTTTCTTGGTAGCAGATGACGTCTTCTAGTCATGCCTCCAAATGCATTGGGGATAATGATGTGTGAAACTGAGATGTGTGACAGCCCCCCTCCCTTCCTTCTAATGGGGTAACCGAGGCAGCAGTCATCTGCATTTCTTGCTTTTCTCTGTTCAACCTCTTTCACTGTAATAGCCCAGACTTTTCAGATGTTTGGACCCTTAGAACCCTTTGACATCATATCCTCTCAGGTGATTTATTATAATGCTATCTGCTCTCCGTGTTACAAATTGCTTATAAACAATAGGTTTGGCAGGGTTACCTGAAATTTTGTCCAGAGAATGTGACACCTTAGCTGCAAGAAACTTGCAAGGGGCTGAGGCTTCAACATTGAGTAGTTAGCATTTTAAGAAACCGTGAGCAGAAGCCTCAAGTCTGATGAGGTTGTGTTAGGGTAAATGGTCCTGGTTCTACTCTTCGCCTTCAGGCTATAGAATGATGCCTTAGGGCCCCGCCTCACGTGCAGATGAGCAAAAGGTCTTCGTCTCTCTGGGGGCTAGAGACCTTCTCCGAGAAGTGATCTGGCTGATTTATTTAACTCCAGCCCATGGCCAGAGTTTTGTCACTTGTTCATTCCAATGATATGGCTGGTCTAGTTACTAGCAGGTAGGACCACTCCCTTAAAAGTGCAACAGTGTTCAAAAGATGATACCTTCTTGAAATCAAACTGCACTAGAGAAAGGAGTGTAGAGAGGTGATGGGAAAGACAGAGCATAACCAGAGGTGTCTGCTACACTGGATCTGGGGAAGGAACACAAGCACCTTAAATCATGACATCACAGTGGTGTGTCTGAGTTGATGGACAGACACCGTCCCATAAGTTAGCAAAAGGAAAGTAAAGTGATACATAGCTTTCAGACAGCAACATTTAAATTTTATATATACTGGCATCATAAAAAAGTATAGATTTGTTTAATGTTAGAAATTTCCACTTAGTACAAAAATAGAAAGTGTCTTAATTTTTTTTTCAATGTATGCAGTCAACTTGCTTTGTAAATTAGCCACTACAAGTAACAACAGAGTCTAAGCACTCAACATTCTTTGTGTCTAAAGTTCAAAATATTATCAGTGGAGAAAATTAATTAGCTGAAGTCATCCAAATAAACTTTGTAATTTGTTTTCCCTTAGGTTTGATTTGACATTTAGATTAAATCCAGATTTGGGGAGGGGGGGGAGATGCTTTTGATGCTCCTTGGCACGCCTTTGAAGTACATTATGTGTCGCTGCAGGATTTGCACGATCAACATTTAGATGCCACTGTGATAGACATTATCAGCCTCTTCCGAAGACGCTATTCACATTGAACTTCAAGAGGCAACCGAGGAAATGTCACGAAGCATTGCATTTTTGGAAGTCGGAAGCACAGGCGATTTAGGCTTTCCATTTCTGAATTCACATCTAAGTGACCAGCAAGACTCTTCTGAGCAGGATTCCGTGTATGCAGAGAGGAGACAGAAGCCGATGGCTTCAGTTCTTTACAAGCTTAATGAGCATCAACTCACGTTTGGGGCTCATCCTCATTTAAATCACACCAAATAATACTCTTCTATTATTTAGTTTTAAAAACTGAACTGCATTTTAAACAACGTTTTTTTTTGTTTTTGTTTTTGTTTTGTTTTTTTTAAAGAAAGAGTCTCTCATATCCCAGGGTTGTTTCCTTCTTGCTGTGGGACCAAGTCTGACCTTGAACTGGTCCTCCTAGCTGCACCACCCAGTGCTGGGATTGCAAGCATGTTCCACCATGTGGGCTCACGTGATACCGGGGATCAAACACAGAACATTGTGCACAGTAGGCAAGTACTCAACTGACTGAGCTATGTTTCCCATCTCTTAATGGTTTTTTAAAAATATTTATTATTATGTATACAGTACTCTGCCTGCATGTACACCTGCACTCCAGAAGAGGACATTAGATTACATCATAGATGAATGGTTGTGAGCCACCATGTGGTTGCTGGGAATTGAACTCAGGACCTCTGGAAGAGCAGTCAGTGCTCTTAACCTCTGAGCCATTTCTCCAGGCCCCCCACCTTAATGTTTTTATTGTGAAAAATAATCATAATGTACTGATCAGTAGAGAAAATAGCACAGGCTAGCATCCTTAACTTGGGAAACCAAAGTGGTTCCAAATCTGAAGCTTCTCTGGGCAATGATAGGATGTCACTGTGGAAAATTCTAAACCCGCTCTTATATGATGGGACACTGTCAAACTACAGTCACGCTTAGCAGGTCACACTTAGCAGGTGTGTGAGAGCAGAGATCAATCTTCTTATTAGGCTTGGGTACATATTGGTACATTATGAATATGTAAATATTCTAAAACAAAAACAAGTCTGGATCCAGTGATCTGAGGCATTTCTTGTGCAGGGTTCCAGCTGGCGTCTGGAGCCCTCGCCTGCCCACCCCAGCTGCAGCAGTGAAGTCCTGACTGACTGCCTCGGTCCTTCACACTGGCTAGTCACGGAAGACGCAGCAGCTGTTTGTTGAAGAGCTATCTTAAAACAGGTTCAAGATATTACTTCACTTTGCCCAGGTGTACTTCTGTCCTTCAGTTGCAGCAGGATCTTTCCACTCATATAGCATTACACGTAGCTCATATGCACCTCTGCCCTTGACATTCATTTTAAAATTCAAGTTATAAAATTTAAATTACATCTTTAAAAAGTTATAGGTTTTCGTTTAAATGTAATTACAATGTAACTTAGTATTACCATTTATAAAGCCAGTAAGCTTGTAAGGTTATTAATAGCAAATCCAGATATCCTAACTCCCCTATTTGATTTGTTTTTAAAAAGAAACACCTTTGTAAGTTTTTTTTCCTTTGAGACAAAACTTGTTTTATGTGTCTGTATGTTTCCTTTGGGGTGTGATTTGTGTGTGTGTGTGTGTGTGTGTGTGTGTGTGTGTGTGTGTGTGTGTGTGTGTACATATGCATGTCCACTCGGTACATAGCTTAGCAGGACGTCAGGTATCTTCCTCTATGACTCTCCACCTCGTTGCCTGGAGACTCGGTGTTTCTTGAACAACTTAAAGTTCAGTGTCAGCTAGGCTGGCTGACCAGCAAGTGCTCAGGATCTGCCTATATTCACCCGCTACACTGGAGTGACAGGCATGTGCAGCCAGGCTGGTGCTTTTACTCTGGTGCTGAGGAACTGAAAGCAGTACCTGCCCATGCTGAGCAGCTCACAACTGCCCATAACTCCAGCTCCAGGGAATCCGGCACCCATTTCTGGCCTCCATGTGGCCACACTGATACATGAGACATGAATTCATACACACAAACCACATTCACTCACATAAGTAAAAAATAGTGCTGGAGAGATGGTCCAATGGTTAAAAGTACTTGCTGCTCTTGCAGATGACCTGGATTCTATTCCCAGCACCCACATGACAGTTTGCAGCTTTCTCTAACTCCAGTTCCAGGGTATCCAATGCCCTCTTCTGGACTCTTTGGGTACTGCATGAATATTGCAATTTTTTAATGTTTTTTAATTTTTATTTCTTGAATATATTTGCAATAGGTATTTTCTCTTTATTTTTTATTGAATATTCTTATTTTTACATATGCATTTATATTATTACACATATGTACAATAAATTACCTACAGCAAGAAGAACCATGACACAATCAGGAATTATACAAATGTTACACTCTTAGTGTTTTGGCTATTTGTATTTGGCAGCCTTGAAGAAAACATCTCTCCTATCTTGTTGCCTCTAAAATTCTGAATGTAAATTAATATCTATCATATCTCATCATTGTCAACTTAAAACATCTATCTAGACCTAAAAAAAAAAATCTTAACCCCTAAACTACTAAGCTTAATTGTAAAACTAAAGATTCATTGAAAACTTGGTATTGAGAATCCTGTCAGAGAAGCAGAAAGGCTGACTATAAATCTCCACCTCTCCCTCTGTTCCTCCAGATTAAGTGCCCCAGTCTCACCTCCAGATTAAATGCCCCAGTCTCATCTCCAGCTCTGTTGGCAACAGAACACCTGGTGGTACAACCTTCTCTTACCCGCTTCCTCCATCTCCTGTGGATCCGACAAATCTTACTACCACCACCATCACCACCACCACCACCAGCAAGAGCAACATAACAGAATCAATAATCATTGCTCATTGGTTTCTCAATAGTCTCAGTGTTCTTAACCCTCCAATTAAAAAAGGCACAAACTAACAGAATGGATATAAAGATAGGGACCCATCCTTTTGCTACATCCATGAAACATACCTCAATATCAAGGATAGGTTTCACCTTTAAGGTAGAGGATAGAAAAAAAATCTGCACTTGGATTTGAGTTTTGTGCAGGGTGATAAATATGGATCTATTTGCATTCTTCTACATGCAGATATCCAGTTAGACCAGGGCCATTTGTTAAAGATGCTTTCCTCCCCCCCCCCCCCATTGTATGGTTTTTGGCTTCTTTGTCAAAAATCAAGTGTCTGTAGGTGTGTGGGTTTATTTCTGGGTCTTCAATTTGATTCCATTGATCAACCAGTCTGTTTCTATGTTGATACCATGCCATTAATTACTGCTGCCTTGTAGTACAGCATGAAATCAGGGCTGGAGATACTTTCAGAAGTTCCTTTATTGTATAGGAATGTTTTAGCTATTCTGGTTTTTTTGTTTTGTTTTTCCATATAAAATTGAGAATGGTTCTTTCAAGATCTATAGAAAAAAGCAGTAATAAATAACTTCTAATGATATTCCTCTATGCTACATTAAAATGAGTGTTTTATTCAGCCATCATCAAACAAGCTTCCTCCTTCAGCAGATGGAAACAAATACAGAGACCCACAGGCAGACATGCAGAGAGAGACAGAGACAGAAAGAGATACACAGAGAGAGACAGAGACAGAGAAAGGAAGAGACAGAGACAGAGACAAAAAGAGACACAGAGAGACAGGGAGATACAGAGACAGAGACACAGAGAGAGACAAGGAGAGACAGACAGAGACAGGGAGAGACAAAGACAGAGACAGAGACAGAGAGATAGAGAGGGAGAGACAGAGACAAAGAGGCCTTAGAATGCACAGCTCTAAATGGGGTGTTGCTATCAAATCCCTCCCCTCAAAGCTCAGGGAGCCCCTCAGAAGAAGAGGTAGAAAAATTCTAAGAGCCAGAGTAGTTGGGGGGACAACAGGAGAACAGGTCCCACTATTAACTCAGCAAAGCTAATGTGAACTCACAGAGAATAATGCAGCAAGCACAGGGTGTTATGTGGGTCCACAGCAGGTCCTCTGCCTATGTGTTATAGCTCTCAGTTTAGTACTTTTATGGAACTCCTGAGTGTGTGAATGAATGGACCTCTTATTTTAATGCCTTTTCGTGGGCTCTTTTCCTTCTGTTTGCCTTATCCAACTTTGATATGATGGGTTTTGTTTTCTCTTATTATATTGCATTTTGTTGTGTTTTCTTGTTACCTCTTAGAAGCCTGTTCTTTTGTAATAAGAGACAGACAGGTAGTGGATTGAGATAGGGAGGTGGAGAGGAACTGGGAAGAGTAGAAAGAAGGACAATTGTAATTAGGGTATATATTGCATAAGAAATAACCTATTTTCAATAAAAGGGGGGAATCTAACTGTTTGTAACTAATTCTGCTGAGCCTTAGTTTTCAATAGTGGGAACAAGAGGTTTGCAAGGCCTGAAAAAAGAAAGAAAGGAAGAAAGAAAAAAAGAAAGAAAGAAAAGAAAATTTGGTATTGTACCTTTCCAGGTGCAAGCCATTTGTATTTGCTCTGCAAACTGTCAAAAATAATTTCCTTCTCTACTGCCAGGTCTCCTGGTTTTCCTTTTCTTTTCTATCTCTTTTCTTAACCCTCCCCTCCTCTCTCTCTCTCTCTCTCTCTCTCTCTCTCTCTCTCTCTCTCTCTCTCTCTCTCTCTCTCTCCAGCCTCCCAACTGCTAGGACTGCAGGTGTGAGCCATGCCCAGATTTCAATCTGTTCTTTTTTTAAAGCAAAACTTTTGAACTCCACAAGCTACATCCCTCAGCTACGCTTCTAACCCATCGCAGTCACCACAACCTAGGTGCTTCGTTCATTTTCATACTCCACGGATGTAGTAACTCCCATAATACATTTCTCTGCCAAGATCTGAAGTTCTAGCAGGGAGGGAACTGGTTTTGCTTACTGGTGTAGCCTCTGCATCTAATACATATTAAACTCAAATGTTTGATGTATGAATGAGATGATCGATTGGCCGGGTGCCCTTTTATATGACAAGTTAAAAACGGGAGCTGGGTGTGGGTGCGTTGCAGTGCTTTCAGCATTTTGGAAGCAGAGACAGGAGGGTCAGGAGTTCCAGGCCATCCTTGTTTCACAATGAGTTTGAGGTAAGCGTGGGTTACATGAGACCCTGTCTCAAAAGGGCTGGTGAAATGACTCCGCGAATAGGAGTGCTTTCTGCTGCCCCTAACAATATGAGTTCGATCCCCAATGCCCACATGGTGGAAAGAGAAGCTCCTGCAGGTTACACACACACACACACACACACACACACACACATACACACACACACACACACTTTGATGTAAAAATTGTTAAAAATGCATGTGAAAACATGTTTTTGTTTGGTTTTGGAGACAGGGTTTCTCTCTGTAGCCCTGGCTGTCCTGAGCTCACTTTGTAGATCAGGTTGGCCTTAAACTCACAGAGATCTGCCAGCCTCTGCCTCTCAAGTGCTGGGATTAAAGGCATGCAACACCATTGCCCAGCCTGAAAACATGTGTGTGTGTATATATACACACATATAGACACATATATGTACGTATATATACATATGTGTGTGTGTAGAAGCTTATTATATGAACATGGAGGGAGAAGGAAGGGGGAGGCACCCCAGAGACAGAGACAGAGGAAGAGAGACAGAGACAGGTAAGAAAGCAAGAGAGGAAGAGAGAAACAAGAACCTGAAAACATCTTTTTAATTATCATTTTCATTCTTTAATTTTTTATCCTGAGATTCCAAGGAGGTGGATATGGGATAATGCATGCGAGGCAACTAGTACTTTCCCACTAAGGTATAGCTCCAGTTCCTTATTATTTTATTTTTTAGACAAGGCCCTATTATGTAGTTAAGGCTGGTTTTGAACTTAGAATCTTTGTTCGTCAGCTTCCAAAATTCTAAATTACAGGCACATGCCACCACACCAGGCCTTTTTTCAAACAGTGTTTAAAATAATCTGGCTTTATTAAGGCCACCTCTATAAATCATCATAGTGGCTTGTAGAGACTGCTCTGCAAAGCTCTAAAGGATTTTTAAGGTTTAAGGGACATGAACAAAAAAATATAAATTAATCCTTAGCTATTGAGAACTCTCCTATGGCTCTCCAACTGAGGACTCACTTTAGGGTTTGATGCATGTTGAAATCTTTGGATGTCTGTGAAGCTTAGCCTGGCGTACTGGCCACTCAGAGTCCAGACCTGGAACGTGTCCAGGTTCCCTTGGGCCACTCTCACACTAATTCTTATCTTCCAGTAGTATAGACTGATCCACCCTTTAAATATGCTACATTGGTTGATGCTTTCTTGCTGTAAGCACTGTTCTGAATAAAAGTCTCATCTCAGCTCTCTCAACTGATTTCCTTGTATTTTAAGGAAACAAAAACTGCACATGAGCCCATGTGTTCGTGCAAAGTATTAGGGTTAAAACTAAAGGTGAGTTCCCTCTTGATAGCCCACCTATTCCTGGGCACTCTAGTTTCCAAGTATATATTGTCACCTTCAAAGACACAGTAGTAGCTGTGTGTGTATGTGTGTGTGTGTGTGTGTGTGTGTGTGTGTGTGTGTACACATATGCACATATACACAGCATACTTTTTAGAAGTGATTTATTAAATTTGTAGATTTTCTTTGTCACTTACAAATGTGCCTTGGAGAGGTGTACATATTATCCCATGCACGTGTGCTTTGTAACTTTTAAGTGTTAGATTGTGTATATCATAGTTCATATTACTTAAGTATTATGAAGCAAGCTTCCAAACATATTCTTGTGTACGCCTAGCCAACAGCTGTTAAACTTCCTTAGGATGAATGGCAATTTTGGGTCACAGTGAAGGTACCTCCTGGGTTTTGTAGACATAGCAATCCCTTCTTATTGCAGAGGTATATTCTTCCAGGGAATGTCTGAAGCTCTACACAGTTGTAATCTCTCTCTCTCTCTCTCTCTCTCTCTCTCTCTCTCTCTCTCTCTCTCTCTCTCTGTGTCTCTGTGTGTGTGTGTGTGTGTATGTGTATATATATATATATATGTTTCTTCTTATACATTACTAATAGAGTTTAATTCATATGTTAGACAAAATAAGATCAACAATAAAATAGAATACTAAAATAAAACATAATGGGCTATATAATGGTTGTAAAACGTCAAATGTCTGTACTGTATTCCCCTGATGATGAAGTGAGATGTTACACTTCACATATGGAGGTAAACAGCATAGGCACACTGACCATGTTTGGGTGTAAGGAATACCTGGATACCACACTAAAATGACATGTAAGTAGAGCTGACAACCAAATAGGTTGTTAGGTGGTACATACAATTATGGATATTCTGGACATGGGATGAGTGACATCTCAGGCAGGATGGAATGAGGTGGTAAGAGATTTCAGTATTCTCTTCAAAATAGCATATCATTAAAACTATGGGTTGGTTGCTTCTAGAACAGTGGTTCTAATGCTGTGACCCTTTAATACAGCTCCTCTTGTTGCGATGACCCCCAACAATTGCTGCTTCATAACCACAGTTTTGCTAATTATGAACGGTAATGTAAATATCTGTGATTTCTGATGGCCTTAGGCAACCCCTGTGAAAATTGTTCAACCCCTATAGGGTTGCAACCCACAGGTTACAAACCAATGTACTAGGGCTTTTCTTTTCATTATTATTATAATTATTATTATTATTTTATTTTTGGTTTTTCGAGACAGGGTTTCTCTGTGCAGCCCTGGCTGTCCTGGACTCCCTTAGTAGGGGGGGTCTCAAACTCAGGAAAATCCATTTGCCTCTGCCTAGTGCTGGGATTAAAGGCATGTGCCACCACGTAAAAGTTCATGACTGTTGTCGACTGAAATTGTGAAAATAAAACTACAGGTGACCGGGAACCACTGTGCTACACAGTTACCCTCCAAAGGGGTGGTGCCTACTCGTATTTGTCCAATGAGATGAGGAATGGACATTTTTCCAATCTACTTAGCGATACTCAATAATCTTACATGTTGTTCATTTTTCCTAAATTAAGTGGGGGAAATGATATCTGGAGCCCATTGTTATTTTCCTGGATGTTTCTAAACTTTAGCATCCTTCCTCATCTTGTTTGTCTGCCGTGGTTTATTCTGTGTGTTTTCTTTGTGAATGGGGTCCATGTACCCATATGGATGTGTATGTGCAGGCCAGAGGACAACCTGGGGTCTCAATCTTCCACAGCTGTCCTTCTTGGTTTTTCGACATGGGATCTCTCCATAGCTTGGAACTCACCAAGTAGGCTAGGCTGGGTAGCCAGCAAGTCCAGGGATCCACCCCTCCCTTGGGTCCACCTTTACAGTATTGTCTAAATGGCTATAGTTCTCTGAGGTAGAAAGAAGGATACATGTAGAAACACAGTCAATGAGGTAACTCGGAAGTGCTGGGGTATGTGGGTCAATGTGATGGCGCCAGTGAGGACAGTCACATTGGAGGATAGTGGAGATGTTTCTTTTTTCTTGTTTGGGGTTTTTGTTTATCTGTTTGTTTTTTTGAGACTGGTTTCTCTGGGTAGCCTTGGCAGTCATGGACTGTTTGGTAGACCAGGCTGACCCTGAAATCATAGAGATCCGCCTCCCTCTGCCTCCCTCTGCCTGTCTGAGTGCTGGGATTAAAGGGGTATTTCTGAAGAAGAAGCCAGCCCCACTTGCTGATGATTATGTATACGGTGGAATGTGAGGAACGATTTGAGGAAGATCCCGGGATGTTTACTTCAGTTGTTAGCAAAGACTAAAGGAAGACAGGGTTAAGGGGTGGGTGTGTAACCTAAGCATTGGGTGTTAACTTTGAGGTGCTTACCAGGTTACTATGAGTTACGGAGACATTGAGCTCTGAGGAAAATGAGAGGTCAGGTAACTCTGGGCAGGAGTTCCCCTCCATAGCTCGGTGAAAACTACCACTAGAGGGCATGACTGAAGACAGTAGGTGGACGGGAGTATGGCCAAAAGCTGAGCTACTAGGTGCCGGGTCCTGAGGAGGTGTTAGGCTGAGGGACTGTCCTAACGCAGTGGTGGCCTCTGCTGATACATGTCAGTGAAGATAGAGATGAAGACATAGAGTCCCCATTTGTTAGGGTTAGGAGTGGGGTGTGTGTGTGTGTGTGTGTGTGTGTGTGTGTGTGTGTGTGTGTGTGTGTATGTGTGTGTGTGTGTGTGTGTGTGTTGCTCATCAGCCACTTTGAAACTGGAAGGTTCTTGAGAGCTTTTCACTCATCTCATTTCATAAATGTTGCATGCAGGGTTTTTTTTCTGTTCTTTCTCAGTTTCCTAACCTACTCATACCTGTTTCCCAGGGGGAGCTGGTACTCTTATCTGGGCTGGCCAGCCTGCCTGCCTTCTCTCCCTCCTTCCTTCCCTTTCTCTCTCTCTGTCTCTCCCTCTCTCCCTCCCTCTGTCCTTCCCTCCCTCCCTTCCTTCCCTTTCCTTTTTCTTCCTTCCATCCATTCAAACAGGAGTGCCAAACAGCCTGTCTCATTTTGAAGCCCAGCTAGGCTTAAATTTCTGATTCAAATCCTCCAGTCTCCACCTCTCAGGTGTGCATTAGCATGCCTGGCTTTTTTATTCTAATTGTGTGTGTGTGTGTGGTGATGGTTGTTTTGATGCTATGTTTTGTTTGTATGTGTAGATGACTGCCCACATGAGGCAAGCATATTGTTTAATCTTCTAGTCCATTCTGGATTTAAGTAGTCATTACTTGCTAGATTGAATGTTCAGTTATTTTAAAGGATGTGGCAGAAAGAGTTTCTGAGTTTGACAAACATGAAGGGCAGCACATAGGTCTATTAGATGAGTAATCATTCACCCCATTAATGCGAAAAGCACCATTTCTCATGACATTGCATTGACAGTAGCTGTAGGGCGATCTAACGACTTGGTGTGTTTGTTAAATGGGGAGGGTGGGATGTGGGCAGATGGTGGGGTTGGGGAGATAGCTCAGTGAGTAAGAGCACTTGTTCTGAGAGGATGGAGGCCTGAATTTGAAACCCCAGCACTCAGATGAAAAAACCCTGCAGGGTTGTGCAGGACCTCCATGTTGGAGGAGGGACAAAGTGGTGGATCCAGGCAGCCTAGTAAAACAGCATTGTCTCAAGGCAGTAAGACAGAGTGACAGAGGGAGGCACTGACTTTCTGAGACCTGCACACTCACATGCAGGCAAACATCACACACACACACACACACACACACACACACACACACACACACACGGGGTCGGAAGAAGGAGGGTATTGATTCTTCTCACTGGTTGCTGTAACGGTCTTTGTGAAAGCTGTTTCCTTTCAACCTGTTTTAAGTGGTGATTGCTTCTGTGGTGGTGGGAGCAGAAGAGAAGGAAAACTAAGAACCCTGAACTCCCAGATATCCAGACGAAGACCAACAGAGCCAACTAACCCGGGCCCAGGGGCCTTACAGAGACTGTTGCACTAACCAAGGACCATGCACGGACTCGGCCTAGGCCCCCTACACATGCATAGCTAAATGGGCAGCTTGGCTATCATGTGGGGGCCACAAAGGGAAGAGGGGGCTGTCTCTGACATAGACTCTGTTGCCTGCTTTCAAGTACTTTCCCCTGTCAGGGCTGCCCAGCCAGGCCACAGGGGAAGATGTGACTTGATGTGCAGGTGTGAGTAGGGGGGGCGCTCCCCTTATCTGAGGAGTAGGGAAGGGGATGTAGGGGGAAGAGGGTGGGAATGGGAGGAGAGTAGGGAGGGCCTTCAATTGGGATGTAAAGTGAATAAATTAATTAATTTATAAAAAGAAGGAATTCACTGGTGTGACTTCCACAGTCACTTAATGTCACACTGCTTTCATATTGTTGTCTATGCTTGATGGCTAGTTTTATCTCAGGCTCATCAGTAGTGCACTTGCCTAGCATGTGTGAGGCCCTGGCTAATCTTCAGCATAACAGGAAAACAAAACAAGCTAAAGCCCACAGTGTGCACTTCCTGTGGAAGATGCTTTGCTAGCAGCAAGCATTAGTATTACCCACAGAGGGTTCCAAGGTTCTTTGAGGAAAAGTAAACCTTTGATTTTACTACCCAGCTTCTTTTTATCTTGTGTCTATCAGACAAACACCTAAATATTTTCTGCAGTTACACCCTCCTGCCGTGTTATCTTTAATGAACGTTCTTATCTAGTGTCGGGAGGGCTGTGGGAGCGCATGCCTATTTTCCTAGCACTTGAGAGGCAGAGGCAGGAGGGTGGTCACACGTTCAAGGTCAGCCTGGCATAGTATCCTGGGACATCTAAAGTTACATGATAAGACTTTCTCAAAACAAGAGTGGGCTTGAGTTGCTACCACTCGTCCACAGCCATTACTGAGCTTCTCATACCTTCTAGGCCTGGACTAGTCTATGGTGGACTATGTCCAGCTTGGACTTGGGATTCTAAAGATGAGCACAGGTCTGAGTGTAATTCTAAAGACACAGAATTCCTAGGAATACCCACTACTGAATGGGTTGGGGAAGCCTCTTGGTAGAGTACTCACCCAGCACACACAAAGCCCTAGGTTTGCTCATAGGCCCCATAAGATGTACGAATGAGAATCAGCAGTTCAAGGTCATCCTTGGCTGCTTAGCAAGTTGGAAGCCAGCCTGGGATACATGAGATCCTTTTTCTCAAAAACCAAACCAAACAAAAATACCCAAAATAAAACCACTACCCGTTAGCTACTCACATTGTTTCTTTTCCATTCTTTTGGAAGTAAAGTTTAAAAATCTAAAATGTTTGTCCAGTTTTCTCTGCAAATTTATCAATTATTGGCTTTATAATTACATAATAAAGTGACTTAATAACTAGCACTTAAGAAATGGCATTTAGTGAGATATGTGTGTAACAAGTAAAAATATTAATTTTCTAGTAGATACTTGATAGAAAAGGTTTTTTTGTTTGGTTTGGTTTGGTTTGGTTTGGTTTGGTTGGTTGGTTAGTTTAGTTTTTTTTCCCAGAGCTGAGGACCAAACCCAGGACTTTGCGCTTGCTCTACCACTTGCAAGTGCTCTACCACTGAGCTAAATCCCCAAGCCCGATAGAAAAGTTTTTTAAAGGTAAATTAATTGTTGTTCATTTGTTCCATTAGAAATATTTCAATATGCAATCAATACAAAAGAAAACCAACCATATTATCATGTCTATATTGCTTTTGAAATTCAGTGTACATCTTATACTTGTAGCAGATGTCCATCAAAATCCAACTTTTCATTAGTAGTGGGCTCATAAAATTTAATTGAAAAAGTAAATTTATGTACCTAATTTGCACTAACAATACTAAAAACAATAATTGAAGGTCAAATTCACTAGATTTATTTCCAGTATTTAGAATCCACATATGAGCAGGTGTTGGGATACTGGACAGAGCTGAGTTTAGTGTTCTCAGCATTGTAGAAAGCTCTGGTGGAACACTGTGGCTCTAACTCGGCTCACTAAGGAGCTGTGGGTGACAGATCTGGAACAAAAGATTTTAAAGGAGTTTTTAGGCATATATAAAACACCAGCCTTTTAAAAGCAGGATCACTAGGTGATGATGCCATGTGAGGATTGTAGAGTGTGCCTGCACACACCTGGATGGTTTAGCCTCCTTCCCTCCAGACTACGTGGTACATGTGTAGTGTAGCCTATGGCCATGATCAACAAAAGATGGAATTAATATGGTCCGTGAGCAAATGAGGCAATGAGGAATAGTAAGCATAAGATTTATAAGGAACTACCATCGTGGATGTGGTCCACTGTCCACTGAAACCCTGTCGATCAATACCTCCCAGTACTTAACACTAGAAGGTATGAACCTTGCTGATGTGTATTTGGTCGTTTACAAATGAAGTAAGCATTTTAAAGGGTTCTAGATCTGTTTTTTGTTTTTGTTTTTATCTTTGTATTTGTTTGTCTGTGGTAAAGTACTCCAGCAAAAACACATTATAGACTTTCTAAATATCTGGAATCAGGTATGAAAAAAATGACATGGTACTGGGAGACGAGATAAAATAGAGACATGCTAAACAAAAGACAAATGGAATCTTTGTTTTTAAACTTCCCATTTGGCTGTATTTTTCTAAGGTTGTATTGTGTAAAATATCAGAAAATTTTCTACATCAAAAACCAAGACAAAAGGAGGAAGAATGACAAACATGTTGGCCCTGAGAGTAGAGGTTAACTGATCACTATTCTAAGACTGGAGCGTTATGTTGCGGCTTCCTAAGATAGGTGTATTTTAGGGTTTTCTCTCAGTCCCACAGTTGATTTTTCACTGCAGTTAAGCTCCGTGCTATTAATACCTTCACAGAAGCTCCATGTCTGCCTTTGTCTGATAGGCGAATTTGAGTTTCCAGAATTTGCAAGAGCCTCTCCTTGTTGTAACCTAAGAGGAAGCAGGAAACTCAACTCTATGGTTAGATGACGTCCGGAAGTGTTCTTAGACCCTGGCTTTGAGGGAGCTGGTTTCCTTTTCTTGGATTTTGGTAAGGA
The DNA here is from genome assembly GCF_964271855.1 of Acomys minous. Taxonomy (NCBI): domain Eukaryota; kingdom Metazoa; phylum Chordata; class Mammalia; order Rodentia; family Muridae; genus Acomys; species Acomys minous. The sequence goes on from NC_140490.1 coordinate 30,870,033, forward strand.
TATAATTCAGTGCCATTAGAGACGGTGCTCACAAAGCCAGCTGTCACATTTCCACATCAACCCTCTCCTGAATTGCCAGAGGTTGACATGTCTCACGTTTGTCTCAAAAACGCTTTATTAGCAATGAGGAATTAAATTTCCTACGTAGACAAATTAACTTCTAAACTATATGGGAAACAAACAACACACAGAGGTAGGGTGGAGCCCTTGGATTCCAGCTGGAAGCTTTCTCAAAAAGCGTTTCCTCCATCTTGTTCACTCTTGTTGATAGTCACCGCTGCGTTACTTGCAACTCTTAAGTGTCTCAATACTCCAATTAAAGGAGAAAAACAGGTAACTATTAGAAAGTTTTTAAAAACTACTTTGGGCAATTCTTCAAAAGTAGGGGACATTGGGAAGGTAGACTGAATGGTTTTTTTTTTTTTTAGAGTAAAAGACTTCTTTGAAAAGACAACGTGATATGAGTTGGTTTGGAATAAATTAATCTATCAGGGAAGGAAACAGAAGAGTGTTTTGTAAAGAAGCCAGCTTATGGTCTCCTATGTTAAGCTTGATGTATTGGAATGTGTGTCACACAGATTTCCATGTCTGGTCCTTTCTTCTGAAGTTGATAACTTTATACACACGTAGCCCCAGTCACACCAGCAGTGATAAAATAGAAATTTTAATTTTATCCAAACATGACTATGCCCTCATGCTAACTTTATTTATTCTAATGGCTCAGAAGAGTGAGGCAGAAGTCCAGGTTGTCAGCAAAGATAAGCTGCTGCTCCACAGGCTGACAAGGTGACACACTTCTGCCCATGGCAGGGCAGCACCATGCCCATGAGACCCCACCCCCAGCCATTACTGTCTTTACAGAGAACTCCAGAGTAAAAGGCCTTTTTCTTGGTATTTATTGTTCACAAGTTTTCTTCTAGATTTCTTTATTTTGTGAGTATGAGTGCTTTGCCTACCACATGCTATGTTGACGCAGAGTTATGTTAAGCCACTGCATTGCTTGGCTGAGACACGCCTCAGTGTTTTAGAAGCCTACTGCTCCTGCAGAGGACCAGCGCTCTGTTCCCGGCACCCATGTTCAGCAGCTCAGAGCTCTGTTCCCGGCACCCATGTTCAGCAGTTCACGATTGCTTTTAATTCTACTTCCAAGGGGTGGGGGAGTCTAATACGTCTGACCTCTTATGTGACACCTGCATGCACCCCCCAACATATACATAACTAAAAATAATAAAAATTTTAAATATTGATTTGGGGAAGAAACTATGAGTAGATGTTTCTTCTTTCCTTATAAAAATTCCTAGTCGTAGAAAAGATATACTTTGTATGTAGCATTCCTTCCTTCCTTCCATAAACCAATGTTTGGAAATTCCCGTGTTAAGCTAATTGGCCATGACAAATATAAGGCCCTTTAATGGGGTATCCAGAGTCCATGGGACTTTTTTTTTTTTAACAGACACCATGTGGTGCAATCTGTTACAGTCTACAAGGCAGGATGGGGTGGGGTAACCCTGCAGGGGCCAAGAATAAAGTCACCTGTGAGAATTTGTGAAGTATTAACCAAAATGGGGAAATGGTTCAGCTGTAGCCTTTAAATACTGTCTCTTTACCCTAAATTGTGTAAGAGTTATTAAGTTATACTTTAAAAAAATATTACCCAAGCCAAACTAGCAAGTCAATCAATGTAGGGGAGACACAACACAAAGACTTTGCTGAAAGGGTTACACTGCCATTCATTCTGTATTTTAATTCAACCTACTGGTGATTTAATTTACAGATCTCAAAGGAAGTGTACGCTCAAATATTTGAGGACGTTACCGTTTCAACCACTGTTTAATTTTGGAATGTTCCTACATACTTGACACAATATTTTACTAGCTAACAAATGTTTAGCCTTTTTTTTCACTTGACTAAAGAGAAATAAGTTTCACGTTGCTTCATTCACCTTCTTATGTGCATATGCTGGGAGACTGAATGTTTAAAAAAAAAAAACCTTCCTCATGTTCCGTTCTACATCTAAATCTGTTTACCAATTTGGAGCTGCTAGGAAACCTGCATTTTCCTGCTAAATCAACTGGATGGCTGGAGCCCAAACTGTAATGTAACAGAGAAAAATTATCAATTTGTTTTCATGACAGTCTTGAGAATGTATAAAATTGTTCTGGCCGCTAAGTCAGTGTTCCTATTTCCTCCTTTCTCTGCCTCCTCTCTTAAAGATGCCTTCAGCTCTTAAGCCGGTACTTTTTATAGCTATCTAACAGCTCTAATATTTTGTGACATTTTGTATTGTGACACTATAGATGAAATTGTCATCGGACTGACACCCTGTGCTGTTTATTCCTTAATTACAACTGTTAACACTGCAGAGAAGTGTGCTAATCTGCCAGCACATATTATGAAAACAATGTTATTGTTACCCACACCAACACCCACTCAACGGGACGTTTCCAAGATGGCAGTGAACAGGAACGTGTTGCACAATGAATGCTTTACTAGTTTTTTTGTTTTTGTTTTTGTTTGTTGTTGTTGTTGTAGTGAGGGGTTGTAGTGTGAGGGCTTATGTGTATTTTAACTTACCCTGTTGTCTTCTTTTACAATACAAATGACCTGGCCACGGGGGTCGGGGGCAGGGGGGGTAGTGTCACACCTGTAATCCCAGTACTCAAAGGTTGAAGCAGGGGGGATTGCTGTGACTTCAAGACTAGCTTGGGCTATAGAGTGAGATTTTTGTCTTAAAGGCAACACAAAGCACAAAAGGAGAGAGCTTTAGCTACAGTGATAAAGCCACAAGCTTGCGATGCAGAAGAGCTGGTTGCAGTACAGCAGGCTCCTCACCAGAAGCTGCCTCTGCCCTGTGCTCAGGCAAGAGGCAGTGAATCGACAGCCCAAAGCTGTTTTGTCGAGGGTTGCAACCCACAGCTTTCTGAGTTTATTCGTTTTATTTTTAAGTTTTATAGAATGGAAAGGAGAGGTTAAGTTGAAAGATAACCTTGAGGGAGGCATTATTTGTTTTCACAAGTTGGTAATCCTCAAATAAGATAGCTAGAATTCAGTAGCTATTCCCAGTTCTCATAAGCCTTTTTGAAAACCGTCCGAGCCTTCCTGAAACTGACCACGTATTGAATGCTTTACAGTTATGGGCTCAGAGAAGTCTGTCTGAGATACACCATTCTAGGAATCCATTGTCTGATAACTAGTATCGGACAGAGCAGCTAAGCATGTCAAACTTTCAACCAGCACCTTGTTCCCGCTCCCATAGTGAATAATGGAAAACTATGATTCTACAACATCTGGAGCTAACCTCTTTACATGACAACGAGGGTGAATGTTTTAAACACACACAACACTGACTTAATGCCATCTTTAACTAACATTCTGTCTGAGCATTAGTTTTAACACTTTCATTGGCGAATCTACGGCCGTACAAGAGTCTAACCTGAGACTTTTCAGTGCACTCTCGTACTGACGTTGTTGCAGAAGAAGCAATGAAACTGTATAAAGCACGCTTAGTCCCTAAAGTTCTGGCCATGACTTACACAATTTCATCAATTTTTTTTTTTTTAGCATATGAAGAAGTTATCACTTCGCCTCATTTTGAATGATGTTTTTTGCCTCACTTTGATTTTCGCCACCAATTGGATACGGTGCTCTTCCTAAGAGGAACTGTTCCCACTTGGGGACATGTTCTTCTACTGATGCCCAGTAACGAGTCTGGAAAAAAACCAACACAGTTAGAAAGCAGATCAAGCAGTTGAACTTGGCTCTTCATAATAGTCTGTTTATTCTCTTCAGTGTGTGAATGCATGTACACACTCTCACATACATATATGTAGAGTGCATTTCCTCTACAGAATATTTTATGTTAATTTTAGGGGGAAAACTGGCTACTTACTAGTGTTAATTTTCAAATTTCTCAACAAACCAGAGCCTGGCAGAATTAAGGTTTTAAACTGTATTGTGATTTTACACGCCCTCTTGTGGCCAACCTTGTGATTATTAATGGTACTGTTGTTTATGGTACCTGTTCTTAAATATTTTTGTTTACTATTCCAGATTCCATAACTTGGATTGTCCATATTGAAATGATCACAAAAGATTATATATGAATAATGTCCTCAGAATTAACATCAGAAATGATGTGACCTGGACCCAATTACAGGACTGTAACTAAGATGTAAAGGGGTTCTAATTTGGCTCCTCAGATGTGTAACATGTTAGATAGCCACCTGTCTTTTAAAAGAATACTTAGCATGACAAATCGCCATTTTTCTTATGTTTGTGTGAATGTGTACAAATGTGTGGTGTGTGTGTGTGGTGTATGTGCACATGTGTGTGCGCACATGCCCATGGAAACAAAGATACTGGGAGGTCCCGTCTGTCACTCTCTGGTCCTGGAGTGAGTCTGGCAGCCAGCAAACTCCAATAGTGATCCTCCTATATCTTACTCCCACAGCTCTGGGGTTAAAGGCATGCAGGCCACACCTGGCTTTTTAGGTGGGTGCTGGATCCAAACTCAGGCCTTCATGCTTATGCAGCAAGTGCTCTCACCCGCTGAGCCATCTCTCCAGCTCTTTGGCCTTTTCTAATGAGAAAATAATAGCATAATGTGCCCATTTTGATGGAAATGGCTTACAAGTTGAGACCCTGTGTATGTCTGACCATTACAGCCTACAGTCTGTAGAAATCCACATAGCACTGTTGCACTGTGGAGGAGCTTTGATTGGCTTGGGATGATCTTCAAGAAGGCCAAAGTTTGCATCACAGGATGGTGTTTTCTATTGGATCAACATTATCAGTATTGGGGGGCGGGGAGTAACTCAGCACAGAGAGAGAGTACTAGGAACACATAATTTTCACTCTGAGCATGACAAAGCTACAGTGGTTCTGCTGTTTGAAGATGGTGTGAGAGACTCTAAATATCTATACATCTGTGCATGTGGTCTGAGAAACAGCTTGACATACTTAAGATAAAGGTTACCCTGCTGTGCCAGAGTAGCTCAGAATACCATCCAAGGCCAGAGATGGGGGAGGGGGGCTCTGTGCCATTCACGGCTGAATTAACCACTATTGTGTGGGCCCTGTATGTGCTAAAATAAGACATTGGTGAATTCAACAAAGGAGGACATAGCCAATGCACAACTTTGTGCCAGACTTTTTTTCTGCATTTGATCACTGCTTTTTCTTGTTGCCCTAAATGACACAGAAAATTGAAGGGCAGATTCTCAGCTTCTACTTTTGTCTATTCATATCCCCAGTTGGACAAAAAGGAACATTACATCTGAGAAAGCTCATTAGAGGTAGAATATGAAACTATTTTATACATAGTAAATTTCCATCCATCATCAACACATCCACATACCAAGTATGGCTCAGTTTTGACAACCATCTTCGCAATCTGATTTTGAAAAAGGAGTTGATAAAATTGTTTGTATTGTGTAGTAAGCATAGTGGTAGACATTTATTTCTTCTTTCTTTCTTTCTTTCTTTCTTTCTTTCTTTCTTTCTTTCTTTCTTTTTATTCTTTCACTATATAGACTCACGGCAGTCTCCTGCCTCAGCCTTCTACCATGTGTACTGGTAACATGCATCTGAATGGCTTTGGCCACATCCTACTCAAGGAACTCGGCTGTACCTCCTTACATTTCTAACAAGGACTCCTTGGTTGAGCACACTGTCACTTGAAGAGTCACAGTGTATTTTCTGCTATGGTTCTCAGTAGGACAGTTGCTACAAGAGTGAGAAGACAGGTTTTTTGTTTTTGTTTTAGTTTTGAGACAGAGTTTCTCTGTGTTGCCTTGGCTGTCTTGGAAGTTACTCTGTAGACCAGGCTGGCCTTGAACTCCATCTGCTTCTGTCTCCCAAGTGCTGGGATTAAAGGTGTACACTACTACAGCCAGGCAAGACAAGATTTATAAAAGTGTCTGTTCTATGTGGCCTGAGCTCTGGTTAATATTGATGTCCTCTGTATGGATGAGCACTAAGTCTCTCTTTCTCATCACTGTGACCCGTTCTGCAGCTGCACTGATTACTGCCCACTGCAGAAAGAAGTTTCTCTGGCCTGGATGACAGCAGCCAAGGTCTATGTGTATATGCATATATATTCGGAAGGCAATTTGACAGCATACTGATTTAGGAAAATAACAATACTCTAGGGCCTATGACATCATAGTCATGGACTTTTGACCAGGATTCCAGTATCAAGCAAGAAATTCCATCCTATGAAGCAGGCCTCAGATCCAATAAAAAAGCATTTAGTTGCCCCTTAATAGCTGTGACACTACTGCAGTATGGGGAATAGCCTGGCAGGTTGGTAGTGCAGCATGTACAGTTCAGCACTAGGTAAGACCATTGATGTCCCTTCTCTCCCAACAGCGTACAATGCACTTTCTGACACTATGAAACCTAGCCAGCAGAGAGGAAGTTTCCTGTTGGTTTGAAGTTCACTTCTCTATCTCTGGAAGCCACATGTACTGCATCCTCAGCAATAGAGTCTTACCATGCATTTATGGTAGGTAACCGAGTGTGATAGCAATAGCAATAGGCTTTGTTGTCTTGGAGACCTCTCAGGGTTTTTGACCAATAACTCACAGGAAGCTATCCAGTTTTCATTTAAAAGCCCATGTCTTCTGCGAGAGATACTGCTTACCTCTACAGGGCAATTCCATTTAGAAGGGGAGGAAGAAAGAATGTAAAAGTCAGAGGATGGCGATGAGGCTATGAAACGCTGCCTTCTGGTCATGACACGACTGTCACAGTCATGAACTCTTAGATGCTGTGGTTACCTACACAAGATCAAGCCAGACAAAACCCCAGTAGAGACAGTGCCAATAATCTCCAGGCTCCACGGCACGCTGAAGAGCTATCGGCAGTGGGGTAGTTGCTGGGGGTGGAGTGGCGGTGGTAACTGGTAGGCTTGCCATGCTCCAGTGGACTCCTCACATTCACACACATAGGGCAGCTCTAACTGGATTTAGCAGGTGATTTTTAAAGGGCGAGGAGGTAGAGGAATAGAGATAGATATGATCTGTATACCGGAGTGAGTATTTCAAAAGTTAGAAATGATCCTCCCTCCAGAGAAGCAGGATGGCTCAGCAGAAGACATTTGCCACTGAGCCTGATGACCTGAGCTTGATCCCCAGAATCCACAGAATGGAAGGAGAGAAACAACTTCCGCAGGTTAGCTTCTGACCTCAACATATGTACCACAGCATGTGTGCAGGCACGCATACATGTGTGCTGCACACACACACACAAACTGGATGTAGAGTTCTAAAAGTTATCAATTTCAATTAGATGACTTTTTCATCAAGATATGCCTTAATTACTAGCTACATATAAAACATTGTACTGTGGACATAGCCTGGGCAATACAGCTGGCAAGCCCTTGTTTAACACAGGGAAATTACAGGTGTTACAGTTCACTCAGGGTCTTACCTCAAGAGAAAGCACCACAGGGTGTAGATGTGGGGTGAGCCTGGTCTGTAATGACTTCTCTGCAGCATCTATGTCCTATAACAGACACCCGCATTTTAGAACTGAAATGTATTTATACATAACATAAATGGCATCTATACCCTATTATCTGTACCCCAAGTCTCTCACCTCAGCACTTCTCTGGGTTCATGCTATGATGAGGGACACAAAGGGAGCAATCCTGACTACAAATCAACTAACCCACTTCTACTAGGAGAGCAGGATTTCTCTCATTTAATATAGGAGCATCTGTGGCACTTTTGTGTTCTACCTTTTTGAGTAACTTTGTAAATGTCAGTAATTACTTCGGAAAACAAACCAAAACGCCTTCCTTTTAAAATGCTCAGAGTTGGGTGTGGTGAAGCATGCCCATAATCTCAGAACTTGGGTGGCTGTGGCAGGGGTACTGTGCTCAAGGCCAGTCTGTACTACACAAGGAGACCTTGATACAAAAATCAGCACAGTAAAATAGGATCAGCGCATTAGTTACGTCAGCTTCAAGATCACCTGAAAACAAGCAACGTGGAACAACAATGACACACTGAGGCGCAGAGTAATGTTCAGACCCACACTGTGCCGTGAGAAGTTCAGTCTCCGCAGATGTGCCTAGCATAAAAATGGCACGTGTTTTTTTTTTTATCAATATCCCACTTTAAAATGTTATGTCATGTCAATATTTCATAGGTAAGACTGCCCAAGGAGTTACCTCTCTGCTTTGTAACAGGGGCTTTTTAAAATATGCTACTACATATGTCTAACCTTCTGACATGTTGAAACAGCACTCTCATCTTCAAAGGCCATGTCTGAGAACAGTGTCATCAAGTCACCCCCATTCCCAGCTCATAATGGTTTAAGTAAGAGCTTTGCAATTCTGTGTTTGGTTGTATCATAGCTATCCTTGGCCATGTGCAGCCCTCAGCTAAAAGCTCCTAAGATACTTAGGACTGGATTTTCATGTTAGTTGAAATGAGAAGTGTCATTGCTGGGCAGTACATCACTCAGTGGATGGCATTCACCAACGGGAAGTGCCATTGCCCGGCAGTACATCACTCAGTGCATTCAAGAACCACACTTAAATTTGTAGTTTCATTTCAAGATGAGTCTATTTTCTTCTGTGGTTGTAAAAACAGCAGGACAATTGAGCTTAACCTGGTATAACATACTTCGCTATACACCTTAAACACACACACACACAGAAATGTAAGGTCCTGCATGTTGTAACAGAAACATTTGAGTCTGGTTCAGAAATGCTCACCAAGCCAGCAGCACCACTGTTGTCTAGAGCACACTTACTATCTTAAGTTCACAGAGGTCTGCGTGCAAGGCTTGGCACATTCTGTGTCTCCTTTGAGCTTAGTGAATTGCTAGCAAAAGTTCCCTTGATCCATGCACATGCATCAGAGCAATTTAAGTAGAGGGCTGTTGGACAGACGGAGAGAAATGGAAGAGGGCGTGGGAGTGGGGTGTGAAGAAGCCAATGCTGAACAGGAGAAAAAAGATAGCAGATGGTAGCGGCGGGAGCAAGGAATGGGTGTGAAATGTAAAAAGAAAAACAGGAAATTCCCTAAAGGGACTCCCCAAAGTTGCACAACCATTAATGCACCTGCTGCCTAGGGGAAGGTGATTTGAAGGAAAAAAAACCACACAATTTAGGGATATAAAAACTGATGTTAGCATGTCTATCCTCTACCAGAAGTTTACAGCTAAGACACATGCTAAAGACACATGACTCTTCTGCCGTTTGTTTATTGAGATTTTACACAGTTTGTGAAAGTTACCATTCATTGTTAGTAATCCAGTAAACAAAACACACAATAATCATGCCTTCGGTTCGACTCCGAGAACAAGCCCACTATTCTCGTCAGTGGCAGATCTGTGTGACACTTAGCTCTGATATTGTCCAGATTTTTCTCGGAGACAGAAAATAAGGACACCGGGTATCTCTCACAGAAAAGTAGATGGGCAAACAAGAGAGCAGACAGCAGCAGAGACAGACACTGCCTTTACCCTCACTCTACCCATTCCCTGAAAGCTTCCTTGGCACGAACCACCTGGGGTTCTTAGATGACCTGTCATTCTCCTCTTCAGCTGGCTTTTCTTTCCTTATTTCTAAGTTCAGGCTTTACTAAGATGTGTGACATCTGTCTGCCCAGGCTTACTCTGCTTTCTTTTGTGACTGTCTCTTTCCTAGCTTCAACCACTACTGTGGAGGAGGGCTAGGCTTCCACCTTGCACCTCCTCCTCTACTGAGTAAAGCCCCTTGTTGAGTGGGCTGAATGGTGTTGGGGTCCCAACAGCCAGGTGCCTCTGCTGCACCCTCTGTTTCATGCTACCTTATTCCTTGCTAGAGTGACCACAAAGCTTTCTAGACTGTTCTCTCCGGATGCCTTTCATTGTCTCCACTTCATTCTTAGAGTCGAGGCTTTATTACTGGTTCATTCACTCAAGTGCTCACCAAGTACTTGCTCTGAATCATGCCAAGAGAATAGTTTGTTTTATTTCATAACCGTCCTAGGATTGATTTGTTGGTTAAACATCTACTTGAAATTTATCCTCATATACCTTAGACTCAAGAACAACTTGATGCCCAGGAAACAGGCTGAAGTATGGCTTCCTTTGCCCGACTGGAATAAAATAACAAAAAGTCCACAAGTTGTTTAGCACATTCTGCAACAAGATGTATCCTGATAGTCCCATGCAAGGGCCTCCTCTTTGACAGCAGTATACATGACCAGAGGTGTTCATATATCTTTTAGGTGCACTTAAATATTCACTGAATGGACAGCCATAATGTCAAAGTTTCTTGAGCAAACTTAGAAACTTAAAAAAAAAAAATAATGGTGCTGAAGATGGTAAAGAAAAAAACAACATTGGAGAGCAAGAGCAGGCTAAACTTACTTGCCTATAAATTGTTACTCTGTTTTATAGATTGGCCATTAGACCCTTAAAAGTTTGAGCAGTGCCTGGTCTTGCTGTGGACTGATATGTCAGGGTTGATTGATAGCCATGGGAGGCCTCCCCTTTTCTACAGAGAGGCAGAGGAGTGGATGCGGGGTGGGAAAAGGGAGGTGGGGGAGCACTGGGAAGAGGGGAGGGAGTGGAAACTTCGGTCAGAATATAGAGTAAATAAATAAATTGATTAATTGAGAATTTTTGAGCAGTTGAACAGACACAAAAAAGCAAGCACTGGAAGCTGGCAACCAAGTGAAACAGATGTACTGTATTTTTGGCGGCATAACCATTAGCTGGTCTTTGAACACAGTACTGACTGAAGACCAAGAGACAACAATGTCTTACTTAAAAGCACTTCCAGTGGACATGATGGTGGCAGAAGTGATGTCTATGTCACAGGACAGTCATTGAAGCTGTTGCCCTTATCCTGGATTTTGCTGTCCAGTTTCAGATTCCGTGGTTAACAGTGGGCTGCAGATATCAAACTGAAAGCAGGGGACTAAGGGTAGATCTCAGCAGTACAGTGCTAACACAGCACGAATGAAGCCTTGGAATCAATCTCTAGCTTGGACATGTACACCGAAAATAAGCAACTGAGAAGTTTTAAATTGTGTAGAATTCTGAGTGGCACAGTGAAGTTTGTGACCTCCCACTCTGCTCTTCTTGGGCTGCCTACCATCGTTTGGTTAGGGCGTGAACAATATATATGCTGCATTGTCGATTGGCAGCTGTCTGGGTTGTTACATCAGCCTTTGAAGTATCACAGGGCTTGTAAAACCCTGTGTGATAGGCAAATACTTGCTCGCTCACCTTGCTTTCATGTCATCAGAGAAACACGCTTTTCCATCCCAAGAAGGGTGAACACAATGCAGCATCTTGAGACTACATCCGCCCAGATTTTATTAGAATGTAACCATCCTACTTCAGTGTTGCTAATTCTTCTGTGCCTTACTTTCAAATTAAGCCTCATTACAGGTATGCAAATGTAAGAGTGAACAGTCTACACAGTATTTGGCATCATCCATGATTCTAGATGTCTTGCGGCATATGCCCCATAGACTGGGGAGACTACTGCATACAGGCATTCTGGTGTTGGGAAGCTCCTCGAGGGCCAAGCATTTGGGTTTGTTTTCCAACAAGGTTTCACTCTGTGGCTCAGGCTCGCCTCAAACTCACAGCAGTCCCGCTTCACCTCCCAAGATTGCAGGTGTGAGCTATCACACATAGGGCTGAGGTTTCCGGTATAAGGGAAAATGTTAGGGGCACAAAAATCAATAGTTTTAAGTTAAAAACCCTGTAATCCTTTGACTGAATTGGAATTACTGATAGGAGCACTTGTTGTATCTTATCTTAAAAAGGAAAATCAAAGAAGTTGCAATAAATAGTTCCAGTGCCCAGATTGAGAGCTCTAAATATATTTCCTGCCAAAAGGAGCCAAAGCTCCTTGAAGCAATGACCAATTCCAAGTCTGGATGGCAAATACAAGGAGCCTGCAAGAACTCATCAGGTCGGGAAGAAAGAAAAGCATCAAAGATTGTTCCTATACGGCAGAGGCATTCAGGGCTGACTTGGAGAGGCTTCCGTTTGGTAAGGACGGCCTAATCCAAGTAGAAGGAATAAAAAAAACCCACAAAGAACTGAAACATTTCAAATCTCAGAGAAATTAAAAGCAAAGCAATATCTCACAAATCACCCTGAAGGAATGGTGGGAAACTGGTCTGTTTTTTAAGTGCAGGGGCTGAAGAGATGGCTCAGTGGTTTGGTTCCTAGGACCCAAATCAGGTACCTCACAAGGCTTGGTAACTCCAGCTCCAGGGGATCATATGCCCCCTTCTGGCTTCCACAAGCACCTGCACAAAACCAGACCCTAATCTTTACGAAATTACTAAATACAATGCAGATGTGGCTCAGTGTCCAAAGGCTTAGATTTGATTCCCAGGTCTGAAAGACAAAACAAGTAAAACCACAAAAGGAATCCAGTATTGAGTACACTGTTTCTGATATTAACTATATGCAACTAGGTACCTGATGTAGGGCAGATTTTCTTTAAATAAATAAAAATCAAAAGCCAAATGAGAATGAATAAGTTAACTGGAACACAGATTTGACTGCTTTTCTCTCTAAGCTTGTGTATTGCTGTGTTACCCTGGCTTCACTGATGAGACTGGCTTGGAACTTGTAGCAATCCCCTGCTGGGACCTCTGAACATTGTGAGTACAGCCATGAGCTATGGCCTTTGGAATATTTCTAGTTAGTAATCACCAATACGAAGTGCTCTTGCCCCAAATATCAAATCCAAATTTGCTGAGGTTTCTAGATTTCTACTCTTTTTTGTTTTGCTTTGAGACAGGGTTTCCCTGTGTAGGCCTGGCTGTCCTGGACTTGCTTTGTAGACCAGGCTGTCCCCGAAATCACTGCAATCCACCTGCCTCTGCCTCCCGAGTGCTGGGATCAAAGGTGTGCACCACCACCTTAGACTTCTACTCTTAATACTATACCCGTTCAGTTGTGAAATGTGCCAATTGTGAGTTATAATGTACTTATGTATGAATTACACAGCAAAATTTGAAGGTTAGTGAGAAAAAATATTTGAAAGCAAACCTCTGCAATATTTTATAAATAATTCAAAAAAAGTTTTGTGGCTTTGGGGATCCAGTGCATGCCTTGTGCTTGCTAGGCTCAGCTGCTTCTTTTGTCTTTATTAAGTCATTTGTACTTGTCATTTGCCATCCAGGTGGGTTTGAAGTTCTGCTCAACTACCCAATGTTCCATGATGGCGTCTAGCCTCCTCTCAGAAGAGGCATTCATTCTATCTATGACTGCAAGGCCTCCCTGGCCTATATTGTCCTTCGGGGCTTGCCCATTTTCTCAGAGGACACTGTGACCACAGAGTGGCCTTTCTGTGTAAGCCTGAGTTTTCGGGGAGCGGAGCAGGGACAGATTACATTTTATGACACAGAAGTAGTTATACAAACAAATTCCCCCCTCTCCTCCAAACGAACACCATTCGTGCTGTTTCTAAGGCTGATGTTCTATTTAATCCTAGTAGGGAAAAGTTACTCAGCCTACATTTTCTAAGTCTATGATCTTTTATGACATTTATTGACTGAAATTTACTCAGAATTGTCTCCCTTCACATTCAATTCATGTACTAAGATGTCAAATATTTAATGGGATTAGTCTTTTCCTTATGCCTCCTTAAAAAAAAAATCTGAAGCAGGGTGTGGTAACACAGGCCTTTAATTCCAGCACTCAGGAGGCAGAGGCAGGTGGATAGCTGTGAGTCTGAGGCCAGCCTGGTCTATAAAGTGAGTCCAAGACAGCCAAAGCTACACAGAGAAACCTTGTCTTGAAAAACAAATGAAGAAAAAAACAAAAATTTCTGACATTCGATATTGCTTTTTAAAAGACAACTTTAAAGTTAGCATACCAGATAATGGGTGCTGTTAAGGGATTTCCATACATACATGACACTATATTTTGTTTTTATTCATCTCGTCCCTCTGTGCTGCCTTCTTTCCCTCTTCCTAGTATCTTTCTGTTTTTATGTTACCTGTTCACTCTAGTTTATTTTCCAAATGACTTTACAGAAATGTTATCACATTCACTGCAAATTCTGTTGGGATCAAAACGTATGAATAAATAACTTTGGGATGAGTGTCTGTAGGTAAATAAGTCTCCCCAGTGAGAATGACGTCAGGTTTTCTCTTAAATATTACATTTTAGTGTAATACATGACTTTATACTATCATGACTAGCAGGAAAGTATTCCCAAGTAGCTTAGAATTTTATTGCCAATGTAAATCTGATTTATTGCATTTTCTAGCTATAGATATAGGAATGCTGTTGACTTTTGTATATTTAATGTGCTAATTTTACTTAGTTCATAATATTTGTTGTTTCCAAGGTAACACCCATACAACATAAAATGTTATTCCGTCATCCTTTTCAAAGGAAGCTGGTCCCTGGTTAGTGTTATTTCATTGGTTGGAAGACGCCAGGAAGGTCAAATAATGGATAGGAAGAGAGGTCATGCCTGCTGGGTTGGTATCTGCTACTGTACACATTTTAATGGACTATCTTAAGGTGTGCATACCTCGAAGATGCCTATGCTAGAGGTAGCCTGCCCTATTCTTGATAAGCTATTGGAAGAAGTTGCACTATGGTTTACTTTTCTTTAAATAATTAGGCCTGACTGGGGTTCCTCATAGTTCTAGAACAGTGCCTGGGCATCAGGAAAGGCTGAATGGGACAAGGAAGGCAGGTCAAATTCACTTTCATCTATTTTTAAACCTTTGAAAAATCATTTAATGTTAAAAAGAATTTTTAATCTTTCAATAAGAATCTAATATAATATACATGCTATTTAATGTCTTTCTAATAAGCTGGGCCTGTTAGCACAGGCCTGTAATCCAAGATACTCAAGGGACTGAGACAGGATGATTATTTTTTATACATCCATTGCCTCTCTAGGCAACAGAGTAAGTTTAAGAACAGCCTGGGAAACTTAGATTCCGTTTCAAAATGAAAAATAGGCCAGTGGGATGGCTCGGTGGGCCAGCATGCTTGAGAGCCTGAGTCAATCTCTAGAACCCACACGGTGGGCAGAGAAAAGGCTTCCACAAAGTATCCTTTGACCTTCTGAAAAAATGTAGCACCCTCTCCCCAGTTCATTAACAAAAAGTAAATAAGAGCTAGGGACACAGCTCAGCAGTGGAATGTGTGCTTAGCATCCCCCATACACACAATACTTCTCTTGGGCATGGATGCAGTTGTCTGACAGGGTGAGTGTTTAGCATACATGAGGGCCTGGGTTTATTGTCTAGTACCCTATCGCTCCAGAAAATATCTCTCAACACAAAGTTCTACAATAGTCAAATTCTACTTGTCTTACTCTTACACAGTGATTTACATATTAGTACCATTAATATTGCTTTGAAAGCTTTTAAAGAATGAAAGCAACATAGTATTTAAGGACACATATGTAATTAAAGTGTATAAAACATAGGCAATCACCATGTCTGCAATGCAGTGCTAAATACTAAGTCGAACGAGTCAAATACTGAGAAGATGAATGGGCATTCTGTCCTTTCGATTTCATTTCACTATTACAGACTGGGAAAATCCAGCATACTAAATTCATTTCTTTCAATTATGGAAGCCAGTGCATTCCCTTTCTGATACACTGATGTTCCTGAACTTAAGATGGGCTATATCCATGAAGCCGTGGTTTGAAAATCAAGTTGGAATTCATTTATTATACCCAATCTATAGAACTTTATAAAATATAAACTGAATGTTATATCAATATATATAATATAAATAGAACTTTATATAAACTGAATTTTATATAAAATATAAAAGAAAATATAGGGAGACCGAGTTAATGGCTATTTTTAGCTTCTCGCTTTACCTCTATTAAATAATAGTTTATTCATTTAAAAAATTAATTTTCAGGTGTAAATATGTGTTCCTGAGTGTGTATGTCTGTGCACTATATGTGCGTAAGAATGCACTGGGGTCAGAAGAGGTGCCAGACTCCCTGAAACTGGTGTCATGATGGTTGTGAGCATGTGGACTTGGTCCTATGGAAGAGCAGCCTGTGCTCCTAACCACTGAGCCCTCTTTCCAGCCTATTTCACCATTTTTGAATCATCTAAGGAGAAAATCAATGTTTCTTAAGTATTTGTGTGTGTGCACATGTGTGTGGTTGTAGCAGGAAGCTCAGAGATCGAATGTCAGTTGCATACAGGAAGCAGGAAGTGCAAAGTGAGGTGAGGCTATAAACTCTTAAAGTCCATCCCAGTGACTACTTCCTCCAGCAAAGCTCCACCTTCTAAAGACTCCACAATCCTCCACACAGCACCACTAGCTGGGGACCAAGTGTTCAAATGCATAAGCCTGTGGGGAGCACTTTTTATTCAAACCATTAGTCTCGCAACAAACATGACTTGTGTCCTGTGACTTTTCAAGCTAGGTCATAATCCCACTAACATCAGTCAGGCCATTCACCTTCTTGTTCATGACTGCTTTTCCTTAAGAATCCAATGGAATGTCTTGGCAGAAACATGGGAGAAGTTTAGCTTCTCAGCAGAGGACTCTGTGAGTATTTTGCATCAGTTCTGTCTTATTAATTTGTCTAATATTCAGAACAAAAATTTATACCAAAAATCATAAATTCATGCAAAAATGTTTTTGGAAATGTGGGGGAAAACTCTATACTAAAAAAGCTCTCTAGCACATTTCCCCTGTAATCCTCATAGTCTCCTTTCTACTCCATGTAACAGTATCCAATCGTGTAAACTGTCAAGTCTTTTATAATAAGGAGCTCACACTTCTGACATCATCTAATCTGTAGCTTCCCTGAAGAGAGAACTTTGATTTATCCTTACTTTGCTATCTCTACTGTCAGCTCTAGGCATTCATCAAATGCTTGCTCATTAAAAGGAAAATACTTAAAACCCAAAAATCACATCTTTTGCTACAGGTAGTGGCAATCAAGTCTTCCAATTTAGTTTCTCTAACTTTTCACAGCAATTTCCAGAATATCCTATATATTTCCATTTAAAAATAAATATTGTTAACACCATTGGGCAAGTAAGACATATGGCAATATAGAATGCTTTGGTAGCACTATGGCTGTGACTTAAATTACTGTGGATCAAACTGCCAGAAGCTGAGAAGATAACTGAATTTTCCTCTCCCTTTATCCTGTAGTGAGGATAGAAGATAGCTGTATCATGCCTATCGATGAAAATATTTAACAATAAAAAACTGAAAACACTGCTTTATAACTTAAATAATATAGCCTTACTACCAAATGTTTTAGTCATAGGATCTCTTGGAAGCTTGAATGGAAGCAAACTCTAGGGCTTTAATTATGGATGAAGCCACACAATTCTGGAAGCATAGTATAGCAAGCAGCCAAAAATGTTACACATATGATTTTCTTCCAAATGGGCACATTGGCCAAATGGTGAGGCCCTGCGCAATCATACACTTTGACCACCTACTCCATAACCATCCAAAGGAGCCTGAGAAACGAGCTCTCACACAACGAATGCCTTATGTTTATTGTGGAATTAGTTGGGCAAAATCAAATGGTTCGCGTTATTGTGTTGCTTAGTGTTTGAGTTGGGTCTAAACACAACACAGCTTAAGGTCTTTTACATCCTTCCTTGAAATGGAAGAATATGAAAAATGTAAGGACGCACTTTCTGCTTCTTCTTGCACAAAAGTGACCTTAATATTCTTCCTGTTGTCATTGAGCTTTTGGTTGACAGGAAAAAAAATGTAGCTTATGTAAACTTCAATTTTTTTTCCATTTGAAAAAAGCAAGAATCCATATGTTATTTGCCTAACATAGGCTTGAAAAAGACATTGGCTCATTAATTCTGCCTGTTACTAAAAACAAAGAAATGATGTGAGTCAAAATCTTAAGACACATGTAAACACCTTAGGACAGGGTCCAAACCCAAGTTATGGGACTCACCTGCAGGAGAGTGAGGTTCCTTTTAGAAGCAGTCTCAGAGGCTTGCAGGAGAGATGCCCTTTGTGTGTTTTGATCTCCAAATTTATTCCTCATTTTCTGAAGTAATATTAATCTTTGTGATACTCTGGGGAAAAAATGAAGGGTAAATAGAGGAAAAAATAGAAAAGCAACCATTTTATTGCTTGGCCAATATATAGCATTTCTTTCTTAATTGCATCTCGCCTCAACTATGACCTGTTACTGAAAGGCAGTTATTATATCAAGTGATGAGATAGTTTACTATGTCTTAAGTCAATCTGGGTAAAATTATTTTTGTTCTCATTAACAAAGACTTCCAAATTGCCATGAGTACATGCCTCTGTTTTTTAGCCTCTGCGGTCTTTTTAAATTATTTTAGATTGTTGAAGAGATGTAATTTTTGGTGAAAATGCAAACTGTAATACATATCTCCTTGTACACATAGTTATATATACCTCCCCACACATATACATTGCTATAACTTGCTATAGGAAACCTTCTGCTTAACACTTCAGTACCCCTGAATCTCATGTTACACATTTAGAATTGTGCTAAACTTCCATATGTCTGAAGAAGCAATAAAAATATTTTTTTAAATCTTTTTCCAAGAGAAAGATGATGGTTTGATATGTGAGTGAGAGGCAGTACGCATGCATGCACGCTCACAAGGTAAACCAGTGTGGGAAGGAACGAGGAAAAGTTAGGAGGAAATTCTTTAGCTGCTTCATTATATATCTGATGCACTTGAAAATTTTCTTGTTCATTTTTCTAAGTTTTTGGGTCTGCCAAATGTTAAATGAAAAAGTACGTACAATGGTTAAAAAATATGTAAGTGGCATACATAAAATAACATGATAAATAAGTCATGGGAGTTCTCAACACTTTTATAGGGATGTCTTCAACACAGAACTAAAAACGGAGATCGATGAACATTTGTTTTGTTTTGTTTTGTTTTGTTTTGTTTTTTGAGACTAGTGTATTAGAAGACCAAAGAACAGGACCTGGTAATTAGTTAAACAATACAAAAATCTGAGAGCCCACAGATAGATGAAGAAGAAGAAGAAGAATAACTAGAAGGTCATGGCTACCTATACAATATGCTGGACTGAAGTGCAAACTGACTAAAGACTATGAGATGGAAACACTAAAGGAAGTGCAGGGCCCATGGCTGTACAGACCACACCCCATGAGTGTAAAGCCAGCCCCAGATAAAAGATCCCAAGAAGTCCAATCAAAGCCACACTTGGAGCTGGAGAGGTGGCTCAGAAGTTATGGGCTCTTGCTGCCTTTCCTGAGGGCTTGAGTTTAGTTCCCAGCACCCCCATAAAGCAGCAAACAACTTCCAGCAAGTCTTAACTCCAGGGGTTCTCATGCCCTTTCACCATCTTCTGGGCTCCCTGGACATCTGTTCACACACACACACACAGTTATTTCATTGAAAGTACTTAATAATAAAGGTTTAACAATTTATAGTTTAAGAAGAAGAAGAGGAGGAGGAGGAGGAGGAGGAGGAGGAGGAGGAGGAGGAGGAGGAGGAGCCAAGCATGGTGGTGACTAGCCTGACTCCAAGCATTCAGGAGACAGAGGCAGAAAGATCATCAGGGGTTCCAGATGGGTTCTGATTGCATAGCAAGTTCAAGGCCAGTTTGTATTACAAGAAAGAGACCCTGTCTCAGTAACCCTACCACCAAAACAATTTCCATTACATTCTAATGTGAAGTTTAGAAAGTGTGAAGGGAACATTTTGACATTAATTTTTAAAAGTGTGTGTACACACACACATACACACATATGTAAAACATAATTTTGCCTTTTAATCTCCTTCTTAAGAAACAATGAATTATCTATAATAAAATCTCATGTCAGAAAATGGCATTCATGTTTTTAAGTCTTCCAGTGGATGTTTCACTAATAAAACCAGCACACATTCCATATTTGGAGTATCTTTTTCAAAAACTTACATTGCTTCATGTCTTTTAGATAGGTGAATTTCTTGAGTGAACAGGGAAGTCATCTTTAATCAAAGCTGGGCTATAAGCTTTCTGCTAAATAATAAAAACATTTAGTTACTTTTCCCTCGTGTTCAGCTATGCGATTTGCTCATTTTAATACTGCAGCAACCGATTGACTCTCTCAGAAGAGAAAACTGACAGTTCCGTGTGTAATGTCAAATAACGCACTCAAACACATTTTTATTAATTTTTTGTTTTTTGCATTTGCCAGATTCACTCCAAACACCATGGATCAGGTAAACTCAACGCATTTCTTATTTCCTATCTCCACCCACACTCTGATCTTCAACAGAATTAAAAAAATAAATAAATAAGCAGCAGGTACAACAACACAGTGAACATTTTATTTTAACAGACAGAAAGAAAATATACTATTTAAAAATTCAACAGGAATAGCCATCCCTTATGCATGTATGTTTCACACACACACACACACAAAGGCAAACAAGTATGAGAACCAACTGGAAGCTCATGGCCTTCCCTTCATTGGAAGACTGCCCAGTTCTACCAACACTCTTCCCAACACGGAAAATATTTTTTTCATATGTAACTTAGGAAAATCTCAGCCAGCACTCTTATTTGGAGTTTCTAGTTCACACTTTACACCAGGTAAAGGCTCCATTTGGCTAAAGACCTTGCACCAGAGTAGATGGAGGTCTAATGAAGTGCCTTGAAAAGCACAAAAGCTAACTAAGACGGTCCATGAAGGAGGCTGTCCAAAACTTTCTGAAATGTCAACACTTATCCCTGAATGGCCCAGGGTCCCGTGCTGACAGGAAGCCTAAGCTTCTGAGTCACACAGGGCCCCTGGCTGCCTGCAGCAGGTTGCTTCTCCCCGCAGGGCAGCCTCCAGCACTGAGGACAAGGGGCCCCTTCTCAAGCCCGGCATCCTCGCCTTCTTCCCAGCGAGTTTTCAGCATCTAGGACAGCGTCCAGGCGCCCCTGGAAAGCCACTCCTGGCGACTCTGTCCCTCTCCTTCGGGAGCACTTCAAGCAAAATTCTGCCTTTTGAAGAGAAGAAGCGCCCAACAGCCACCCGAACTCCCGCCTTTCGTCCCCGGAAAAGTGTTATGAACCATCCTCATCACCTGGCTCTCCCCTTAACGGCCTCCTCCTCCTCCTCCTCCTCCTCCACAGCCCACTGGCCTCAAGGGCCCAGGGCTGCACTGCGCCCACCTCTGAGCTCTTCCGGGAACGCGCCATGGATTACGCCTGCGCAGGATCTGGGCGTGGCCAGGCAGCCATCTTTGCGTACTTTACGCTCCCGACGTCGGTCAGAGTCCCAAAAGCGGGGCGGTGCGTCAGGGAAGGAAGCACTGTGGAAGATACCCTAAAGGAACGTGGAGGAAGATCTAATGATAGTTTCAACTTTTTAAAAGTGGGCTCTGCGTATGTTAAAAAGGCTCCAGGGAGTACAGCTAGCTGCCTGGAACCTTGGAATGTTCCAGTAGTGGGTATAGAAGGGGTGGGGTTGGCGGGGAGGCGGGTCAGACATCCAGAGGCTTGCAATGGCCTTGCCTTTTAGTTCATTCATCAGAAGTTTGCAAAGCAGCCTCTGAGGGCTGTGCCCTAGGATCCACGCAGAGCAGAGTAGCCAGCTCACAGCCTCTACGACACTCCCTTGCCCCTGCTCCCTCCCCCCCCGCCCCCCATGTGGGAGGGAAAGAGTGCCCTTAAGCATCATTTTATTCCTTGAAATAACTTCGTGAGAGAGTAGTTCTGCTTATTCTCAGCTTATAGAAAAAGACACAGAAAGTATTAAAAGTCAGCTTAAAGGTTACTCAGCTGGTAAAGGGTAAAAAGAATTTGAGACATTTATCTGCGTTTTTCTTCCTAGGGTACCGACATTAAACTTAGCACCTGCTTCTTAGACCCTTTGAACTCTGTGTATCCTTTGCTTTGAAAGCCTCTTTCCTACACACTTAAGAATTTTCACTTCTTCATATCTTTTCATTTTGCTTTTCTGAGACAGGGTCTCACTGTAGACCAGGCTGGTCCTTGAAGTCATAGGACCCTGACGCTGCCTCCACTTCTGGGACTGAAGGCATGGGCTACGATGGCCTGCTCTTCATATCTTGTCATGCTGCTTCCTCAGCAAGAGGTGTTCTTTCAGCCCGGTATGGGTTTCCCACTTCCCCCAGGTACGCTTCTGGCCACCATAAGCTGCGTTTTGTGTTTTGTAAAATTCCCTTTAAATTTTGTTTATATTAAGCACACCTTTAGTCCCTTTAATTGGGAGGCAGAGGCAGGCGGATCGCTGTGAGTTCGGGGCCAGCCTGGTCTATAAAGCGAGTCCAGGATAGTCAAGATTACACAGAGAGATCTTGTCTCAAAAAAAATTTTTTTTGTTTATATTATGTGTAGGGGTGGTGCGGTTGTGTGTGTGTGTGGTGCACGTGCGTGTGTGTTTTGAAATGGTGAGCCATAGTGTGTACAGGTGCCCTCAGGTGCCCTCAGAGGCAAGAAAAAGGATCCAGAGGCTCTGGAGATTGTTTATGTAAGTGTTGTGTTCAGAATTCTGGTCCTCTGAAGAACAGCCAGAGCTCATAGCTGCTGAGCCATCTCTCCAGCATCAAGAAAAAAATGTTTTTGTCTCTGACCTACTATTATATACTTTCTAACCGAATTAATGGCATTCTTTTGCCTGTTGAATTCTTCCTGATTTCAAAGCACCATGTCTTTACTTGGCAGAGCTGTTTACATACTAACTGCTCCATAGCCTTCCGACTTTATGTACCCCGATTTTCTGTGTTCTGGGCTCGCCTATGAATACTGTATTTTCGCACCATAAGATGCACTCCCCCCCCCCAAAAAAAAGTGCGAGGGAAATTAGGGTGTACCTTATGGTCTGATTGCTGTTTTTCTTGTTTTACTGCTCTAAAAACTGGGTGCGTCTTATGGTCCCAAAAATATGGTAGAGCTTTTGCATGATTACAAGGCATTCTGGTTTGTTTTGTAGAATTTATAAATAATTCTTTCTTAAATTGGTTTTGGACTGCATGAACAGAGAGTCTATGTTTTCATGTTGCTTAGGACAAACTTCATGTCCCCCATGTTTGGGTTTTCATAGCAACACAACTCAAAGAAATGTGCAGATTTTCCTCAGAGCCCCCCAGCGTTTTGAGACATTGCCTTGCTGTTGAGCCAAAGGATAGTATGTAAAACTTGAAATTTTTAGGAAAACAGTAACCAGAAATATATCATAGGAACTTAAATTTTATCCAGATATACTGTGACCATTTATAGCAGACCCATAAAAGTACTTCCTGTCTACTTAACGATCAGCTGTCACAGCTCCTTTCTTACCACAAATCCTAAACTGGAGATCATTTCCACGAGACAACCAGTTGCTGAGGACAGGTCTCTGGCAGATGCATTGTGCATCAGTTTATAGGCAGTGTTTTCTTAGGAAAGTCTCCTTGTTTTCTGCAGTGAGACACTCCTGCTTTGCCCTATAAATCACTGTAATTGTCTAAATAGCAACTGGCCCATTGTCGGGTATTCTGTACATGCTCAGTGAAGGTAATGCTTTCTACTGTTGATTCTTGCACCAGCTTTACTGTAATTTTTGCCTGGCCTCACTCACTGTATAGGAATTGTCGGGGGTTGTTTTGGGAAAAAAATGGGTGTGTCCACGGAGGCCAGTAAAGGGTATCAGATTGTTGTAGGTTCTTTGATCCCATTGTGATCCCTGACATTGTGAACTGTAAAAACCTGTCTTTTGTTTGGCCTGGTTCAGCCCTAGCACACACCTCTAATCCAACAACTTTCCTGCTTATTGTAAACAATCGATTAAGGTGTGGTTCAGCCAGCCCTAACACACACCTTTAATCCAAGAGGTTTTTTTTGTTGTTTTTTTGTTTTTGTTTTTGTTTTTGTTTTTGTTTTTGTTTTTTTGCACATAGGATGTAATAAAGTTAACCCTAGGTCAAGAGGCAGAGGAAGAAACCAGCTGACAGAGATTAAAGAATGGGAGGGACTTTGAGTTGAGGGGTATTTAAGGCAGTGTGTAGAAGTAGAAGGAGCCCTTGGGATCTTTAGTGTTTAGTGCTTTAAATCCTCAGTTCCTCAGCATCTTGGTCCTTGGCTTTTTGGGCCTTGAGCTATCGAGCTTTGGCTTTGAGGTTTCTTTATGACCTTTTCCTCCTGGGCTGTCAGGTGAGCTAGTGAGACTTTGGGGCCTTTTCCATTGGGATGTGAGCTGAGTAGGAAGGTCAACTGGGTGCTTTCTCTGCCTCTCTGAGCTGGCAGGTTTTCACCCAGCATCTGGATCCTAAGTCTTTATTGATAAAATAGAACATTTGGGATTTTCATTTAAAACAGCATCAGATCCCCTGGAGCTGGAGATATAGGTGGCTGGTGAGTGGGTGATGGGAACTGGACTTGGATCCTCTGGAAGAGCAGCAAGCACTCTAACCCCTGAGCCATCTCTGCAGCTCCTAAAGTATTGCTTTTAAAGTTGTACATTCTGTAAAGGGCTATGTAATGTGTTGCTGTTATTTTACCAGTATGGCCTAATAATGTTTATTATTAGGCCTATAATTATTATTATGGCAGTATTTTCTAACCCGCTATCAATCAATCAAGACACAGACACTTGTTATTTTTAAAAATAACCTTAGTTAACCTGGGGCAGGGCAGATATTAATCCCCTAAACTACTTCCCATAGTGGGGCAGGTGAGGGGTACCTGTCCCAATCCCATGCCATCTGCTTCTAAAATTTCTATCAAGATATCTCCTCATCCATAATCCCCTATACTTGCTAATGTTCTTCATCCAGGCCAAATCCTCCATCCATGCTGGCTATGTGCTTCTCCTCCACATAACCCATCATGGTAGAGCCTCCTTTTCTCTCCTCTCCACTGGTCTTTCTCCTTCCAAGAATCTCCCTTTCTCTCCCAGCCCTGGAACCTTAGCCACGTCTATCCCATTTGCCCTGCCCAGGTATGATGGCCTTTTATTGGTCAAATAGGTTAGGTTCTTAGGCAAGGTACAGGCAGGACAGAGACAGCAAGCAGTAATTAGCATCAAAATACATCAGACCAACCTCCAACAATTCCCCTTTTCTGTCTAAATAAAAAGGCCGTTCTTTTTATATACAGAAAGAACAATTATGAAAACCTATAAAAACCAATAGGTAAGACTTATATAATGTCTAAACAAAAGCTATTTGGCAACTATCTATTCTATCTTGGTGAGTCTAAAGTTTTGAACCTATATCAATATCTATTAAAGCTTATATTCATCAACCTAAAATATTTATCTAGCATAAAAGTATCTTAACTCCTAAGCAACTATGTTTAATTTTAAAACTAACTATCTGATCTTCAACCCCATCAGAGACTTGAGAAGGAATAAATTTAATTACCTGAGTAAACAGGAAGTGCAGCTTAACATCTTCCAAAATTAAAAAATGACAAAGACAGTTTGCAGCCTGAATAGTCACCCAAAGCTCTCTCTAACATTGGGGCATCAAATTATTGGAGGTTGGTCTGATATATTTTGATGCTATTTACTGCTTGCTGTCTCTGCCTTGCCTGTACTTTGCCTAAAAACCTAACTTGTTTGTCCAATAAAAGGCCATCACACCTGGGCAGGGCAAATGGGATAGGCATGGCTAAGGTTCCAGGGCTGGGAGAGACAGAGAGAATCTTGGGAGAAGGAGAGAGATGGAAACAGAGGAGAGAAGGAGGAGGCTGCACCATGGATTAGGTGGAGGAGAAGCCCATGGCCGGTGTGGATAAAGGATTTGGCCCAGATGAAGAACATTAGCAAGTATATGGGATTGTGGATGGGAGGTAGCTTGATAGAAATTATTAGAAGCAGATGGGATGGGATTGGGACAGGTACCCCATACCTGTGGGAAGTAGTTTAGGGGATTAATATCTGCCCTGCCCCAGATAAACTAAGGTTATTTTAAAATATAACAACTGTCTGTGTCTTGATTGGTTGCTAGAGGGATAAAAAAATACTGCCATAATAATAATTATAGGTCTAATATTATTAGGCCATACTGGTAAATTAACCACAACAGTGATGTAATATAATATGCCCTTAAGAGCCCGCTGACTGGCTGAGCCCTCAAGGTATACTTAAGAGCACCAGAGGATGGCAGCTAACAACATAAAATGTCTAATATTTGTTACATGTTCATTCTGTAGTGGGCGCTTGGCATAGATTCCACTTAATCTTAAACAACATGGTGAACTCAGACTATCATTACAGCTGAAGAAGTTGAGGCGTGGGGGAAGAACTAACCCATGATCACAGTCATTTTAAATGCATGTCAGCTTGCTTGTTAGAAACTTTTCCTGTATACAAAGACTTATTTCTCTGATAGAATGAGAAGTTAAAAAAAAATTAAGCAGTTTCTGGTATTAATCAGGCGTTACAAAGACAAGCTTTTCATCATGGTCACAAGATGACTACTGTAGTCACTTTGGGCAGTTTCAGTGCAGGATCAGTAGCTTTTGTGACTTTTGGGTCTGTGGTGAAACAGTGCACAATGATGTGAACACATGGCAGAAGTATCTATACTATGGAGCTGTGACTTATAGAGTGAGTACAATTTGTGTATATGTGTGTATGTGTGTATATGTGTGTGTAAGTGTTGTGTGTGTGTGTGTGAATGCATCTAGGGTGAGACTCAGGGCATAGAAAAATATTGAAAAAATTCTTTCTTCTAATTTTTCCCAATTTTGTAGATTGTCTATCTGGTGCTAGAGGATTTTAACAGAGGCCTGACAGTAATAAACAGAAGGATTATCAGAGAAGTAGAGTCAAATTAGCAGAGGCTAGGAATAAGAACATGGAAGAATTGATTAAAATGGCAGAGTAAGAGCTTTATGGGGGAAAAAAGGAACAATCCTTGACTATTTCCAATGCTCCAAGGTACTAACAGGAAGTTCTGGCATCTACGTAAATCCTGATCATTCTCGCAAAACACCAACTCCACCATGGTGGACCAAGTTTAAAACAAGCTTTAATAAATATTAAATAGTGACTAATAGACAGTCTCTGATCAGGACCATTCCCTGGACCTTCCCAGCTGGAATGGTCTCAAGCCACATGTTACAGGGACTTACAATAACAAATTTACACTCACCATATTTTCTCCTGAGGCCTTGTTATTTTTTTAAAAACTACAATTCCCAGCATTCCAAGAAGTTACCTGGTTCCTGGGCAGGTGGGGCTTACATGCTAGTTTTGAGTGTTACATATATAGCAGAGATCTTTTTAGAGACCCACTGAATGTAGATAGACAAATGTTTAGAAAATAAAGACCTCATGACTTAAATGGGGTTGCTTTTTCTTTTTCTTCTTTCATGAATTTGGTAAAGTGAATCCAAATGTCTGTTTTAGTTCCCTTTGAGATAGAACTCATAGAATCTTACCTGTTCTGTACTCATACTTGGTTCGTTTTACCATGAAAAATATTTTATACTCAAAATATATCAAAACTACTTCATATTGGCTTCTGATGGGTTTTGACCAGTGGAAAATTGAAACACATACCTTTTTAGGAGCTCTTACTAATGAATGAAGTATCTATCTAGGTCCAATCAGACAAAACACTACAATGGAGAATCATTGTCATGGCTGGCACCTGTGTTGTAGACATTCTTGGATGAGATAATTTGATCTTGCTGACAAAACCATGTTTAACTCCAGAGATGTCCAGTGAGAGCTTGCATATGTCCCCTTCCTTCTTGGGAAATGGAACTGAAAATCCCAACAGTTCTAAAATCGATTGGAGAAAAAGTTAAGATTTTTACCTGTAATGTATATATGACAACTCTTAGTGAATTGTTTATAGATTATAAACTTGCTACATATGTATGCTCCTCTCTTCCCAGACCCATTCATGTAGAGCTCATAAAATTTGTCTGTCTGTCTGTCTGATAGCCTCCCAGCTGCCTACAGTCTATACAGCTTTTCAGTCTGGGTTCTTGATTTCCCACTGGCTCCTGATACCTATGTACTACTCTGTGAGTGCTTGATACATGATTTCCTTAAAGTGGATATTTTCTACTCATGGCCTTCCTGCTTGTTACTTTTCTTGAATTTTTTCTCAATTACATCCCTGCAGAAACTTTATCATTAGTTTGCCATTGAGCAGGCAATTGAGACCCCACTTAACTGGTGCTTGGTGAATTGATAAGCATTGTCTTTCACAGGTTTTTGTAAAATGCAAGTAAGTTTAATGAGAACATTCAGGTTCTGAGTACCTGAAAGGTTTTTTGTTGTTGTTGTTGTTTTCTTTCTTCTTGTTGTTGTTTTTAACAGTATTATTTGTTGTATGCATCCACTTGAAAAACTTTCTGCTATTTCCTGAAGCAAGCAAGCAAACAAACAAACAAATCACAGGAATTGCAATTTTACTACATTTCAGTTTATTTATGATCTAATGATACAATCAAAACTTGTCAGGAAGTTATTGAAGTTTGTTGCATTTGAGATAGATTGGGGTGGGGGAGAAGCCTATGTCCTTAGTTTATATGAAAACAAGTGTTTTACCTGACCAAAGATGTCATATGAATATACTCTCTTTTCTGATGGTACATTGACTTATCGTTTTAAATTTGATTTTACTTTTAAGTGTTGGTGTCCAAAAACCAAAATAACCCTAGTAAGCATAAGAGTCCAGCAAAGCAAGATCTTTATTTGAATTAAGCAGCAAAAACTGACAAGTCAGGGATGACAGCACAGACTTGGGAACTGACTGTGTTTTTGAACGTTCATCTTAGTGTTTAACCAGATGATAAAATCATATTGTACTCAGGCTGTTACTGATGGATCAGTGCTGCAGAACAGACTCAGGGGCTCAACTGTGACCCCAAAGAGAAATAATAAACCATTTGTAAAGGATGGAACCAAAAAGACCAAAAAGCAAGGGGGAGTGGGCTGTAGCATTGTCCAATCATGTTTTTTGACACCAGGGTTGAGCAAGCAAGTAAGTGTTGCTGACTGCACCCTATCCGGGTTATCTGGTTTCAGGGTGCTGGACTAAGCTTTTGCATTCCGGTCCCTCTTGGGCTTGTGGCCCAGAATTGAGAATAATAAAGGAAGAGAGGAGTGGGCAAGCTGCTCATGGTCAGTTAAGTCAGGACAGGCAGTACATTTATGACTGCATACCTTAGTTTAGATAATTGGCACCTTCCCTCTTCACATGCTTTACTGGTTAACAGACAAACGTGAAACACCTAAAGAAGCAGCATGGGATGGGAGTTGGTTGTGGGACCTGGGAACATGGACTCAGTTTGGACCCTGCCAGCAAGATGGAGGTTGTTCCTGAGATTGCTGCGCTCAAGCAACGGTCTCCTAACATTAAGCGTGTTTTCCCCCCCTTTCAATAAGGACTTTGAAGTGAGTTGCACAAGTGAATTTTGATACAAATGTCACTCTTAACATAAAAGCATTAAAACTCAATTAAATTGAAACTTAATTTTTTCATCAATTGATTCACTGTGTGTGAGTGAGTGTGTGTGTGTGTGTGTGTGTGTGTGTGTGTGTGTGACTGTGTGCACATGCATATGGGTGGCACACATGTGGGGGGTCAGGAGTTGACTTGTGAGTATTTTTTCTTCCATTATCTGTGTCTTGGGGATTGAACTCAATTCAGGTTGGGCAGCATGTACACCTCAATGAGCCACCTTGCCAGCCCCTAATTGTATAATCATATTCTTTAGAGGTTAAAGTGAAGTAACTTTAATATCTTTATTTAGTCTGATTTTCTTAAATTCTGAGAAAAATGGGATCTGGAGACAATAGAAAAAACATGTAACATACTTAAGTTTTTGGTATATCTCAGTGAGTCCAAATACATACCAGATCAGATTGCTCATCCACAAGTTTAGTTAGATTAAATGTAAACCTCACCTATTAGTCAGCTTATGATAATTGCAATAGGTGGGAATGTTTACCACAATTGACAAGATGAATACTTAGTTTAGTTAGCCCTTGAAAAGCTGGAGTCTTGAGAATTTGCTTGACATGAAACAAGGGTTAAATGTAACTGCTTTTATTCCTAAAAATTTGAAGATTCTTAACAGAAGAGAAATGGATTCATTTTAACTCTAGATGGCAGTTAAACACAACTAACAAAGATCAATTTTTTTCTTGAAATACAGAAATAAAAAATAGTAAAACACACATTCTATTCCAGCCAGATTAGTTAATCAAATATTACCCAAATGAAGTCCTGAATTGGTGTTACGAAACAGATGTGTATAAATGTGATTGTGCACATGTTAAATACATAGTGAAAGACTATCATGCACTTGTGCACGTGTGCATGCATGAGCATGTGTGCATGCACGTGTGTATGTTTAAAATCCGGTGGTGTGGGATATATGTATGCACTGGTTTATATTGCATTTTGTTTTGTAATTTTTAGCTCAGTCTAGTTTTATTTTGTGTACAGTTATTTTCTAAGTCAAACTATTGACCATTGGTAAATATGAGGATGTCTGCTGAGTAGTATAGAAGGATCTTACATGCGACAGAGCTAAAGAGCTTCATCAACTTGTCATCCAGCTGGAAAGGAAAGGTTGTGGTAGCTTTAATTATTGCATTAAAAGGATACTGGATGCATCTTGAAAGGCTTTATTTGATTTGGTTCTCATTTCCGGTGTTTAGCAACTTATGCTGTCTTACTCTAAGTGGTGAACTATTGATATACCCTGGCCCCACTGTCCATACCTCTGTAGGCCTAATGAAGTTGGGAGGAATGTTGCAGTCAAGATTCAGATGCATGTTCACACAGGTATGCCCACTGGAACCTAGGACCTCATTGAACACCTCAGATGCTGGAACCCATGTTTGCTATTTGGTTTGCTTGTAGAATAAATCTTCAGTAGGAGCCACCCAAGAGATGTGCTCATGTTGCAGCAAATGCCTGTGGCCTTGGAGTTATTTCCAAACTCCTGAAAGCAGGTACTGGCTTGTGATGGGTTCTTGACATATTCTTGTTTAATGTATTTCAGTTGGCATAAGAATAAATCCTTTTTCTGTGTGAAAAGCCGCCTGAAGTCATGATACTAAAAAGCTAAATTATAATTTTCACGTTTATGTTTGAGGGATTTCTCCTGGAGCTTTTGGTACTTTTCCTTTTATTAGCCTGTTGTATTTGTTGTGCAAAGTAGTGGCTGCATTATTACATCTTTATTCTTGTGTATTAGGTAGGCACTTTGCTCACATTCACTCCTTCCAACCTGCCTTGTCCTTCACTCTTCCCTCTTTCTGGCCCCTCCTCAAATAGTCCCTCTTCTGGTTCTTAGTGCATTTTAAAGTATAGGTCCTGTAGACAGGAGAAAACATGAAATATTTTTGTTTTCTAAGTCTGTTTTATTTTGCTTAATGTGATCTCTAATTCAGTTCCTTTTCCTGTATTTGACATGATTTCACTATTTTTTGTGTGTGTCTTTAGATGTAATTGCATTGTATATATACAGAGGACAAACTCATCTGTTCATAGAGACATAAACTAAGTCTATAACTCGTCTGTCTGTGAATAGTGCTGCCACAGATATGAATGCGCAGGTTGTATGAGGACTCAAATTAGGTGCTGGGAACCGAGCTCAAGTCCTCTTCAAGGGCAGCAGCATACGCTCTTAACCACATAGACATCTTGAGCCCCATTTTAAAAAAATGTAGTGTGTATTCTAGGTAAACAACCCCTTGTCAGATGATGAGCTAGCAAAAACCTCGCATTGTATAGATTGGCTTTCCACCCTTTACTTACTGCTCAGTTCTAATTTAGTGATTAATAGGTTTGATTTTTTTTTTTTTTTTGTCAGTACCATGACATCCAGGTCCATTGTCTGCATTGCTCTCAACATTCTCACCTTCCACGTTCCCGCAGAACAGCCCACTGAACTCTGAGCACTCATTGGCTTTTCCACCCCAAAGTTCAAATGCCAACACTATCCTCCTAAAAACACATGGTGTAGTCGGGTCTGTCACAGCAATTCCCCATGGCCTGGTACCACTTTCTCTCTTAATTAGGGTTTCTGTTGATGTTATCCAACACCATGGCCAAAAGTGACTTGGCAAAGGAAGGGGACATTTCATCTTCTGACTCGGGTCACACTCTGTTACTAAGGGAAGTCAGAGCTGGAAGTTGGAGGCAGGAACTGAATGAAGCAGGAACCTTGGAAAACTGCTGCTTACTGGCGTCTGCCTCATGATTTGCTAAACCTGCTTTCTGATAGCACCTCAGACCAGGGTGGCACTGCTTATAGTGGTGGGCCTACCATCTCAGTCATTAATCATGCAAATGTCCCTATGGGATTGCCCACAAGACAGTCTGGTGGAAGCATTTTCTCAATTGAGGTTACTGATTCAAAAATGACTATAGCTTATGTCAAATTCACAAAACCAGCCAACACAAGGTGGTTTTGGTCACTGAATCTCTTTGTGTGATTGACTACATTTATTGATTTACATGTGTTGAGCCATTGCTTCATTCTGGGATGGAGCCAACTTGATTAGGGTGGATAATCGTATGTGTATGTGTGTGTGTGTGTGTGTGTGTGTGTGTGTGTGTGTGTGTGTGTGTGTGTGTGTGTGTGTGTGTTCTCACTATGTATCTCTGGCTGTTCTGGAGCTTACTATGTAGATCAGGTTGCCCTCAGACTCACAGAGATCTTGCTGTCTCTGCCTCCCAAGTGATAGGATTAAAGGTATGAGACACTATGTCTGGCATTGATAATCTCTTTTATGTTTTCTTGAAATTTTTTGTAAATATTTAATTGGCAATATTGTGCTTATGTTCCTTACAGAGATTATACTATAATTTCGGTTTTTTTCTTTTTTTGTCAGAATATTGTGTGATTTAGTATCTGGGTAATACTGGCTCCATAAAATGAAATTGGAAGGGTTTCTTTTTTTCATTTCTATGAATGATTTGAAGCATATTGGTGGTCTTCTTTGAGGGACTGGTATAAATCTGCACTGTATTCATCTGGTACTAGGCTTTCTTTTTAGTTAGGAGATTTTTCAAAAATAACTTATTTATTTTATGTACGTTGGTGTTCTGCCTGCTTGTATATGTGTGTGAGGGTGTCAGATTTCCTGGAACTGGAGTCACAGACAGTTGTGAGCTGCCATGTGGGTGCTGGGATTTGGACTTGGGTCATTTGAAAGAACAACCAATGCTCTTAACTCTGAGCCCTCTCTCCAGCCCTAGTTAGGAGATTTTTAATTACTGCTTCTATCTCATTGGTGTTATGAATCTATTTATATTAATTACTTCATATTTATTTTATATTTGTAGGTCATGTAAATCTAGATATTTATGAGTTTCCTTTAGATTTTCAGTTTAGTGGGATATAGATTTAAAATTATATCTTTATGATGGTCCGAATTTCCTCACAACCTGTTGTCATGTTTTCCTTTTCATCTCTGATTTTATTAATTTCAGCCTTCTGTCTCTTTGGTTAATTTGGCTAAAGTTGTGTCAAGTGCTCTTCTTTTCAAAGAACCAATTTTCCACTTCATTTTTTGCCTCATTTTTTTCAATTCTGTTTCAATAATTTCAGGCCTGATTTTGATTATTTTTTCTCGTCTGTTCATTTTGGATGTTGTTTGTTTTTCTTTTTCCAAAGTCTTCAGATGCATCAGTAACTTACTACTATGAGACCTCTCTCATTTTTTGCTGTGGTCATTTCAAGCTGTAAACATTGCTCTTAGGATGCTGTCACTGGGTCTCATAGATGGTTTTATTTATTTTATCATAGTGTTGTTTTTTATTTTCATTCAATTTTCGATAAAGTTGCTTTCTTGATTTCTTCCTTTACCCAATTTTTATTCAGCAGTGTGTCATCCAGCTTCCATGAGTTTATGTACTTTCTGTTATTTCCTTGTTGGTATCCAGCCTTAGTCCATGGTGGTAACAGAGGATGCAGAATGCTAGGATTCACACAAATTGATTTCTCTTCCTCTTTTTATACCTGTGGTTCACAGGTTTGGCCTTTTATTGTGTCACAGAGTTCCTTCCTGTTCCATTACTTTATTTTTATTTTTATTTTTATTTTTTTAAGGTTTAACATTTCCTTTGTGTGGTCCAGCTCTTCTCCTTGCCCTGGAAACCTGGTATTCTTTATTCCACTCGATACAGTCTATTCATGCAACTTCCCTCTGAACTTTCCATCTGTCTTTCTGACTTCTTCAACTGTTATTCCAACTTGGGTCTTCTTCAGAGACTGTATCTCTTCAGTAAGTTCTGTCTTCATGTTTAAACTCTTTTCATTCATTATTTCATTAAACCGCTTCAGCTTTTTATGTTGTCATTTAGGCATGGGTTCTATCCCCTGAGTTCCTTGAACATATCATAATTGCTCTTTTGAAATTGTTGTCTCTTACGTCAGCTAAATGGCTTTACCCAGGAAACATAACCAAGGGGAGTGCTAATTTCTGGAGGATACATACTGTTTTGGTTATTGATGTTGTTTTGGTCATGGGACCTATGTGTCTGGATTTGCTGCAGTGTTTCTTGCTGTGGATATCTGGCCTTGCCTTTATTGATTGGGTGTTTGGATCTTTGTTTACTGTTACCCTAACTTGTCAGGTTGTGGACCAAATGAGTGATGCTCGGAGTTCAGTCTTGGGGTCACTCTATGTTGATGTGTGAATGGGATATCATAGGTGGTCTTAGCTCAGCACCCACATAATTCCAGGGGACCCAACATGTACACATGTGGATCATATACATGCTTCAAGGCAAAAATATCCATACACATAAAGTAAATAAAACACCTAACAATTTAAAAATAATTTTAGGTCTGGTGACCGTTAATGTGGCTCACTTGGCAAAGTGCAAGCCACACAAGGAGGACCTGAATTTGATTGTCACATCTTCTTGTTCCTATAAAGGAAGCAGGGACAGGAGCATACATACCTAAGGCTTGCTGGTCAACCAGTGGAGCTGAACTCATGAACTGCATGCTCAATGGAGGCCTTGTCTCAAAAAATAATCAGGAGAATAATAGAGGAAGATGCCTGACATCAACCTTCATCTACAGATCCTCACGTGTATGTGTGTATATGTTTACTGCACACACACATGCACATATACACACACTTACACAATACATAAAACTGTTATGTAAATAGTCTGTGTGTTTACTCATGTATGCACACTGTATATACGTTTTCATAGTTTCTTCTACAGAACTTAGGGCACACAGTGATACATGTAAAGTATCCATATTGGTTAAAGTAGTTCTTATCGTTGCATTCTCTAGGATTGCAGTTATTCATTGGAAACCTGGCTTTAATTCACACCCCGAAACTAGAACCCAGACCTTTTTACCTTAAGTGCATTTTTTCCCTTGCAAAACAAAACTCTCATGTTGGAAAAGTTCTTGAGAAAACTGTCTAAACAAGCATTTGGGTAAGGAACCATATTTAGTCATTACAAATTGTTTTTTATGGAGTTCCCTGTTATTGAAAAGCCCCACTTTACATGCTTATATTCAAAATATTATGTTGTGCCAGAAGCCTATTGTGTTAAAAGGAAAACTAACGAATGCCCGGCTTGTTTGGCAGGGGAGAGAGTGATCATTGTATGTCTTAGCGCTGGTTTCTAGTTTGTCTGACAAGGTAAGCCACTTCGTTCCTCCATCTTCTTCCTCAGTCATCCCCTGCAGCTCAGGGCCAGCTGGTGAAGAACAGATGTGGGATAAGTTTGGTAGCAAGAGTGTGCTAAGAACTAGTGGTTAATCTTATTAGTGACAGTTATGGGGTAACTAGTCAGAAACAGCTTTGAGAAGAAAGCCAACATAGGAAAGAGGGATGGGAGTGGGTGAAGGACATTGTCAAGGAGAGCAGGATGGGGGGGGCGGGGCGCAGTGCAGGGAGGGAGAGTGGGGCATGTAGCTTAACTGAACCTGGCTAGAACAGAAGATTGGGTGAGTGGAAGTAATGAAGCGAGGAAAGATGATATGCAGTTGGCCTTCTCAGAAGAACTGTTAGATGTGATACAGTCTGCTGAGGTTAAATCGCTTAAGAGGCAGCTAAAAGGCCTTTGTACTTGCATTAGCTAAATGTTTTTCAACTATTCCACTGAGACACTGACTTTCATTTGTTGGCTCATCCCTGAGTAATGTCAATGCAAATATGTACTGGCTTTATTCAAATTATGAGAATATGAGTTTTTTTGATAGATTGTTTATTTTAATATTCATTTTTAAAAATTTATCTTCCTACCATCACAACAGGAACATTAATGTGGTGTGTGTGTGTGTGTGTGTGTGTGTGTGTGTGTGTGTGTGTGGTGCTGGGCGCTGAACCCAGAGATTTATTCTCAAAAGATAAGACCTCTGCGACTAGGCTGCAGCTCCGGCTTCAAGCTACATCTCAGTGTAGGAATCTGTGTTTTGTTTGACACTTTTGTTGATAGTATTGGATTTTGTTGAGAAAAACCACATAATCTTTTAATGGCTGAAGTATAACAATATAATAGCTTATTTCTGTTAATGCCAATCCAGTTTTTACTTGATAACTTTACATAGTGATCTACACTCATTATTTCTATTTGGCCATTACTAAAATTGTGTTTGTGAATTATTGTCCGGAAAAGCATACCTGATCCCAAGGTTAGCTCTTATTTAGAGAATAAAATGCCTGTAAAAGATGATTATAAATAGAAAAATATTCAACCACAAAAGAACTCTGGGTAGGGTTGGCAGGATGCTCAGCAAGTAAAGGTGCTTATTGTCAAGCCTTGGAAACCCCAGTTCAATCTCCAGAACCCACATAGTGGAAGGGGAGGTCAAAAGAGTACACACATATACACACTCACATAAAGGGACCAATCAATAAGTAATGTAATTAAAATGTTTCTTAAGAAGAAAACACTTGGTTGACAGGTTTATTTTCTTTCTTTCTTTTTTTTTCTTTCAGCACTTTAGTATGTTACTCTGTTGTCCTCTGGCCTGTATGCTTCATGTCATAAAGCCAGCTGTGGCACTCTCCATTCACCTAAAGTGTTTATGAATGTCTGTAGGTGTTCTCAAGGCTTGGTGTGTGTGTGTGTGTGTGTGTGTGTGTGTGTGCGTGCGCGCTATTATTTCTAAGTGTTTTCTAAGACACCTGGATCTGGAGTCTGAACCACTAGTATTATAAAGCATACGCCATATGTCCTCAAATATTTCTTCAGACTCTCTTTTCTCTTTCTGGGGTCCCAGTTATATGTACATACATCATTTGATATGATTTCACAGTTCTTGAATTCACTATGCTGTTTTTGTTTGTTATTTTCCTCTACATTTCTCTTTTGTTCATGTCTTGCCCTGCCTTGCTTTTGTTGTGGCCTTTTTATACATACTGTACTGTTGATGTTCGTTGCCCACTTTTCTCCCTTACCCAGCACTGGGTTACTCTCTTCCCCTCACTGAAGGCTGAGTCACAAAGCCCACCCCAGCATGGGTGGCAGATCACAAAATCCGGGAACCTATAGCATACTACAAAGCCTGCAGGCAGCGCAGCAAGTTGGAGAGTGTTCTTTTCAAGGGACTCTGGTCTCTGCCTGTTCCAGGCAGCTCTGCTGGCATCTGCTTCTTCCAGGCAGCTGGTCTGGCCTGAGAGTCTTCTTGGCAGCTCAGCTTTGCTTAGTCTGAAAGAGACTCTCAGGTTTTACTGTTTACCTGGGCAGGGAGGGGGTCTAATGAATACGGTCAGTTTTTAGGGATTTCCTGAAGCTATTTTAAGTTGTTTACCTTTCTGCTTATGGAGCTTCCCAGAAGGATGGAATGTTTCAATCTTGGAGGAAACTGTTACTCAATGTTATGTATATAAAGGCGCAGGAGATTAGGCGGACTTTCAAAATTACACATGGATGCTGGGATTCCCTGTCAGCCTAAAAAGGAGACTTACTAAAAGTCTGAGGCATGCCAGCGCTTACATGTTGAAAAGATGAGATGAGTAGTGGAGTTTTTAGAAAGAGCAGATGTTGAGGTAACTGAGTAGCTTTTTGAAGTTAAGATAGTTGTACTTTTGAGGTCTCAGAAATTTCTCAGCATGTTCCCTACCAGTGAGGTAAGCCAAAAGTGGAAAGAAAAAAAAGTCACAGAATGAACCTCTAAACTCTGTAAGTCTTGTTGTATAGACGTGACCCACCAATTTATCTTCCACCCTTTGTTTGCTGCTATATAGCAAATATTTCATTATGTAATATTACCTGTTTAGCAGCCATAAGTTCCAGGAAGTCAAGACTGTATTCCTGCCACCTACACTGTCTCCCAACCTCCTAGGACCTAGTAGTTGATTGTAGTTCCTTGAGTGCTTGAAGACAGTAGTGTGGCTTCTTGCTGACAGACTAGTGGAGCTGAGGGTAAGGAAGGGTCTTGGGATGGTCATGATGAAATTCCAGGATGAACAGGGTACGGGACAGCAGAGGAGAGGACTGGATCTTGTGACTACAGATAATGCTTCTTCTAAGAACTTGCTTCCTGTTCCTGCTATGGGAGACTGAACTGGGCAGCACACTCTGTCACTGAAGCTGCAACCTCAGTCCCGCTTGGAATGTTTACCACCACAGGAAATGGTTACAGTAAGAGAAAAGAAGTCTTGGCATAAGGAGAGTTGGTGTGGTTGTGTAGCAAAATTAGTGACCTGTCAAAGAAACAAGTATTCCAGACAAAGGAAAAAAGGGAGACCTGTGCACACTAGGTTTGTGAGAGGGCATGTAGGCACGGGTGTACCACCTCAGTGGTGAATGACTTTGTAAAAGTTGGCCTTCCACAAGGTTACTTATTCTGTTGTGACAAGCAAAAGGCACATAGTGTAGATGTAGGGATGGTGATACATTCAATTGTCTTCTCCCTAAGTTGTTTAGTTTTTTTTTATTTAATTTTATTTTTTTATTATTTAATTAATTTATTCAGATTACAACTCAATTGTTTCCCCTCACTTATATTTTCCCATTCCTCCCGTCCTCCCTCCCTCTTTCACCCTATTCCCCTCCCCTAGATGTGAGCGAAGGGGACCTCCTCTCCCACCATATGGTCACAGCCTATCAAGTCTCATCTTGGTAGCGTGTTTATCCTTTCCCTGAGTGCCACCAGATATCTTATTCCAGTACTTTCATATGAGTATACTAGCAGTTGGCAGTGGAAGTGCCACAGTGTGGCCTAAAATTATGATGACATGCCTTATTTTTTGTTGGAGTGTTCTGCAATGTGTAACAGCAAGCGTCCAGTGTGAGCGTGTGCTTTATAAACAGATTGAGAAGAAGGTAAGGATAGGTACCTGCTAAGGGGGATGCCTCTAGAGGCATGGTTACCTGTAAGCCTAGACAAGAATATTTTCAGATTAGTGGGAGAAAAGAGAGCTATCAGGGAGATAGGGTGAGGCCAGCATCTGAGGGGATAAACTAGCTCTGAGAGGTGAAAGACTTTGCTTTCAGGAATAGACTAGCAATTTCTTTGTAATGTTAAAAAAGTTTACAGTAAAATTTAAAAGACTAGGGATAGTTTAGAAGTACATGCCCAAGTCACACACATGCATTCACATTAGGCATGTAAGAAATGAGAAAGAACCAGGTGCTGTGGCGCACGCCTATAATCCCAGCACTAGAGGAGGCAGAGGCAGGCGGATTTCTGTGTGTTTAAGGCCAGTTTGCCTTACAAAGCAAGCCTTAGACAGTGAAGGCTATACAAAGAAACCTGTCTTGAAGGCAGAGGCAGGCGGATCTTTGTGAGTTCGAGGCCAGCCTGGTCTACTAAATCAGTCCAGGATAGCCAAAGCTACACACAGAAACACTGTCTTGAAAAACCAACAAAACAAAACAAAACCAAAAAACCAGAGAAAGAGAGAGAGAGAGAGAGAGAGAGAGAGAGAGAGAGAGAGAGAGAGAGAGAGAGAGAGAGAGGAGTGCTTCATCTACTTAAGGGCATTTGCTTCATAGCACTGAAGAATTGTAAAGATTTGCCACTTAGGATGGCTACAAAATCCAGTACACACAATTTTAATTGATACGAACGTTTGGCCATGTGACTATTAGTGATTCATTCTACTTAGATTCACATGATTGCAATTCATCCTTCCATGATAAATTCTCTTGTAAAGTTTCACCCCATATTAGTTTTCAAGTAGTCATTTTTGAAACAGTGTCACGAATCATGATGTGTAATATATTGGAATGTATTTCAAAATGCATACCCAGAGTTATTAGACAAATGACCGCAACTTATATAATGTTTCTCCCATCAATCACTAAGTTTTTGTGTAAGGAACCAATGCTCTCATTTGTGTGGAAATATGCTCTACACTAAAGGAATATAGGTCATGTGATTAAGGAATGTTACAAAAAGAGGAACTGGCTTTAACTTAGGACCACTTCATAATATAACAGTGAGTGGCTACAGAGGCCAAGTGTGTCTACAGGGCTGATAAAGAAGGGTTTATGATCGTTTAAGCAAGGTGTAGAAGCTAGCAAGAATTTCAGAGGTTATCAGTTGGCTGAGCAACTGGCAAAATGGCCACATTGCCAAGCCCAATGACATGAACTCCCTTTCCAGAAGCTGTGAAGGAGAGAACCGACTCTTGAAACCCCTGTGGCCTGTATGTGAGTACAGTGGCATGCCCACGCTACACGTACCTCAAAGAGCTCAGTGCAGCAGCAGTGTTTACAGTTCAGCCACGGAGAAAGGAGAGAGCCCTGTAAGCCTTTAAGAAAAAGATGGAGACGGAAATATGGCTCCTCCTTCTCACTGTGCTGTACAGTGAACTATTGTACAGGGTAACAAGCAGTGTGAAGCTCTTTTCACTTCTTGGAAGTTATGGGAGTGATGTTTTCTGAAGGGAAAAAATGGAGGAGAGGGGAAGTCAGGGGCGGCTAGGAAGAGTCGAGGGAGGGGAAATTGTGGTCAGGATGTATTGTCTGAGAGAGGAATAAAATTTTAAAAATGTTCTCAGAATTCAGAGAGGGAGAGATTTAAACTACAAGAAGTGGCCTAGTTTCTCTACAGCTGGGGGCAGGAACCTTGAATGCTCAATGCCTGCCTCAGCCACAGAGTGAGTTCAAGACCAGCATGAGCAACTTAGCTGGACCGTGTTGTTAAAGGGCTTAGTAGCACACACAAGATCCTAGGTTCAATCTCCAGTGCCGGGAGAAGGAAAAGAGGAGGGAGGAGGAAGGTATAGACATTTCTTAGCGTTGTTATAAAAATAAGCAAGCTAAAGTAATTTTTGTTTATGGTTGATCATAGATGTGCTAAATAACTAAATAGAACAAAACTATAAGAGTTTATAGAGGATAATATTGAGTATTTACTATGCACTATATCAGAATTTTGCAGGAATCATCTCATTACTTCTTCCAGCTTCTTAGTTAGGGAAACGTAAGTTTCTGTGTTTTATAGAAGAGGAAAATGGCTCTTGGGGAGGGATGGGGTATCTTTCCCTAGATCACTGTCAGTAAGTGGCAAAACTGACTGGACCCATGGCTGCTTGATTCCATATTACTGTCCGCCCTCTGGCGAATGTTCTAATAACTAGTTTAGTGTAGAATAAAGGGAATTTTGTGAGAACAGTATGCAGTCAGAAGGGGCCTCCATGCTGAATGGTTTTATTTACTTGCTCACAGTGGTATACAATTGCCTTTCTATTTTTTGTATAAAATCCATCTCTATTGAAGTACAATATATATGTACATATACATATATATGTATATATTTACATATTTACATATATGTATGTATATATATATTTACATATATATATATATAATTTTGTGTGTGGTGTTGTATAATGTTGGTGTTTTCCTCTATTGTCCCCACCTACTCTCTTGAGATGGCATCCTGTGCTACATCTGGAGCATGGCACTTCAGCCGAACTGCCAGCAAGCCATAGGGATTCTTCACCCACCTCCTCCACCTCCAGCTGATAGGTGCTGTGTGCTATGGTGTCCCACTTTTACATAGGTGCTGGAGGACAAAGCTCAGGTCCTCATGCTTTGTAATGAGCACGTTACCCACAGAACCACCTGCTCCAACCCTAGAAATACATAATTTTGAGTGCATTGAACTTCTGTTTCAATACTGGAGATTGAACCCAAGCGCCACATCTTCTAGCTAGGCAAGTGGTCTACCACTGAAGTCAAAGGACTCTTCCAAGTCTAAACTGTAATCTCGGCCCCATGAGTCGGAAGGCGTTGTTGCCAGGGACTTTACATTCTAAGAGCACAGCTATCATGTAGTCTGTGGACTAAGGAGAGGCTGCATTTCAGCAACTGCTTGTGAGATGGGCTCTAACATGATGCTGATGTTCCCCTCAGTTTACAAAGGTGACTTTGAAAGGTGCCTGGATTATTGGGCTCAGTCTGATCTCCCCCCTTGCAGATGCCATGTGTGGGGAGGGAACATAGTTAGTTACCTTGCAAGGCCATGCCAAGTAATGCCAAGTAATGTGACTTTTTTCTTTCTCCATTTTTCAGGAGCATATGAGGTAAAATGCTGCTCTTACTGTACTCCTTGCCAAATGAAATGTCAGAACCACAAAAGCTATTGCTACCTTGCTAGTTTTCACCTTTAACTTAGGCTACATAAAGTAAAGCTAGTGATTCATTCATTTGTT
This sequence comes from Acomys minous, assembly GCF_964271855.1. Taxonomy (NCBI): domain Eukaryota; kingdom Metazoa; phylum Chordata; class Mammalia; order Rodentia; family Muridae; genus Acomys; species Acomys minous. The sequence goes on from NC_140490.1 coordinate 30,912,556, forward strand.
TGTCTTGGTGGCTGTGGTTTTGAGAAAGGGTGCTGTGTAACCCATGCTGGCCTTGAATGCACTGTGATGCTAAGGATGACTTTGATCTCTGGGTCCACCTATCTCTTCCTCCCAAGAGCTAAGGTTGCCATCCATGACACCCAACTCGAACCTTTGACTTCAGCCTCATCTCTGAATCAGGATGTGGCCATCAGTCACTCGGTCTTAAGTCTCCTTGAAGTTTCACATTTAATGTGTAAAAAAAGTGGAGTTTTAGTGCAGTGTTCCCCTCCCCTCTTCTTAGTAACCAAAAGGAAGCTTCCTTGTCTATATATTCTATACACTCAAGGCCATGGAGTTGGACAATTAATTTAACAGTTTCTGACGTCATGTCTTCCTTAATGGTGCCATGTTGGTTGACTCAATGGGCGTAAAGAAGGTGGGAACCCGCTGTGCTCTGACTGGCAGGGTATGAATGATAAGGTCAATATAAATGCTTTGATTGCTGGTATGAGGGGGGAAATGGCCCCGGGGATCTGACTGCTATTTCAGAGGCAATTGCTCACCAGATCTAGAAAGGTTAGTTAAATGACTGATGGTAGTCAGACACTGATGTGGGAGGCTGTGGGTCTATTGGCACACCACAACTCAATTTTGAAAAGGACCTTGAACTCTGAATGTAAAAAGTTTATGTTTTAAAATGTAGGTACATAACAGGAGTTTTCAAAAACAATATATAGGCCTAATAAAATACATGTTGCCTGGCCAGGATCTATGTAGACTGTTGATTTGTGATCTTCTGATACAGCATACTAGAGTCACCCTCGAAGGGTATAACTTGAGAAAAAGGCGCGTTCATATAAAGCCTACACGCATGCATGCACACACATACATGCACATGTGCACACACACACACAAAGAGAATGGAGAACTAGTAACCCGTTAGTGGATGTGGAAAAGTTAGAACCCTTACTCACAGAGGCACCTACTCTGACGTCTATTCCATAGTTCTACAAAGGTGAGTGACCTACCCTTCCTCCTAGACAGTAAGTGAGAAGATGGAGAAGTTACTCCCAGTGTGGTTGAGATGCTGGAGGGAGAGTCACAAAGGAGAGGAAGTTTGACACCTGTGGGACTTTGTCCTGCCTGCTCTCAGAAAAGGAGGATGAGTATCAATAAATCAGCCTGGCAGGTGCATGTCCTTTGCTCAGGGTGACTACTAACTCTCACTCACTACAGTGAAAACTGATGGTGGAGGGTGGCTTAGTGTTAATGTGGCTTTTAAAGGGAAGGAGAACCTCGTTTTCATAGAAATGCTCAATACTAACAAGTACATCAAAAACCATACTTTATTTTATGTATAGCAATACAATTTACATATTAAATAACACTATAATAGAATGATTTGATATAGTTTTAAACAGAAGGAAAAGGGAAAATTTCCAGGTTATAAAACCCCTCCCCCCACAGAACAAATCTTAAAAAAAAAAAAAATCACGTTTTCCAAAATGGGTCAATGTGACAAATGTACTCAGTGACTAGTCATGTCTAATTGCTGTTGCACTAATGGTCAATGGGATTAAAAAGAAAGCCTGACTTTCACAAGCACTGCCTCAAAGGAAGAGCACACGGATTCTTCTGGAATGCAAAGATGGTTCTTGCTACTTCAGTACACAGAAGTTCACATATCCACCACAGGAGAAAACAAAAAACAAAAAGCTATGACATAGTTGAAACTAGAAAAAAATTAGCTTTATATGAAAATATAAAATTCTATGATTATATACCATAGATACAAAGCTCCCAGAAGATGCTTACTCAAGCAACAAGATATTTACAGTTTTAATGATTTTAGCTATTTGAAAATGGAGTGAAAGAAACACGGGTCAACATGAAGGTGGGGTTCTTTAGGAACAATGGCTGCTTGCTAGTTTCAAATGTCCTAACAAAAAAGGAGTCACTACCCCAAATGTTGGAGAGTTACGACATTTTATAAAATTGACTGTCTCCTTTTCTGGAGATGTTTATTCTTAAAACACAAGATATTTTTTCTTGAAATTAATTATCCTCTGTAGAAAATGCTTCCCTTTGCAAATATTTAACAAAAATACTAAAAACATTTTAATAGCTAAGACAAAAGTAGAAGCCAAATGTCATTATAATTTCTTCTATTTTTGTTTTCACCATGCCTTCTTTCTAGAGATAAATAAAGCCAATATTGTGTGTTAAATGGTAACTAAGGGGAAGTGCAAAGGGTTATGTGAAATTACAAGTGCTGTAAAGAAAAAAAAAGCAGGCATTTTCCCTTCATATAAAAATTTACTGGCACCATTTGAACAGAAAATTTAGAACATAGAGGTTGAAAAATGCACTTTCCAGTATAATTGCAAAAGCCTTAAGACAACTACATTTTGATTACTTTTTCTTAAATTATGAGTTTGGGTTTCTTTTTTATTTTTATTTTTGCTTAGAATTAGTAATGTGTATCTTTGGTAAATTGGTATCTATATTTTACTTTTAAATATAGTATATATGTGTTTAAGAAAAAGTCAGGAGAAGGCAGTTGTGCTGTGTAATTACAAAACAGTTAAGGTTACTTACTGATATCACTGTCACTCTGGGGTAAAACCCACCAACCAGACCTTGAACACCATAACCCTTCTTTCACCTTGAACACTACAACTTTCTTTGACCTTGCTGGACTCTTCTATTCAAAGCAGGTTTTCAAAGCTTGCCTAAAGTTTAGGAAAATCCCCAAACTAAACTCTATTATTCTTGAAACTCAGGAGGTGACATAAAAGATGGTATTATGGTGTGAGGTACACAACACTTTCCCGATGTCTCTAATGTACCTTTGATGTCCAGCGTGTCCACCTGATATAATTATAACAATTCCGCTTCATTTGGTTTGTGCATTTCATTGCCCTAGAGGTAAATTCACACACACACAGTCAGCGGATCTCAGGACCTTGTACATTAGCTGCAGCAATGGCTGTATCCTTCCCCTCGACCGTAAGTGGCATTAACCTCATTATGTACTTCAGCCATGTGCTTACATCTCAGAAGAATACAACATCTTTGGAACTCTGTGCCTCTGGAAAGATGCAATATAGTTTTTGCCAATAGCAAAGAATAGTGAAGATACCCATTGTGGTGAACATGAGGCCTGAGGACAGCTAAAGGCAACTATCCTCAGTGGAGATGTGTGGACCACTTTGGCAAAACAGGCATATAGTAACTGCTCCTAGTCCTGTTAGGCTGGGATCTGTAGGCTTTAGCTCCAGCCTGCTGTAGACATGCAGGCTGCCCACAGAAAGCTTCTAACCCATCTTGGTTATGTCTCTGTCCTACTCCTGTCATTCCTTCTTGTCTTACTCGTGTATGACATAGTCCCAGAACTGTGGAGAGTATACAATTCCATGATGGAATCTTGCGTAAACAGCACAGAAAGTAATACTTGCTATTCATCTCCAAAGCAATGTTACTTTTATTAAGAGAAAAATAGAGAGACCATGAACTCCAACTCGAATGTTAACTCTGAGCGGCAGAGCTACTGAGCATCTAACTGAAAAACGTTAGCGGATATCAGATCAGTGTACGACAAAAAGAATCTGCTTACTAGACTAAGAAACCCTAGCCCTTACCACGGTCTGAAACCTTTCCCTTCATTATTCTCCTCAGCCTCTAAAAGTTGTCATGTTTCTTACAGTCAGTCCTTCTTTCTGTTATACAAAGTGACACCTCTGGGGGGACCAAAAGGGTTGGTAAGTGTGCCACCCTGCCCAGACATTTTAGCAGACTGCTTAGCTAGTCACTAGTTCTGAAAGCCAGCCTCCCGGTACTCTGTGTGTTCTCTTAGGTCAGTGTGCACAAACTATATTCATGGGACTCTCCTGGCCTAGCCCCTCCATTGAAACCTTTGGGCTTAGTCTGTGCATCTCTTCTTAGCAGCTCTGGTTCTCCAGCACTTTTCTGACTGGTTCCAAACAAACAACTCAAGAACCATGCCTCGTCCGTACTGTACTGCTGCCCAGATAGCGACAGCAGCGGAGGGCCTCATCATAAACTTACTGGCATAAAAAGGAAGCCAAACCCTGTTTTGTCATGGGCCCAATCTTAGGGGATGATTTCAAGTCTGACAGAAGTTGACCTTCCAAAGGAAACATGAAAAGGAAGATGCAGATCCCGGAGAATAGCTTAGTGGTTTGTGTTTAGTTCTAAACAAACCCAAGTGAAAGTTCTTATTAATGCTTCCGTTTGCCCATTATGGACTATGGGTGGAAAGTAGCCCCAGAGGCTGAACCCTGGGCTTCCTAACAACTGTCGCCATCTTTTATGGATGTGTATTTGGTTGTGAACATCCACAACTCTCCTTTTAAAACCTACTCTAAAATGGAGACACCATCTTTCATTCAAGAACTGAATTGTCTTTTTAAGATTCACATTTCTCTCTCCCAGTAAAACTGAGTCACATGTAGGAATTTAGTCCCAAACATACTTCCAAATCAATCTTAAATAGAGCATACATGTAATTAGGAGATTTATTATGAAACATTTGGAAAAAAAAGAAGAAGAAGAAGAAAAGGATGCTGTCTCTAGGTAGTTTTATTAGATTGCTATAGGAGTAGTTAGTAGGGGCTTTTCGAAGACTACACTTACACTTAAATACCTATATTTTCCTGTTGTTGTAGCTACTCTGAGGTATGGTACTATTCACGAAAAAGCTGTAGTGGGGATTAACTAAAGGGTGTCATCAGTAAATTATGTAAAATAGTGCCATCTTTCCATAGTAAAAGACAGCCCTGATTTTTAGGGTGTAGCTACTTCAGAGACTCAAAATGGAAATAACACACACTGTCCACGTGGCTACTGTGAAATCTGTAATACAGAATGATTCTTTATTTTGACACATTTCAACTGTGAATAGAACTTGGTAACTAATAAGAAATGTTCACATGACGCAACTCTTAAGCCCTCTTAACTTCTTAGTGGATTCCTCAACCATCACAAATGGAACTGACATTCACAGACCTTCTTCGGGGCTTCCAGGAACCTGCTGCCCTGCAAAAGGAAATGCGCCCATCCACTCCACTAAAACAGAAGGCATGTAGTATTGAACAGTGCCTAAAAAATAGAGGGGGGGTGGTGCTGAGAAAAAGTACAGTGTTGCCTGCTAGGAAAATGCAGTTCCTTTAGAATAATGATAAAACTGAGATTCACTGTCATAACAAAGACCTTCACTGCACGGAACTGAAAAGTAGCATGTATGTGGTCATGGAATGTCACATCAGGGTTTGCTGTAGTATTCGATTACAGGCAGTAACACTGATCATATAGTGCAAACTAGGTAAAGTTGCGTTTCACTGTGTGAAATGAACAGGTGCAAATGCTCAGTAGGATACCATTAAGACATAAAATGGCAAAAAATAAATATCAAAACTTTTATCAGTGTAAAAAAGTAACTGGGTTATTGTATAACCTAGAGTCTGGCAAAAAAGGCCTCAAAAAAGTTCTGTCTTTACAAGTCTCAGAAGTTTACAAAGTTAAATGCCCTTTCAGGGGTCCAGTCACACCAGAGACTCCATGCTCTCGGCAGGGTCTGACTCCTCTGCAGTTAGCACAGCACCATTTTTGTCCCCTGTCATGGGACCATTTCCATTTTCTTTAGTGCTGACCAAGCTGAGCATTGCTTTGTAGATGAACTGGTATTGTTCCTGGAAGACAAGAGGAAAGGGTTAGGCATTTTACCTACAATGGATACACTGATCAAAAGCATATGTCAAAGAAACACTCCAAAAGAGACAAGAATAGCCGATGTCTTTTCTAAGAAACTTGAAAAACAGCCACTTGAATGCTCAGTCACTGAGCTCTACACCTTCTCCAACCCTTCTGGTCTCTGCTAGCATAGGATCTGTTTCAGTGATGGTGGCTCACTAAGATAAAGGAATATCCCCATTTTATAACTGGACGACATCAGTACTGTTAAAGCAGAGGTTTTTGTTGTCAATGCTGTTGTTTTTGAAACTACAGCGTTACCAACATTTTGGGCTAGATAATTGTGTTGGCAAGGTTTATCTTGTGCATGGTAGGGTGTTTAGCAGAAGCCTTGGCCTTTATACAATAGATGCCAAAGAACTTCTATTCAGTTATAAAACCAGTAAGTCTCCAGACACTGCCAGCTATCTCCTGGTTGACACCCTTAGTTAGGAACCCCAGGTCTAGAGCACAAATCTGAGGCCCATCTGATCTTGTATAGGTTTGATACATATGCAAACTACTTACAATGACACATACACAAACTACTTACAATGACACATACGCAAACTACTTACAATGACACATACGCAAACTACTTACAATGTCTGTGAATACTCCAGGTCTCATAAGATTTATCATTTTTGCCACCTGGAAGACATCCACAGCATTTTCATTCTCTAGCTGCTGGGACAAGGTGGTAAGGGCACATAGCATTCCTGCAGAAACTGCTCCATACCTGGGAAGGGGACAAGAAAGATGTGATTTCAGATTTATTAGTAATGGACTGCGTGCAGTAGAAGGCAAATGTCACTACATACTTTCCTAGGAATTAAGTAGGCTAGGTTGGTGTCTAATGCAAAAAAACAGAAAGAATTAAAGTATTAGGCAGGGGGAGGGATTTAGACAGTTACATAGAGGTGACACTTTTCATGAATACGGAACTGGCCAAGCTGTCCCAATAAACATTTAGCTTCATATCCAATATGAAGCAAAAGGTTCAAAAGTAGATTTGGAAACATTACAGATTTGGGGTTGGAAAAAAGGTATGACAATAGGTTGTGGAGGTTTTTGGTTTGTATGTAAACATGGTTTTGTTTGAATCCCAGGTGGGGGCTGCTCCAGTTTGTCCACAGCTGATAACTGCCTCATGAGAGGGCAGGCGATGTTTGTCAGCTGGAAGCCGCCTCATGCAGGGGCACGGTCTGTGTCAGTTGGGATAAATGCCGGACCTAGAGAGAGACTGGGGGCTCTGAGAAAAAGAAAAAAGGCTGCTGGTGCTTCCTCACTCCCACCCCACCATCGCCCCCCTCCACCGCCGTCACCGCCATCCCTGATGCTCCTAGTTGCTGTTGATGACTGGGTTTGCCCCAAGGAACTTGATGACCCTAAACAGCAGGAAGTAGCTAAGGAAACTACAGCCTTTCTCCCCACTAACCTTCTTTCTCTCCTACCTGGTATTGGGATGTTGGAAGGGATTGGGGTGAAGAAGGGAGAAAAAGATATAAGAAACCAAACTAAAAATAGATTTTAAAAATACCTATAATATGTGGGAAAAACCCAGTATGAGAGCCCTGACTATTTACTATCAGATAAATAGAAAGGGCTGTAGGACCCTCATTTTTTCAATGTCCTTAAGCATATAAAATGTCCATTTGGTTGTGACCCTAGCCTTTAATAGCTGAGCTGTCTTTCTACCCCTTAAGCAGATAAATGGAACTTAAAAAAAAAATCATTCACTGTATAGGAACAATGTTTTGGCTAACCACAGGCTATAGTTATGATGTTCCTATAAGATGACAAGGCATCTGGGAACTCCTATTACCAGTGACATCATAACACATCTCAGTCCAGCACATCTGTGTTTGTGGTAATGCTGGCTTAACCAGACTGCTTTGATGTCACTCAGACAGTTAAAGCACATAAGATGTGGCCACATCTGCACTGTGATGTCTGGACAACAGAATAGCCTAATGGCGAACTTCTAAGAACCAATGGCTATGGTTATGGATGGGTGTGCATGGCTCAACATGAGTCAGACCTTCTAAAACTAACTTCGCACTACATTTTAGGTTTCATAGGTACTGCCATATAGCCCTCCCTCAAACTGAGTGTTACCCGCTCACAATCTCCCCAGGTGGGAAACGAATTTGTCCTCATTTAAAACTTTTAAAAGTACTCTTAGGAGCTTCCCTCATTAGTAAACTTTGGATACATCTGTTAGGCTTCTTTCATTCTGTTTTTGTTTGTTTGTTTTTTGAGCCAGGGTTTCTCTGTGTAGCTGTCCTGGACTCACTTTTGTAGACAAGACCTCAAACTCACAGAGGCACACCCAGCCTCAAGTGGTTTTATAGTGCTTTTAGTATATGTTTCAAGTATTTTCCCCCTTTCTCTAGTTTTTATAAGTATTTTTTATGATTATTTTTGTTTCACTACAATACACTATGGTTTATATGTAAATTATGGTTATCTTTTATTGGAGGAGGGAAGGAGATTATATTTAAGAATGCTGTCTGTAGCCCAGTATTTTTAATGATTTTGTTCTAGACCTTCTAATTTTATTTTTCATGTTTCAAGTATAGGTTATAAATGCCTACTGCTGGTATATTCCTAAACCCACGTACTGCCAATTTTCATTTCATATTTATCTCAAAATACCTGTAGCCTCTGCTCCATCTTATCCCATTTTATATGGATTTTGGAACCAGAATATCAAGGAACAAAAGATGCTGTTAGGACTTTTATTACATTGCATGAATATACAGATTCATTCAAGGAAAGTCATATCTTTCAGTTTCTTCGTTTTCCTCTTCATAAACAGCATGCCTTTTCTCCCTTAATTGGACTTCAGTGCTTCCCTTATATCCTTGCACACTGTGCTGTAGGCTAATTTCTCAGTGCACAGACTCTCTGCTACTCTTCAAATGGTCTCTGTTGGTGGCACTGTTTGTTTGCCTTCAGCTGATGTATAGAAAAGTGAATCGTGTTGACTTAGTAAGTGCTGACAGTTACACAGCACAACTCCTGCAGCCTCACTGGGTTGTTGGGCCACACCTGTGAAGGTTCTCTGGGCAGTGGCCACACCTGTGGAGGTTCTCTGGGCAGTGACCACACCTGTGGAGGTTCTCTGGGCAGTGGCCACACCTGTGGAGGTTCTCTGGGCAGTGGCCACACCTGTGGAGGTTCTCTGGGCAGTGACCACACCTGTGGAGGTTCTCTGGGCAGTGGCCACACCTGTGGAGGTTCTCCGGGCAGTGACCACACCTGTGGAGGTTCTCCGGGCAGTGGCCACACCTGTGGAGGTTCTCTGGGCAGTGGCCACACCTGTGAAGGTTCTCTGGGCAGTGACCACACCTGTGGAGGTTCTCCGGGCAGTGGCCACACCTGTGGAGGTTCTCTGGGCAGTGGCCACACCTGTGGAGGTTCTCTGGGCAGTGGCCACACCTGTGGAGGTTCTCTGGGCAGTGGCCACACCTGTGGAGGTTCTCTGGGCAGTGGCCACATCTGTGGAGGTTCTCTGGGCAGTGGCCACACCTGGGCAGTGGCCACACCTGTGGAGGTTCTCTGGGCAGTGGCCACATCTGTGGAGGTTCTCTGGGCAGTGGCCACATCTGTGGAGGTTCTCTAGGCAGTGGGCATAGAATGTATGCTTTACCTCTTTATTGCTTTATTCTGCTTATGGCCTCGGTTAGACCCTGAAGTGTTTAATGTGCCAGCCCAGGAAGGACACATGCTCTTTATGGCCTTTTATGGTCAAGCTACTCAAGTTTTGAATAAAAATAAATAAAAGCCCATCCCATGGGCTTCTTGTAAATGACATCTAGTTAAAGATGATTGCTTGGTTTCTTTGTTTTGTTTGCTGAAGATATTGGTGGGGATATGAATGGGTGTTTGTTATTTTATTCCATTATTTATTATTGATGTTTTCTACCTATTTTATCTATCTGTTGAATTTTTTTAAAAATCCCTTTGAAAATGTCTTGAAGACATTAATTCAGTTAGAGAAAAAAGTAGGGAAGAGCCTGGGACACATAGGCACAGGAAACAACTTCCTGAACAGTACACCAACAGCCCTTAATGTCAACAATTAATAAATGGGACCTCATGAGGCTGAGAAGCTTCTGTAAGGCAGGAGACACTGTCAAGAGAACAAAGCGACAGCCTACAGACTGGGAAAAGATCTTCACCAACTCTTCATCTGACAAAGGTTTAATATCCAAAATATATAAAGAACTCAAGAAATTAAACACCACAAAACCAAACAACCCAATTGCGAAATGGGGCTTGAAACTAAACAGAGAATTCTCAACAGAGGAATATCAAATGGCCGAGAAACACTTAAAGAAATGCTCATCCTCATTAGTCATCAGAGAAATGCAAATCAAAACAACACTGAGATTCCACCTTACGCCCATCAGAATGGTTAAGATCAAAAACTCAAATGACACTACATGTTGGTGAGGATGTGGAGAGAGAGGAACACTCCTTCATTGCTGGTGGGAATGCAAACTAGTACAACCACTTTGGAAAGCTATCTGGCATTTTCTCAGAAAAATGGGAATAGGGCTTCCTCAAGACCCAGCTATCCCACTCCTTGGAATATACCCAGAAAATGCCCTAACACACAACAGGGACATATGCTCAACCATGTTCATAGCTGCTTTATACATAATAGCCAGAACATGGAAACAGCCTAAGTGTCCCTCAGTAGAAGAATGGACTAAGAAACTGTGGTACATTTACACTATGGAGTACTACTCAGCTATTAAAAACAAGGAATTCCCGAAATTTGTGGACAAATGGATTGACCTAGAAATTATCATAATGAGTGAGTTCACCCAGAAGCAAAAAGAGACAAACGGTATATATTAACTTATATCAAGACACTAGTCCAAGGGATATGTCCCTACCAAGACCTAGCTGATGAACATGATATTCTCCACCGTTGAGTGGAGAGTGAGATCTGACTCTCACACGAACTCTGGTGCCCCTTTTCTGACCACGTCCCCTGGATGGGGAGGCCTGGCGGCACTCAGAGGAAGGATAGCAAGTTACCAAGAAGAGACTCGATATCTTAGAGCATATATAGGGGAAGGAGGTCTCCCTCAATCACAGACATAGGGGAGGGGAGAAGGGGGAAAGTAGGAGGGAGGGAAGAATGAGAGGAAACAGGGGAAGGGCTAACAATCAAGATGTAATATGAACAAATTAATTTAAAAAATGGTAAAAAAAAATGTCTTGAATTCATTAATGCATTTTGGCACTATTTAGTGTTATGTTGCTAGGATAAAGCTTGTTTTGTCATAATATCTAACTTTATATAGTACAGTTTGTTGGACAGTATTTTGATCATGATTTTTAAATGTATAGGTTTAGCCTATACATTGCTAGCCTTTCCTGGTTATGTTCAGTTTGTGCTCTATAATCTCCCTGTTGCTACTGTTGGGGTATAGTTTCAGTGAGAGCTTTGGGGCCCAGGCCCTTGGAGAGCTCCCCCTTACTCACTTTCTGGTAACCACTACTGTGTGCTCTGTGTTCTCTTCTAGATGATTACGTACGCCCAGTGACCCTTCCTGGTGAAGCTGTACCGCTGTCATCGTCACTTGATGTCGAAGAGGCATATTCAGGTGAAGTATGCGGCCAAAGAGTCTTACAGTGAGACTATGGCCAAATTTCAGCTTGCAAACGGAAGTGGCTTAGAATAGAGACGGGCACATATCATCTACCTACACCTAAAGTTTAGCAGCACCAAGTTTTAAGTGAACAAGTCTCAAATACTCTATTTCCTCCAAAGTGTATCATTTCTAGTGTTTATCACAGAGCATGCTCAACGTACACCAAGGTACAGCAGCACAATGACTCTTCTGTCGCTATCTTTCCACTACAAAAGCCATCAGCTCACGGACCGTTGCTTCCATCTGTTTCCTCCTCCATACATACTGAAGTAAAATCTCAGATATTTTATTTATAATCAACTTAATATAAGTGATTTATAAAAGGGAAGAATCTAGAAAAACAAACTCATGGAAGATCCTTTTCCTTAATTTATGCCTCTGTGTTTCCGTTGTCACTTTCCTCCTCCTTCCTTCTCCAATGTCCACTCCCATCCTCCCTCTCTCCCTACCTATTAAAGATAAGCTGTCACTGGGGAGCCCTGCCTGGCCTTGAACTCCTGACCCTCCTGCCCAGGCTCCGAGAAGAAAACACATCCCCTCCCTGATATCACCACTGTATCTTCCATTACCCCAGGCCTTGTTTATTGCTGAAGTTTTCTATCTTTGCTCCCATTTCCTTCTTTTTGCTTTCATCTGTTAATCATCTTTATTTTAGCAATTTTATCTGTTTAGCAGCTTTATCTGTTCCCCCCACCCTAGCTTTTTAAACTGAAAGCCAAGTACGTTTCTGAACTTCAACAAGTGCAGTTTAGGCTACGACTTCTTAGGGGCTGTGCAATGTGGGTCCACTTGGCTGCCCAATGTGGGCTTATTGCTTTGATCATTTCTTATTATTTTGCAGTTTCAATCTTGGTTACCTCTTCAAGCCACAAGTTGTTTGTAAATAATTTACATGTAAGATTTTTAGTTTCCATTAATAGGCTCTAGAATCTTACTATAGATTTCTAATATTAGTGTCTTGTGACAAATAAGTTTGGCATTGTATCCAGTTTGGATACAATGGATCCAGTAAATCCATTTTTTGGGTCAATTTTATAAATAAGCCATTTGTGTTTCCACAGACTGTCTCTCACACAGTACCCTGTGAGAGCAGGCGTGTCTGCGCCAATGCTGGGCGACGCTCAGCAATTCAGGTTTTCTCCAAAGGCGCCTTTTCAAATGTCTCCCGACTGGCTTGGTTTGGGGACTGGATTCTTCACTGTCTCTGAAACCTTCCGCTGCAGCTGTTTTCTCTTACTTCTCTGTCAGCCCCACCATTCTGCCGTAGCACATCTCTTTCACATTTCACAGCAATGTCTTCCAGTTTTAGGTGTTCATTTTGTTAACTGGCTCATACATTTCACAAACCTCCATTAGTTCTCCAAATATATTATCTTAATATCCGCTATGATTGCTCTATTTTGATTTCTTGTTTTTGTTTTAGTCCTCTCTCATTGTGTGGTATTTGTCAGATTCTAAGTTGTACTGAGTTGACCCTATTTTCATAGTCTTTGGAAAAAGTCATTTGTACTGACTTGGTTTCATGGAGGAACAATTTAACCTTTACTTACTTTGTTCTAGTAAAATAATTAAACTTAGGACTCCCTTCTTTACTTTCCTGGCTCTTCTTAAAGACTGACTCTAGGCAGTCAGACAGATCAGTGAGATAGAGGACTGCAGTCTGCTATGCGTGTGCTAGCCTTCTCGGGGCTGCCTTCACTATCATTGGCCATTCTTAGTACACGTCTAACATCTTAGTCAAGGACAGGTGACACACATAGCTGTAGCGGTAACAAATAGTCTAAGTTACGTGGGCTAGGCTGTCTCTAGTTTTGTGTAAGAACACCAGTGATGTTCATACATGAGGAAGGACCCTAATGTCGTATTCCCAGAAGTTCTGAAGAGCAAGGCTTAAGTATGCCTAGAAACTATTATCAAATGTACCTACACATCTAACATTAGAAGACAAGAAGAAAGACAAGAAAACAATGGCCATTCTCTTTTAGAACCTTATGCAGTATGTAGGATTGAATGATATTTGCACTAAGAACTGCATGGACTTGGTACAAAGTGATCCTAGTAACTTCCAGGCTACATTACACAGGAGTCCTATACAAATCCACTGGCTTTGGAAGTTGTCTTGACCCCTCTCTCCTGTGTCTCAGGGGACATGCTCATTCAGGAGAGTCCCGAGTGATGCCCGTGCTTTAAGGCAGCCATCTGGGAATTCTTAGTGCCTTTTAGTAGAGAGGTTGCCTTTTCATTTTCACACTAGATCCCATAAATTGTGTGGCTGCTTCTAGCTGACACTAAATATAAATCTACGCAGGCTCTAAGAATTTCCTCCCCTGTGCCTGTTTCCCCAAACACAGACTAAATGTCATAAAATGATTTTCTTGCTGACTCTAAGCAGTCCTGACTTGTGGGTCTCTTTTCAGCAGTTAGCTGACATTATTTCAGTAAAGCATCTATTCTGCAACCACCTCAAAAGGTTATGTGTGCTGCAGGCATCCCAAGTGGAAGAGACTACTAGCCTTGGAATACAACAGATTTGAGCAGGTAAATATAGTCACATGCTGAGAATGCCAAACTGTTAAAGTGTGCCTGTCCCTAAGGAAGAACCTGCTTATTTTTTAGTGAAGAACAGAAGTGCAATATTTTCCCCTTCTAAAGCATATACTCTAGGAATACTTGGAGCCTGACCAATTAAAACACCCCTTTTGCACACTAGAAATAACAAAGAGTATCAAAGATCAAAGGTACAGAGAAAAGGAGGTGTCCTTTTCCCACTTCTGTATGAATCCAACAAGAACAGAATCAGATACATACTCGTCATGAACAATAGTGGGGCCATCCCGTGTTAAGGCCTCTTCCTTGATGACGTTGATCAGCTCAAAGGTACTGCTTATGGGGGCGTCTGGGTTAGGCCATTTGGGACACTGAAAGTGCCGAACTTCTAGTACATAGTCATCCTGCAACCAACAAGACAGAATCACAACTCTTCCTGCAATTCGTATTTCTTGAGTCAAATGCCTGATGCCCGCTCCCTAGAAAGCATGTATCACAGGAAACTGAACAGTGTTGGCTTGCCCAAACTACACAAGACTGGCTTGCCATTCAAACACACCATGCCAGTGAACAGTAAGATCTTTTACATCAGGCGAACACAACACCTCTAACGGACATTGTGGCCTATCACTCTTGTGACTTGTAACAGAAAAGACTACTTAAGCAAGGGGCTGAGGTATCATTTAAACTAGTGATATGCGGAACATCTCTTATTCTCAGAAAGAGGCAGTTGTTATATGTGGAAATAGTGTATGTTAAAGTGTTGCCTTCATAGCATCGCAAGGCTTTGTTTCCGGTGTCAAAGCTAGCAGCATTTCACTGCCATATTGGATACATTGTATTGAATATATAGACACAGTGTCTTTATCTTTAAGCCAGAGGACCTACTTGAATGCAGCCTGAACCAGAGACTGTTACTTCTCATCTACGCAGTTGAGAAAAACAAATATTTGAATAAAGGAAAACTTGGGATGCCTATATTTAAAATTAAGTCTTATTCAAACAGCTGAGCCCTTCTTGAAGGTGGTAAAATCACTTTATCATTACTTAGGAGGGCGATACAGGGCCCAGGTGGGGCAACTGTGGAGGAGATGTAGTTGAACTTACCTGTGTAGCTTCAAGGATAAAGTCGTGGATGATAATCTGTTCTTCATTGGAGAGGCACAGCCTGTCTTTGCTGATAAGAGTGACAGTGAAAGCCTCACAGTTCATGGATTCCTCTCGACTTGGCCAGTACACAAACTCATCTTCTGCCTTTGTGAACCAAGGAAACAAATCATTTTTACAGTGTAATCAAGTCTTTCTTTCTCGGTTTTTGTGCAAACGGACTCCTCATGTTTGTCTATCTCAAGCCACTCAAGTTACCATGTAAATCCATCTTAGAGTTCTTAGATAGTACACGATGGTCTCTAGGTTTATTCATTCTGCATACATACCTGTGTTTTGTGTCCTTTGACCTGATCCCTACCTCCAATTATCATCTTGTTCGCACCATAACTTTGGATTGCTATTTCTCAATGAGGCTTTAGAATGTATGGGTTCCGGTGTATGGGTTATTTAACCTAGTGCAGTGTTCTCCAGGCTCAATCTGTGGTAAAAACTAGATCTCGTTCTTTCTTAAGGCCAGAAAATGTGCTACTCTACAGACACTTCGGTTGCTTCTATATTTTGGCTGTTGTGCATAATGCTGCAGAGAATACTGAAGGGCAGGAATTTCACATGGTGTTTATCTTTTTTTTTTTTCTGAGATGTATGCCCAACAGAGGGCTACTGGTGCTTTATATTTCTTTCAAAACTTGAACACTATTTTCCATATAGTTGTATTAGTTTACAGTCCAATGAATAGTGAGTTGTCTTTCATTAAGAAAATGGGGTGTTGCGATGTAACTCTTAAATGCACTATGGAGTAGGCTGGCTCCTAACTTGCATTTATTTTCCTACCTCTGCCTTCCAAGTGCTGGGGTTACAGCCATGTTACACCATGCCAGCAAGAGTTCCTATTCCTTCTTACCAACAGCTGTCATTCACTGAATTTTTTTTTAAGTAAATAGTCACCCTAATTGTTAGGAGGTGCTCTTTTATAAGAGAATTGATAATCATACTGACTTCCTTTTCACATACCTGCTGGTCATTTTTGTCATACTTGAAGACATATTTTTGCCGACTTTAGAGTTCTTTATATACATTTTGGATGATAGCCACTTGATATGGGATTTGTACCATCTGTCCTGACAAATGAGGCCATGCTCAGAGATGTCCACAAATGGTCTAAATCACACTGCTGATAGGGAGTAAAGGGCGGCACCTCTTGTGTATAAATAAGCAGGCAAGCCAGCTACCAGGCACTTTGCAACCGTTTTCCTGTTGGTGCCAGATTTCAAGAGGGGTATCACGGAAGCCATTCAGCTTTGAAGCAGGCAAGCTTTACATGTTCATCTATTTTAAGTTTAAAACTGGAAATTCAGGCTTAGTACTTGAATTCCATCCCTGAAAATTATAGATTCCTAAGACAAACTTAATGGCTGCTGACTATAAGAAATATGGAGGTGATGACACATTTATTCTTCCTCCTTTCTCTAATGAGCTCAAATGATAAACTCCTATTTGCCTGTGTGTAGCATATAGATTTTTATGAACATTTTCCTCAGAATACCTATTTACTATGGTAGAAGTCAGGAGTAATATTCACAACAAAGAAGGCTTTGTTTAAGCTTACAATGTCGCATGAGAAATGAGCCAGCAGTCCGATGAGACTTATCACCCTTTCAAGTTTCAATATAGATTATTGCCAAGTACGTTTTTATTTTTAAAGCTCAGCATACGGGGAAGCAGAGTAGCAATTGGGTTTAGTCTATACAAAAGAAGTCTGGGACTGTCGTGAGCTTTGTTATGCTTTATGCGAGAAAATGGAAGTATGTCCCTGTAAACAGATGCAGGATATATGGGGAAGATGGCCAGGACATCAGAATTATGCAGACATTAACTTGCCTAGTATTCTCTCCCATGCGTCATATCTCCGAGCCTTTATTTCTGTACTTTAAAAACGAGAAAGGTACAAGTCTGTATTCTTAAAACATATAGAAATAGTTGATGATCTAGTTTGTTTGAAGAGACCAAAGGCAGGAAAAAAAATTCCGAATGCAGGCATTGATTTAGGGAGTAATTACTCATCTAGAAGCATTACAATTCATCTTGTAGCCCAGGGTGGACCTTAAGCTTGCTACAAGGGCCAAGGATGACCTTGAACTCCTGCTGCTCCTACCTCTCTCTCCCCAAATGCTGAGCTTACAGGCACATGTCACATTCAGTTTTATGTTTCTCGCTGACATGCTTGTTTATTATTTTTGTTATTTTTCCAGTTATAAAAAAAAATTGTCCTATGGAGTATAGGATGGACTTTGATTTCCTTTATAGCTAATGATAACCTCAAATTCTTGATCTTGCTGCTTCCAAGTTCTAGAGATTATCTAGATATAAAGATATAAGGTTATAAGCCAGGAGCGGTGGCTCAAGCCTATAATCCCAGCACTCGGGGAGGTGGAGGCAGGTGCATCTCTGTGAGTTCAAGGCCAGCCTGGTCTACAAAGCGAGTCCAGGAAAGCCAACGGCTACACACAGAGAGACCCTGTCTCAAAAATCCATCCCCCTTCCCAAAAAGATATAAGATGACCTAGACACAAAGGCATTTTAATTAGATACTCTAGTGACTTTTAAGTCAGTTAAAACTTAAGAGTGTTGTACAGTTATAGTAGTAGTAAGAACACAACCAAATGATGGCAACATTAGACGGTCTAGCCCGAGATCCTGACATGCCACATCCCACATCAGCGGCTGTGTTCTACCTGGGGAGCACAGACCTCCTCATTGGCTGTAATTGTTCCCTAGGCTTCCCTTACAAGTGTGCCCTGGGAAGAGTCTCCATGCTGAATGGCCTGTGCTACATGGCAATAACAAAATACCAACTCACCCGACAAATGAACATTTCAACCCTAAATACCCCTCCATTTCCAGATGCCAATCAGAATGAGCCCTTATTGTCAGCTAATCTGAGAACTTCTACTCCAGTTTCCAGCCTAAGCTTCTCACCCTTGCTGCCATCCCATCGTAGAGAAGCAGCCTTAGGAATCTGAAGCAGGCACAACTGCAACAGAGCAAAGAAGTTCCTGCTGACTGAGCACACAGGCACACAGACACACACTGTCATCCAGACCAGGGGTTCAACCACAGGCTGCTCTTTCTTAATTAAAAAAAACTCATTAGCTTGACATTTAGAGGCAGTTCCCCACTGTTCTTTGTTTTATCTTGTAGGCTGCGTGTCCACAGTATAGCTTTCTAAGACCCAGTCAATTTTGAAATGTACATGCACATGAGATCTAGGCAGAAACATGTAATTCTGTTTTTTGAATGTGTTTACCCATCTCCTATATAGAATCTTTAACAGAGAAGGCCTGAGGGGTGGTGGGGAGAACTATACATCCCATCTGTGAGGTGGATCCTAGCTCCTCTTGGCTGTGGCCTTGACTATGGAATGGGAAACATTATTAGCGTCCCTTCCTGTGGTGTGACAGGATGGATAGTTACAAGTGTGGACTTTGGACAGACAGATGGCTTCGGTACAAATCCAAGTTGATTTATTATTGCATGCTTTTGAACAAGGCCAGTCCTTCAGTTTCTTGAGCTATTAAGTAAGTTAGTTCATGGAAGGTAAATACAGATTACATACACCATAAGTGTAACGAGTTACTTATTTTCCAAAAGCGGCAATGCAGTGACTCAAGAAGTCAGTCCTGAGCCACATTAAGGAGTTTACTGAAAGGACATATTTCGGAACCTTTAGCCAGGACGGTGTGGTTGATGAGCAGTGTGAACAGCATTAGGTAATCGAGTATCTGGAGGTGAGAGGGACAAGACTGTAACAACGCCCTTCTTACCATACACAGATGCACCGGCCCCATGGCAAGGTACCGCCGCAGTAACTCATCTCTGTAGCCCCATGGGCTCATTACTATACAGCAGATGTGCTTTCCTTACCAGGCTCTGGTTGTCTGGCAGCATGACAATGATCTGTGCATTATGATCCCAAATCATTCTCCAGAAGTCTTTCGTAGTGTGTGGCAGAGGGTGCTGGGTGATGATGAACTCATTGCTTCTGTAATAGCCCTTCAGTGAGAGAGAGGGAGAGTTAGTGAGCACGCATGTGTCATTACAGCTCCGTGGAAGCCAATACATTCATGAAACGAGGCAGCATTATTTTGGCTACCCTAAAAAAAAAAAAAAAAAAAAAAAAAAAAAAAAAAAAAAAAAAAAAAAAAAAAAAAGAGAAAGGCATTCAAGTACATTTGCTAATTTTAAGTTGTACTTCTGTGAATATGTGCAGACAATTTCCCCTCCACATGCAATTCACTTCAAGTTACCCCTGCTATTTTTACTTAACAGCAATTTCAACACTTATTTAAAAGCTAGATGGGTGAAATTAACAGTAAAATTAATTCCTTAAGAGGCATTTTTGCTTAATTTAGGTATTTTTGCATTCCCACCCTTTAGGCATCTTTTGTTAAAAGTTTCAAGACACAAAAATTTCTATACTTTTGACGTTACGTGTTGAGAAATTACTCCAGAAATGAAATCAGTCACAGGGGTGGTATATACTCCTTAATCATAAAATACAGCCAATTAAACTGAAAGGTGTTAACGGTTGACTCTCACCATGATGTAAGAAGCATTAATGTAATCTGTTCCTTTCATTCCGGGCAATGGCGCGAGTCCCACTCGAGCACGCTCAGCTATCATATGGAAAGAAACAAAAACGCCACATTTGCCTTATTGTTCGCAGGCACCAGCAACTCCTCCTGGGCTCTACCTGGTGAATGGCGTGGCTCCTGGCTCCTCTCTAAGACTTACATATTTAAACAAGCTAAGTGTTATCCAGTAAGGAGGGTATTAAATGGAAAATCCCCTGGGCACTCAGGACAGGCAGGGTAGGATAAGAATTTAACTGTAGGAAAAGATTTTGGCAGCCTACTGAGGACAAACACGGAAATGGGTTTCAGATAATCTGACCCTGGTTTATTACATTTCTGCAGTTACACTAATATACTGCACTTTGTTTTTCTTCTCAATCCCTTAGTCTCCTTCTCTCCATGAAGAGCTTAGAGAGCAGTGCCCCTTTATTCAATAGAGACTGATCTTTCCAACCACCAACCAATGCCTGTGCTTATAAGGTACACAAACTATTCTCTGTCAAGTCCTTAGTTATGTATACAAAGGTCACACAAATCAATAGGGCCCAGATCACAATAGCTAGGATAATTTAATGATGCAGTGGCAATTAATCTAATTAGTTCAGATTAATCTAGGACGCAGAGTCTTCATGCCATGGCGTTGGGGGAGGGGCTAGTATCTTTGCCATCATTTTTTAAAGTTGAAATATTGTGGCATTTTGAGGCAAATCAAAACTCGGTTTCATGTCAGACTGGTCAAGTGAGTTGCTGGTGTCCTAACCCACTGCTTTTATTTGGCCTCAACTGCCTTAGTTGAACTGACTATGCCATGTCTCCTTGGGTAAGTGTTGTGTCTTTACACAATCCAATCTAGTCTAAAGATATTCACACAGTGAACCACTAAGGTAGTGTCTTACCTGGCACGACGGACGAGTTCCTGTTCTTCTCTTTGTTACACTCTTTCTGGGCACTGAAGCACTCCACGTATTTTGCGTTGCACTGTGTGATCAGCTGAAAAGGCACCATTTTTGGCATTATTCAAAGGCACCGTCATTAGTACCTGCTTGAGACTTAGGAAGAATATCAATCACCAGCCAAACTAGAACAATCGAAATCTTTTTGCACCCCAGAGAACACACCTGCTTCACTCATGGGCCTTCCTTCTCTCAGTGCCAGGCCCTAGGGTCTGGGGTGAAGGTCCTGCGCATGCGCATGGGGTAGCTGCTGTACAGTGGGTTTTCAGCGCACAGTGTGACTCCTGTTTATGTTACCGGGCTGAGCCGCTTTTCCGGTTCTGTTCTAATCTGTTCCTCGGCTCTTTGACAGTTTCATATGTGTCTACAGTACATTTTGGTCATTTTTACTCTATTATCTTCATATTCCTCCACGTGCTGTTGAATCTTTTCCTCTTCACAAAAAATTCCCGTGTGCACGTGCATGTGTGTGCAATCCACTGAGTTTAATTAGTGTTACTTGAATAAGCGTGAGTGAGAGGTTATTTCCTAAAGTACGGGCAATTTACCAGTGACTACACCACTGAAGAGAATGCCAGTGGTGTGTGCGCGCATGCACGTGTGTGTGTGTGTGTATGGGTGTGTGTGTGTGTATGTGTGTGTGTGTGTGTTCCATGCTGTAATCAGCTGAGATGGGAGCAGGGATTTGCTCTCAATGAAATACATGACAATAATCTCTCCAGATACTTTATTTCTAGTGTCCTGGCCTTTAAACTTATTTTCATTTTTGAGCTTCTACAAACGGTCAGTTGCCTTAAAACAGCCAATTGTCTGTTTGTTTGTTTTTCTCCAATTTGTGAAAAAGACTAGTTGGTTTAGTGAATTCTTTTAAAAGCAAACATAAAGCAACACTAATTGAGACTTAACGCTTGGGGCAGCCTGTGTGCCTGTCTGTCTGTCTGCCTGTCTGTCTGTCTGCCTGTCATCTGTGTGCCCATTAGTACATATAATTAGATATCTCGAGGACAGGAATCATGCACAGAGCAAGATGGTTTTCCACCTATCTTTTGTTCAGGAAACACTTATTTCACAGTATGGGAATTCTTATGACATCATGTTGGCAATCAGAAAGTTTGGATTCTGAAACAGTTTGGATTCCAGATATTTAATGTAGGGATGCTCTTATTAGTCATTGATTCTATTTTTTTTTTCTTTTTGGCCTGTATGTAAACAGTTTTTCATTTTGTCTCAAGATGGACAAAATGAGGTGAACTTGTTCACTTTTAGTTTTTACAATTATATTTTCTTCTGACTCTGAAATCTTCAAATAGATCAGAAAAGTAGACCAGAGGGGAAAAAAAATTTTTAAAAAGAATTTTGGTACTTATTGTGCTAACTGACTTTTCACATTTAAAATAATACTGTGTCATCAATTCATTAGCTCAAGTGGTTTTACACTAGTTAGGCTGCTGAGAGGCAAACTAGAAATTTGAAATTGGTGTTATGACTGAACTCAGTAAAATCAGCTTGTTTTCCATTCCACACCACTTGGTTTAATTTGTTTGGATGTCTCATTTCATCAGCTGAGATTCTGATGAGGATTCCAGAGGCAAGTTTTTCCATGAAATCCTTAGCTGCACTCACCCTTTCCATTCTGATATGGAAGAAGGAGATTACATGCAGAACTCTGTGAAAAAAAAACTAGAGCTGACTGGCTCAGAAAAAGAAAAGCACGCAGCCATTGGGAAGACAGCGTTTGGAAGTTAGAGCTGACGGCGTCGGTAGCCTTTATCTTCAGCGACACACAGACCTTAACTACCACTAGACTTTTCCGTTGCACTACAACAAGCTATCGATGTCTCTACGATGCAGCAACTCTTATTTTAGTCTCCCAATTGCCTTCCTTACTGACTTTCCAAAGATGTGTATTTTAACCACAATATGTACACAAATAGTCACTCTCCTCTCCTCCCCGCTTTCTGTTTCTGACCGGTTCTCACTCTGTAGGAGCCTGATCTTGAACTTGTGATCAGCCTAGACCTGAATGCTGGGATTGCACGTATATGCTATCACTCCTGGATCAAATAACCATCCTCAACAAAGCTACTATTGAATAATTCTGAGGAGAAAAAAAAAACATTATTTGGGGGGGGGGGAGCCTGAAAACTGACTGAAAGTCTTATGTCCCTATGGCTATAGTTCTACACAGATGGTGTCTGCATTCAGGTAAAGGCATCCACAGCTCAGAAGACAATAAAGCACTGCCACGTGTACTTCCATGTCAGCATGCACACACGGTCAAACCTTCCCTGCACGGTACACTTAAGGAGTGAAAGCAGCCAGCTATTTCAGCACCTACATGAGTATAAAGAAGACACGAACCCAATTCAGGGCATTTTCTAGTTCCTTGTTTCTTTCTTTTGTTTTCTTTCTTTCTTTCTTTTTCTTTTTAACCAAAGTCACTACTCAGAGCACTACCTTAAACTGCTTTTCCAGCCGAGTCTTTCCTCCCACTCCTGGTATGAGGATGCTGTTAACATAGCTATGCAGCTGACTTGACGACACTTCAGTCTCCTTCCCGAGAATGGCTTCCAACAAGGCATCATGGATGAAAATGTACTGCTCCTGAAAGGCACGATGTGCAGTGGACACTGAGGGGATCTGCCAGGGACAGCCACCCTCTCAGAAGGTTAACTCGGGGTCAACACCGTTCTGAGCGGGGAGCCACAGCGAATTCCTCAAGCGTTTGGAGCTAGATGGTGGCTCCACTATTTGGAGTAGAGGCCTGCGCTAAGTTTAGCTCTGTTTCCTCACCATGTCTAGACTGGGTGGTTCGGGAATAGCACATAGGTACAAACACATTTTCAATAAAGGGCTTAAGGGCCAGCCTTTCCCACGTTTGTCAGACGGCATGCTTAACTCTCTGTGACTGGGAGCATGACTTGGGACACCTGCCACCGAGCCCTAAGTGTCCAGACACTGGGACAGAGATGGAAAGGTGTGATCCAGAGAAGAGCGTGACCCTCAGCTAGCAGCTTGCTTTGGCCTGTGCTGGGATGTCCTGGCAGCCACTCCTTACCTCAGTCTGGACGAGGTAGTTACGCTGTGTTCTGATATGCTTCAGGAACCCCAGGACATTAACTGTGCTTTTGTCTTTGATCTGTTGCAGCATGCTGTCTATTACAATGTAGGTGCCTGTCCTGCCCACACCAGCACTGTAAGAGATAGATGAAGGGAGTCAGTTTGTACATTCAAGCACTAGCCCCCCCCCCACACACACACAAAAAGAACACATGCAAATGCTCATGAACTGAGAAACAGCCCGTTTCCAGACAGCCCACTAGAAACAACATAGGCTGCTCATAGAGATAGCTCGAGCCCTTCTCACCATCTACTCTCGATGAAGAGCACAGAATGCCTTTTTTTGGGATGACAAGGGAGACACAGCTGCCTTCTTGGCTTTCCCTGCAGCTCAAATCAGGGCATGAAGCTGGAGGTGCCTTACCGCAGCCATCTTCACAGCAGATGCAGTCAGCAGAGGCCTGGGCAGCTAGCTTGTTTGTCTCTGCGAGTGGTTATCTGGCTCTCTCATGGAATCTTAAAACTGATCCTTTGACTAAAATCCCTTTTCTGTACAACTCCTCCTTCATGCCTCTGGTTCATGAAGCTAAGAAACCAAATAATGTTCTTAGCAGTAGAAAAATTCCACTGAAATGTGGTCCAGGAGAATGGTATGCCCAGAACATTTGGCTCCTTGAAGTTACTGTCTTAATTCCTATTTCAAATGATATCCAAGGTCTAAAATCTCTAGTACTGGATAGCAAGCTTATTTTGGCAGAATGCCTCTATGAATTTCCTCATCTAACACAATACCCAGGCTATTTGACAGACTTATTTCCACTGGTGGTTGCAAACTGGATTAGCAAAAAGGCAGAATTCTCATAAGGCTTTAAGCATAGGATGCCTCTCAACTTCTGCAAACGTCTTGCTTAGTGAAAGCATGGTACAAGAGCAGCCCCGCTGCAATCCTTAGAAGATGCTGAGCAGTTAAGCAACATTAGCTACAGAATAACTAACTTGGGTGCTGAAGCAGGGGAACGTCATGAATGACATCGGAAGTGAGGCATAATAAAGACATTTCAACGACCAACTAAAGTTGTTGTAGTTAGTTCAGAGAAAATGAATTTTAAGCGCTTTGTAAGAGGTAGTTTATGTAGCACATATAAGTTAGAAGTTAAACAAAACCTCTTATACATGCCATAAGTATTATTATTTAGAAGAATCCCTCAGAAAATCCATTTAGAGAAAGATTAGAATATCTGTCATGGAACTCTCTGGTCTGTGTTCGCATTTTATTAGGCTGCGCTCACAATTTCCCTCTAGTAGCAGGGATCTTGCCAAGATCATTTCATAGAAACTAGGCAGTCAGTCAAGCAGGTTTGTTTCAAACCTAGAGATTTCCTTGCCTTTTTTTTTTCCAGATGAAGTTTTTATGTGACAGAAGTGTAGTTATTCGTAATTGCACCATGTTTTCTCAGCACAGTTCTCAGAGAGGACTTGGGCCACGGAAGCTCTGTCTATACTTTCGACACAGGCCAAGTTCCCAAGGCTCAAGCCCTCAGCTTCACTTTACTCTGGCTGCTGGCCCTACCTGCAGTGCCCCAACACGGGACCCACGAGGCCCTACCTGCAGTGCCCCAACACGGGACCCACGAGACCCTACCTGCAGTGCCCCAACACGGGACCCACGCGGCCCTACCTGCAGTGCCCCAACACGGGACCCACGAGGCCCTACCTGCAGTGCACCAACACGGGACCCACGCGGCCCTACCTGCAGTGCCCCAACACGAGACCCACGAGGCCCTACCTGCAGTGCCCCAACACGGGACCCACGCGGCCCTACCTGCAGTGCCCTAACACGGGACCCACGAGGCCCTACCTGCAGTGCCCCAACACGGAACCCACGAGGCCCTACCTGCAGTGCACCAACACGGGACCCATGTCCGGTGTCCGGGCTGCTGAGGATCTTCTCACAAACGTCAGCACAGGGAGGGCATACTCAGGAACTCCCATGTCAGGCCACTGTGTGTAGTGATACTGGATCACCGTCCTCTCATTCTGGCGACCCTTGGGGTTGCCTTTCTGGCCCTGTAGAAACGTGGAAAAAGGCACCTTAAACCCTGAGGGTTAGCATCCCAGTTAAGAATAGCACAAAGGTGTCAGAAAATATGACTTGGATCTCACTCCTTAAAACTACTGCTTTGGAAGCTGGGCGTGGTGGCGCATGCCTTTCATCCCAGCACTCGGGAGGCAGAGGCAGGTGGATCGCTGTGAGTTTGAGGCCAGCCTGGTCTAGAAAGTGAGTCTAGGCTACACAGAGAAACCCTGACTCAAAAAAACAGAAACAAAACAAAACAAAACAAAATAACAAAACAACCAAACAAACAAAAAACTACTGCTTTGAGACTAAATTATTTCCTATTCGTGACCAACTTTCATGATGTCGCATGAACAAACATTTAAAACCGCCAGGGCTTGGGGCTTAGAACAACCTGAAGTAATTTTGAACTCTCCCACAGGGCCTCCCTTTCCTGATTTGCTGCCCAACTGTGTGCTTTGCTTTCACCTGCTACTCCCACTTCCTCAGCACCACTCCACAGGGCCAGCCTCAGGCAGGGCTCCCTGCTGCCTGCCATACTTTCACAAGAAGTGAGGGGAGCTCTAGAGTTATGGGCCAGTCTATATTGCTTAGTGCTTTCTCTGACTCAAGCTATTATCAAAGAAGGGGACTGGGCCCGCTTAGATACCTGAAGGCATCCTACGGGCTCTCTACACTTCAGAGTGCTCATTGCTTAGCTTGAACCACCCAGAAGCTGACCAATAGCGAACATACGGTGCTGCTGCGTCAGAACAGCACAGCGAGTGCTGAATGTAACCGTATAGAGGACAGACTGCTAACCTGGGCAGGCTTTAGGGCTGAGTAGTGTGGGCTTCCCTATGGTAAAGAGGCTACCTACCGTTTGGCCACAAAAAGACCAAACGGCACTGCTTTATACAACTGCCATACTCAAGGTTGTCATAACTGTACATTCTCACTGAGCTGCTATTTACATCCCAAAATATTGCTGTGGTGACTCTTGTTGTGACACAGGATGTTGGGGAGTTAAAAAAAATGAGATAAATTGAAAGCACCATTTCCAGTTTAGAAAAAAGAGATGTCTGGTTAAGTCATACAACAAAACATCAACTCAAACACTATTGTCCCTTGTGCTCACTATCCATTTTTAAAAGAGGGTACACCTTATGTGGCTATTTCCCCCCCCTTTTTTTTTTTTACAAAAGATTTATTTATTTATGTATATGAGTGGTCTGTCTTCCTGTATGTCTGCATGACAGAAGAGAGCATCAGATCCCATTATAGACGGTTATGTTGTTGCTGGGAATTGAACTGAGGACCTCTTAACCACTGAGCCATCTCTCTAGCCCTGACACTTCCTATTCTTACTGGATAGCTGAATGTGAGTTTTGAGTAACTGTCTTGTAGTATCCTGAAGTCCTTGGGGTATTCTGGGAAATGCTGCATTAAAGCTGTCAGGAAACTGTATCAAAAAGCAAAACTCACAGATAGATGCCATTGTATTTGCTTTGATCTCAACCTTAGGTGACACTTAATGAAGCCGGGTGTGTGAAGAGAAAAGAAGCCAGTCAGGCAACCTAACTGGTCTCATATACTTTACCGATATCTTTCACAGGGTGCACAGACATCAGGCAAAATGTTACAGGGCTGCATAGTTCAGTGGGCAGAGCCCTGGGGGGATCCCTGGCACTATATAATGCTGGTATAGTAGTAGTGCATGCCTGTAATCCAGAAAAAGGTGCGGATGTGAGAACCAAGTCAACCAGCTTAGTGAGGCAGCCAGCTGGAGGCCAGTCTGAGCTAGATGAGACTGTCTCAAAGAGAACATTGTGAAAAAATATTCTAGAAGCTTGCATTTGCCTTCATTGTGCAGGACTCTTCATAGAGCTCCCTAGCACACACACACACACCTTTTTCACTTTCGTATTTCTGACCGAAAACCGGCGGACAGTGTAGCAGGCGTGTACTTTTGTGCTCTTCAGGGTGACAATGATGTTTCCATACTCCTCACTGTTCTCCATTGGCCAGTACTGATCACATTTTCTCTGTAAAAAGGAGAAAGTTAGGACTTTCAAACAATAGCATTAAGACACAAAAAATATTGTCATGTTTTGGAACTAAAAAAGAAATGTATTAATTGAAATACTTAAAGTCTGGTGTCATCTCTGAAATTCATGACTTGGGATAAGTGTACATAACATCTGAGAAATGGGCTAGTATTTATGATCAAAACACACACACACAGAGAGAGAGAGAGAGAGAGAGAGAGAGAGAGAGAGAGGAGGGGGAGGAGACAGACAGACAGACAGACAGAGACACAGATAGAGATCCAAGGAGGAACCTTATACAAAATATGAGTAGAGTGTGTTACAAAATAATTTTCAGTGCCAATTGGGCTGGGTCTGCAGAAGTCTAATTGGGAATCTCTGTGTTATAACCTAGGTCACCAAGAGCAACCCAGGGAGTCCACAGACAATGAGCCCAAATCAGCACCATCTCACGAGCTCCAGACACACAGCACATTCCACTCCACTCCTCATGATGGTCAGCGGGCTTAGCCTTGGCTTTCCTCTTATTCTCTTCCTTAGACTGTGCATTTCCCAGCTTCCCTGTTTTTTTGCTGTCTGTCTCCTTGTATATTCTTTCTCCTTTTAGCCTGCTTCTCACCTCAATTATGAGTGTCTCTAACATCTTCCATCCTGGAGGATGCACTCATTCACTCGTCTCGCTGAGCGCCTTAATGCACACCTGTGCTACCATATTTAATTTGCGCTTGTGATTCCATGGCTCTTTCAGAGAACCTGAGCAAATGCACCAGAGAGAACACACCTGTTTCTCTGCACCTGGTTAGGTTCCTCCCTACAGCAAGCTGGCGCACATTCACATTCATTCACAAAAGGTGAAGTTGGCGAGGCACGGGGCTCTTACCCTTCCCTTCTCCACAAGGTTTGTAATCATGATGATGATTCCTGTATTCTGTTCCCAAATCATCCTCCAGAAATCCTCAAATGTCGACTTCAAAGGTCCCTGGGTGGCGATGTAGGCTTTTGCTTTGTTGTACCCCTTCACAGATGACCCAGCACAAAGGGAGATGAAAGTGGTATCACAGTTAATAATTCAAGTACCTTCCACACTGAATAGGCTGTGTTCTCAGTGACATTTCTGTGTGGTGCTAAAATATACCCAACCACCTCTGTCTCAGACTTCCATTTTCCAAAACAAGTTTAGGAACATTTCAGACTTACATCGACATAGTTTGCGTTAATGTAGTCGCTGTGCTTAGAGTCTTTTCCTGGTAAAGGTCTTAACTTCACCCTACTGTGATCATCTACAGAGAATAAAAGACAAAAAAAAATGTATAATTAAAACAGCAACAACTGGCGGCATCCTTAACTCAAGGTGCCCAAGTGTTGAGGCAAGCTGCTGCCAAGTACAGCTTCAAAGCCATCCCAACGCTACATGGCTGTTGCTACCCCAGAGAGGGCCCAAGGAGTACAAATCATGGCTTTTACTAGTTCTTCTAAAACTCCTAGAAATTTTGCAATCCTCCAAAATTTCATTTTCTATTTCAAAACCAAACTCAAATGCCTTTGATTATCCATTTCTTCGTCATCTTCCTAGTTCTATAAACTGAGAGCAAGATAGCGAGTAGTGAGATAGTGCACGCATGAGAGAGAGACAGAGAGAGAGAGAGACAGAGAGAGAGAGAGAGACAGAGAGAGAGAGAGAGAGAGACAGAGAGAGAGAGGGAAGACAAACATGAATAAGAATGCATGAGGTTGGGTGGATAAGGATGTTGGCAAGAGTTGGGGAGGGGAAATAATATGATCAAAATATACTGCATGAAAAAGAAGTTTAGATAATGTTTTTACAAGGTGAATTTCTATGACATCCATGATGTCTGTGGGGTGTTTCATTGCTCTGTAAGGATGGATTCGAGCCACCGTCCCAGAACCAAAGAATGGAAAGGAATCAGCACTTTTTTCTGTATCATGATTCTGGCACATTCAAGATCTGATCTTACTGGTTTCTCTGAGAATTCTTTGGTGTCCCTTGCTATATATAGTCATGAACAAAGGGGTAGATGGAAGTGATAGGCAATGTACTCAGAATATGAGTGCCTACAAAAACCCAACTCTCTGAACCTGTGAAGCAGACCTGATGTGCTTTCAGCAAAATAACTTCTAGCTGGGCATGGTGGCACAATTAAATCCTAGACTCAAGGAGGCAGGAGCAGGAGGATCTTTAAGAGTTAGAGACCAGGCTGGTCTACATAGTAAGTTCTAAGCCAGATAGGACTACACAGAGGGATCCTGGCTCAACAAACAAACAAGAGGATTCCTGTATGAATTATACAAATGCTGCCTTGATTTTTTTTTGCCACATTTTGCATGTATTTTCTGGTTGCTATGTGGAGAGAATAACATATGTATGCCCTTGCCTGACTCACATGGTAAAAATCTATGTCTTCTTAAATGTAACGATGACTCTTGTTTGGGTCAAGCAACAAATCCTGGTAAAGTTGATTCACCCAAAGACTAGAAAGGAAAGGAAAGACATTTCTTGCACTTTTTTCACCTTTTCTTTAATCATTCACATAAATGAAACCAATAGACTACTAAAAACCAACTTGACATTCTTTTTTAAAAAATTAGGACAAATGAAACAATCTCTATTCATATACGATATGATCCACTATAGAGAAGCAAAAAGAGTTCTCAGGAATCATCTTTTAGAATGGATGGGTCTAGTAGGGCTGCGTGAGATAGCAGCAATATATAAGACTCACCTGCACTTCCTTCCACTCAACACTTTCATTTGCAACAATCATCAAAAAGAATAAAATGAGTGTGAGTGGAGAGATGGCTAAGTGGTTGAGAGCCCTTTCTGCTCCTGCAGAGGACTGGGGTTCCATTCCAAGTACCTACAAGGGTGGCTAACAACTGTGTGGGATTCCAGTTCCAAGAGACTCTGATGCCCTCTTCTGGGCTCTGTGGGCACTGAATGCATATGATGCACAGACATCCTCATAAGCCAACCACCCTCACTCATATAAACAAGTCTCAACAAATAAACAAACAATAAACCAGGAATAAATCTCACAAAGGAAGCAAAAGCTTATGCAATGCAAGTGCAAACCACGGTTGGAAGAAATAAGAGCAGCTAAGTGGAAAGCCACCCACCTTCATAGCCAAAAACACAATATTAAAATGACAAAGGTTCTGGAAATTAATCTCACACTCAGTACATTCTTTGTCGGAATCCTGGCTCCGTATTATGTAGTAGGCGTCTAGTTGGGGCTGAAACTCATATAAAAATGCAAAGGGATAAAACAGCATGAACAGGAGATTCTTAGTTTTCAATTTCAAACTTTGCCACGAAGCTGCCAGTAATTACGGCAGTGCAGTGCTGGCAACAGAACTAACACAGACATCACCAGAAATAGAATCCAGGAGCAACTCATTACCTTACAGTAAAATGACTGTCAATAAGAGTGCTAAGCCAATGCAATAGGGAGAAATCTTCAGATCTTAAGCCATCGTAAGTAGATATCCACACGCAACAGAATGAAGAATAACGCCTACCTCAGAACACATATACATGTGCAATCAAAATGGACTAAAGACCTACACAGGAGTGCTAAAACCACAGCACTTTAAAGACAGAAACACACGAGTAAACTTAGCATGGACTTCCTTTCTTAGATGTGACCCTAAAAACGCTAGCAACAATAAAAAAACAGGTGAAGTTGGACACTCAGAGGGTTTCATTAAGAAAATGGATGCCACCAACCAAGGGCTATGTATGGGCTAGACCTAGGCCCCCTACACATATGTACCAGATGGGTAGCTTGGTCTTCATGTGGGTCCCTTAGTAAAGGGAACAAGCAGGAGCTGTCTCTGACATGGACTTTCTTGAATGTGTGTTGATCCCTTCCTTCTGGCAGGGCTCCCTTGCCAGGCCAATGTGATAAGAGGGCGACTTGACATGTTGGGATGGGAGGGGCGGGGAATCCTTTTTTTTTGAGGGGTAGGGGAAGGGGAACACAGGGAAGAGGGAGGGAGGGAGGGGCTACAATTGGAATGTACAGTGAATAAATTAATTTAAAAACGTGCAAGAAACTGACACCCCTCCTTGGATCCTGGGGGTGGGGATAAGAGGGAATTAACACTGAGTGATTCCAAGAGTTCTTGTGAGACATAGGTGCTTCCATGCTAATAAGGTTCCTATACTCTGTGCCTTCATAACCCTTGCCAGTCTCAAAAGCTTGTTATCAAACCCAGGGTCTTCAAATATAAAATGGATGCGATTAAAAAAAAAAAAAAGAAAGAAAAGAAAAGAAATGGGTGCCAAAAGGTAGTACAAAGAATGAGCTGAATGTAGGGAACCCACAATACATAAAGCGTAACAGTAAAGAGTGAAAACCCATCTAAGAAAAAGTGGAAGGGTAAAAGGCGAGAGCAGACTTTTCCAAAGAAGATAACACAGATGGCCAATGAACATGTGAAAAAGCCCTGAGCCCTTCGGGTCATTCACGTTACTGGCAGGGGAATGTGCCTCGGTGGACCCTACTTCATACCATTACTAAGAAAAACCAAAATAGGATATCTCTGTGGAAATGTGGAGCCCCTGGACCTCTCCTGTACTGACGGTGAGAACAGAACTCGGTACGGCCATTTTGAGAAACGCCTGTCTACTCCCCTAAAGGTTAAACACAGGCTCATCCATAAGCCAGCAACTCGACCCTACGTATGCACCCAAGAAAGGAGGGAACAGGTCTACATCAAGCGCTGTCTGTGAACGTTTCTAGAAGAGCTACTCATAACAGCCCCAAGCTGGCTAACACCCGAACAGCCATCGGGTGATGAATGGATAAAGAAAGCATGGTATTTCTGTGCAATGGCGTACTAAAGGGAGTGGAGGACGGTTACACAGGACAACATGTAGGAACTCTGAAAAGATGCTAAGTGGGAAAAGCCACACTCACAGGCTTCCCATGTCTGATCCCATCCACAGGGTCTGCCCAGAACATGCAAATCCTGAGAGGTAGAAAGCAGCAGCTAAATTCAAGAGTGTGGGTCATATGGAACAGCCATGGGATTGCTTGTTGGGTCGCTCAAAAGACTTGAAAATTAGACTGTGGTGATGACAACATCTCTGAATATACTCGCTGAAGTGTGCACTCTAAATGGCATTTAGTTTATTGCATTAACAGTTTATTTAAAAAATCTTTATAGCAGTGTTTGCATTTTCAGTAGTTCAATTTAAAGTCCTTACATACACTCTTCTGTGTAATGTGATCCCTATTGTATCTGTCTTAACCATGAAATCGGTCCCTCCATCTCTCAAAGCATATACCATGCTGTTGTAAACTGTTTGGAAGCTGGGCTTATTTGATTCAGTTCTCCAAGTTAGTATTAGAAAGACTTGTCTCTCCCTGGATAAAAACAATGTCAGGATAGCCATGCTACATTCCTACTTTGGCTAATACAGAAGCCTAGAACAGTTTCTGTAGTCATTTATTAAGCTCTCTGAGATCTGACAGCCCAATGAAAGGCCACACAGGCAGAAGATGCCCCCACACTTCACAAACCAGCCTTTCCTGGTACTCTGGTCCTGACTGTTTGGCTTCTTTTTTTATGCAGCATGAAGATTTAATTTCGTCACAGTAGAAGATACTTTAAAGCTTATTACTCACATGCTAAAATGTTGATGTATCTGTTTTTGTGCTTGTTATCTGGATGATTGGAATGTTCTGCCGTGATGCTCATATCAGCTGTACAGCGCTGGACTTCCTAATGAGGAGAAACAAGGTTGCAGACACACTGGAGATTAAAAGGAACCATCACCATGCAGGGTGCAGCATTCCATCAGCATAGTCTACGTGCAGGATAGTAGTCCTCTAAGGCCACTGGAGCTGCACAAGCCTCATTGCCATGGCACCCATATTAATTCATCTGTTGAAATGTGATGAAATAAACAGACCTGCAATGCTACCAATCATATAAAGTGCAGTACATTCCACAGAGGACAAAGTTTACCTGTGATCCATTAAGCAATATCGTAAAGCAGTATGTCGTTTTCTACTGGAAACAGCTTCATATACTCACGCTTTCTGTGCATCTTGACTACATCACGAGGTCACACTGAGTGACTGCCTGGGACTGTCTAGGTCTGTCTAAGTACACTTTATGGTATTATGATGACAGCACCTATTGTGGCAGTTCTCATACTCTGACGTCATCTTGCATGGTATGACTCCTCCCCTTCTCTGTACACACAGATACACACACATACACACAGATACACATACACACACACAGATACACATACACACATATACACAGAGATACACACAGTCACACACACACACACACACACACACACACACACACACACACACACACACACACACACACCTTGAAGACCAGGGGCAGAGTGTCTGCTCAGTCATCCTCAGTGCCACCATTTCCCCAAACTCAATCATATCTGAGTATTGTTGTAATGGTAACAGGCATCTGAATCATGTGACCCAGGTGTGGCTACCTCCTTTATGAATTCATCACTCATCTACTTTATTCCAAGTTTTGACCTGGTAGTGGGGAGGTCCAAAACAATATCTCTTTTGGAGTGCTGAGATACAAAAGAATCTCTTTTAAAATAAACCACAGTCTATAAAGACTGTTAGCCAAATGTGATCAACAGTGAAAAGCCCTGAAAAAAAAAATGGGAGTAAAAATAGAGGAACTGAGGGAGGCTTAAAATAGGACATGGCAATTCACTTGAGTCTTACAGGATGCACGGGAATTTCCAAGAAGGACAATACACCAGGATTTGCAATGTGCTTGTAGGCTGCATGGCCTCATTTCAGTCAGATCCCCACACGCTAAAAAGTCTGTTTGAAATGGCAGTCGTGTTTAGCCCAACTAATTATCTTGACTGGCTCAGATATAGTTGGCCTTGATTAACTGTTTATGAACTCTGCTTTTATCCAACTGAACTTTCATTAGAAAACAGCGGTGTCAATCAAGGACCATGCACGGACTGGACCTAGGTCCTCTACATAGATGTAGCAATGGGCAGCTCACGCTTCACGTGGGTCCTCTAGCAAGGGGATGGGGGCTGCCTTTGACATGGACTCTGTTGCCTGCTTTTCAATCACTTCCCCCGTCACCAGACTGCCACACCAGGCCACAGGCAAAGAGCACGAACTCAGTCCTAATGTGACTTGATGAGCTGGGGAAAGTGAGGGGGCTCCCCTTTTCTGAGGAATAGGGGAGCAGGCATGAGGGAGGGGGTGGGATTGGCATGGAAAGAGTGAATAAATAAAGTAATTAAAAAAAAGAAAATAGCAGTGTCAGGAGCAACCCGGCTCCACTACTTC
The DNA here is from genome assembly GCF_964271855.1 of Acomys minous. Classification (NCBI taxonomy): domain Eukaryota; kingdom Metazoa; phylum Chordata; class Mammalia; order Rodentia; family Muridae; genus Acomys; species Acomys minous. The sequence goes on from NC_140490.1 coordinate 30,947,706, forward strand.
AGCCCTGGATATAAACCTCATCTATTAGCCAAATATGACTAAGAAGCCAAATTCCTGAAAAAGCTAAATTATTGCACCCTGAATGCATCAAACACAAAGAAATACTGATCTAACTAATAAAGGAAATCATTAGAAGTGCGTAACTGCTACTGAGAGCAGGAACAAAGTCACAGGCTTATCAGGGGGATGTTTTACACATGGCAGAGGATTCTGTTCCACAAAGCAGCTCCATAGCCTCCATGAATGTTAACAGGAGGATGAACACGAGGGACTGATTGTCTTATAGACACCACAAGGTACTTCCTAGTGAGGCACCCCTACAAAGAGCAACAGCGCAGTAAAATAACAAGGTGTAAAAGCGAAGGAATATTATCTGTTCAAAGGAGACATATTATTGAGTCTCCAACGCCTGGAAGCTTATGTTCAATTTTTCATAACTTTGGTCTGCCCAGCTTTCCCTGAAGGAAAGACCCCACAGGCATCAATCTGATCCCTCTCTTTGGGAGAAAGTGTTTGATGATGATTCTCAGCTGTTTTCTATCCACGCTAAGTGTGATATATTCTGATCTCTTCTAGTTTGTGACTCAGTTTTGTAAACAGTAGTTTAATGGGCTGCAAGGTTACCTTTGGTTCTATTCCCTAAAAAGGAAAAAAAAGAAAAAGAAAAAAAAGGCATGGGTACAAGACCATGAGTCTGCTGTCTTGACATTGCCTAGAACATAGCAATGACGATTATACTTGGGATACTGGGACCTGCTTTTTGGAACTGACTTAAAAGCATAAGGCCAGTTTAAAGTAAAAAAACATTTCGCAAATGGATTTGCACCCCAAGTAGCATCAATTCACTCTGTACACAATCCCAGAGACAAGCCAACACCCCCGTTGCTACTGGGTGAAAGCCATCCTTTTCGGCAGGTACCCTTTAAGGCTGAGATGGTCCGATACTTCATACTGAGAGATTTTAGCCTTGGGTTCTTTAGTTTGCAGTTCATTTTGTCTATTGATTTTTCTCTCTCCCGTTACATGGATCTGACTAGCCATGGACCGAGGCTGCGCCTCTGCTACAGTAGAAGGCAACTGACCAGGGCTGCTTGTGTGAAGCAGTCATTCAAGGCAACCAATCAAATCCTTTTGTTACCTAAAAGCCCTGGTCTGAGGTGTTGCCTCTATTTCATGTTTCCAATTAAGTGTATGACATGAAACAAAGAATTGTCGTCGTAAGCAATGCTAGAACACATGGGTTTGGCTAAGGATTTTTGTCTTGTGGGTAATAACGTCACCTGTGAGTCCTTGCAGTGTGCCTTGGCTCATTCCGATGCCGATAATATCATTTCATCCTGGAGTGGCTTTTACACCAGAACTGGCATTTCGAAGTTAATGTGATTTTAAGAGGTGCTAAAACCTTTTCAAGTGACCACAGTGGCTGCTGGTATAGGTTTAGGATGAGAAGTCTAAGACTCAGCTTGTTGGTCTTTTATTGTCTGTATAATACACCTAGAATTCTAAACATGGGTATTCTGAATTTTGACAGATACATGCCGTAGGTGAGGGCCAAGAGAAAACAAGAGGCTTAAAGGAAAAAAAAATAGTTAAGAATGAAACGCGAAAATACTATCATTTGCTATTGCCAGACTTCTTGGGAGATGGAATGGGCTGATTCTCCTCCTGCCTGGAGTGCTTGAGGGAGAAGCCACGGACAGCCTGGGATGGCCTGCAGCCCACCTCTCTGTGGCACCTTTCAAATGAACCCTGTCTACACATCTTTCAGATTACCCAACGAAGAGCCCTGGGAGCAGATCGTTTGGGCCTAGCATATTAAGGGGAATTATTCTACAGATAATGAAATGCATTATTAGGTCATGACTAGTCCCAAGGTGTTACAATGTCCAACGGAGTGCTGGCCCTCAACAGAGGTCTGCCAGGCTGTGCCTCCCAGCTCCCACCATCTTGTATTTGGCCACTACATGTGACTTGCTTTCAACACTGTGCTGTGCAGGATTCCATTATGCAGGACACTTGAGAGGGATTCTAAATTCCTCTGCCGACCTTTCCAAGTCTTATCTCCTATCAGCTCCCGACCTCATCTCAGACAGCCTTAAATCTGTGTGCTTCAGGAAGGTGGCATGTTTTCCAGTCCTATGCCTTTTTGTCTCCACTCCCACAATCCAAACCCGTGGTCCTGGCTCCCAGTGGCTGCCCTTCCCTAGCATCCTGCAGTGGGCCTATATCACAGAATTCTTTCCCAGGCACAAGTTCATAAACTTAATGAAATTGGCCAAACCCCTTTATTTAAAAAAGGTATTTTTCTTTTTCTAATGTATGTGAGCATTTATAAAAGATCAATATGTATTATACATTATAGTATACATAGTGAATAGAGTTTAGCTGGGGTTCTAAATTAGACCCTAAACAGGTATTTTTCCTGATAATAAAGATTTAAACTTGTGTGGTGGCAGCACATGCCTTTAATCCCTGCACCAGGGAGGCAGAGGTAGGTGGATCTCTGAGTTCGAGGCTAGCCTGGTCTATAGACTATTCCAGGACAATCAGGGCTACACAGAGAAAGCCTGTCTCGAGAAACCAAAGCAAAGCAAACCAACCAAACAAGCAAAAACATGTTTCTTTAACATTCAAAACCAAACGCACCGTCTGCCACTTCTGCCATTCTTCATGAGTCTTTGTGCTTCTTCTAGGGACTTTTCTGTTCCGCATGAGCAGCAGTCACTGAGGTCTTCATTCATGACACAAAACAATGGAGCCACTAGTCCCTCAGCGCCTGGGCTCAGGTGGACAGAGCTCCGTGCTCTTGACTTAAGATGAACAACCAGCCCACATTTAGCTCCGTAGTTAATTGGAATAGGGGCCATGACCTAAAGGATTGTGTCAAGGGCCATGGACCCGTGGCCTCATCCTTGAACCCAGCCTTTAAAGTTCGGGTTCCTCCAGCCCCTGTGTATTGGTTTGTAGACCACTGTAGCCTTCTTACTGTGCCAGCACTGTACTTTAGGAAGCCTTCTGTGTTATGGTTGTGGGGGCAGGCAAAGAGCTCTCTAATATTTAAAAAGCAGAATCAAGCCACTCTAGGAAGCCGCTGCCCAGGAAGCCCAGTGAACAAGTCAGTTCAGGTAGCCAGGAAAAAAGAAGCAGGAAACACTAGCCTAAAACAGGAAGCAATGTGAGTTCCACAGGCTGCAGAGTCTTTGAGAGGTATAATGTCATCAGTTTTGCAGCCTGTTCACAATTTATCTGACAAAGACGAAACCCTGGTTTTTTTAGCATCACCTCTAGACAAAGACTCAAAATTACTCAAGCAGGCTGTTCCTGTCCCACCGCCCAAGCAACAACATTCTTAAAATATGATGGTAACTCACTCCATTTTTTTTTTATCCCAAGATTAAAAAACCAGATGGGGCAAGGAGAACTATCACTGAAAATCCTGGTCAAAACTCTCAGGGTCTCTCCTTCCACATCCTTAGAACCTCACACTGTGTGGGAGCATCAATTTTGTTTTTATCACATTAAAAAAAAAATCCTTCTGTGGTGTCCTTCCAGCACCACCAGACAGAACTCTTTTGTTTTTGTTTTTTTCAAGACAGGGTCTCTCTGTGTTAGCCTTGGCTGTCCTGAACTCACTTTGTAGACCAGGCTGGCCTCGAACTCACAGCGATCCGCCTGCCTCTGCCTCCCAAGTGCTGGGATTAAAGGTGTGCGCCACCACACCCGGCTCACCAGACGGAACTCTTTAGGGCAAAGAATCTAATTCATCTTTGTACTCACTAATTTTTCCTCATCTTACTAACTATGAGCATGAGTGGCTTTCTCTCAAAGATTCATGATTTGATGAACTCTTAGGCTTCTGTTCAAATGTTGCATAAACTTTGAGTAAGCCACATTTGTGGCTAAAAGGGCTACATTAGCAGAAAGACCATGTATCCCTCATCTAATACATGTAGGAGAGGGTCTCTAAACACTTCCATTTTATTTTACATTTTGCCAAGGCACAGATACATAACAGACAAGGACAAGCTTGTTTACTTTCCTTGATTCGCACTCATTACAGGATGCCACTTATATGAGTCTAGAGGGTATCAGGGTGAACCACATGGCTGGTTTGACAATACTGGTCTCAACCCCTGCTGCTGCCATTTCAGAATGTTGCCACCTAATATCTTATTTTTTCTTATGGATAAAGTTTCCTCAACTGTAAAGTGAGAAACGAGATCAAAGAAAGGAGTGAAGTAATAGAGTGCGCTGAGTAAGGGCTAGCCACGGCTGCTGCTCCACACGAGTGGATGGACGGCTGAGGGCGAGCGTACCGCTCTCTGACACTAAGAGGGGGTTTATTTTAATCATTTAATTATTCTTCCTATTGTATAAAATCTCCTTTCTTACCCTTCCTCACATGGCCAGCTACTACTTCTGTTTATAACACAGCCTTTCTTTCTCACATGGCTTGTTACTAGCTTTCCCTTTTATCAAGGTTACCAAAATGGGATGATGCTTTTGTTCAAAAATACTTCAAAGTTTTGCTAAAATTTAAAAGTCACAGTATTTTAGTGAGTTTCTATTCTGTCTCATTCTCCCCCTCTATGTCACTGCTGTACTTTTTTTTTTTTTTTGGTCCAGAAGAATTCTTTTGATTTAAAGTAGCTTCGGCTTTTAGTTTCCCCAGGAGGAGAGAGAAGAGGGAATAGAAGCACAGTGGTCACTTCTGCTTGGCCGCCATCACACTCCCATTAGCTTCCAGCTCCTGGTACTGATGCTAGGTGTTTAGACTGGTAACCCACAGCGTTAATATTTTTAGGATAGAAGTGGGGCACAAATAAATGCACAGGATTTGTTCACGGGCATGACTTTGATATAGCAAAGCCCATCTTTAAGTCAGATCAAGTATACAGAGGTGTAGCTGATTATTTTGAATAATTAAATGGTGTCAAAACCAGCTGTGATGAATAGCACTGGGGTCTCAAATCATACATAATTGAGAAACCAGAGTTGCATTTGATCATCCTGATCAAATTCTGTCCTCTAGAGGATAAATGTTTGTCCTGAATACCTCCGACATTGTTAAATGCCTCAGTATTCGTGCTCAGTCATCCAGCCAACAGTCAACTGAACTAAATCACTTTAACACCACACACATTTGCTGTCCTCATGAATACAAAATGTTTGACTTATTTCATGTTCTTTGTCATAGAATAGGCACCTTTTGGGGCCAGCATACAGCAGCAGCATTAAATGCTTGACAGACTTTTGTTCATTCCACAAAACTTAAGTTCTTTCTCTGTACTACCTGTACTAAACCCAAACCAAAGCAACGAACAAAACAAAACAAAAACAACACAAAACTAACAACAAACGACAAAAGCCCGGGGAAAGACTTAATTTAACTTGAGATGTCAATATAACGGCCTTTGTGATCGCCATTGGGGATTCCAAATTTGCATAGAGACGGGGTTCTGGTCTCCTTTTTCTCATTGTTCATGCAAGATAAATTGCACCTCATAGCTGTGTGAGTCCTTCATGGTCCCCAAGTGTGTACTTCCCATTCCTTTATTTGAGCCCCCTAACCAATTGTATGAGAAGAGGTGGGCAACAAAGGGCCTGTCCCATCCTTTCCATTACACAGTAGAAAACAGAAAGAGAAACCCACTCACCCCTACAGCTAGAAGACAGCTGAGCTGCCATGAAAGCGTGCCCTGCTCCGCACAGTCCCTGCTGCCAGGGATGCGCCTCAGTGAAGAAAAGGGCAGTCTGTTTAATAGCTCCTCATTGACACCCTGTCACTGCTGAACTGGCACAGGACCCAGAGCTGGCAAAGCGGGAGGCGCCACTTCTCTACCTTGTTTCCTACACACCAGCTCTTAAAATCAGAAGGCTGTGTTAACCCACATCTTCCCTCCGAGATTAAGACCCGTGGAAACAACAACACCCGGTTAATGATTAACCAGGCACTTTCATAGATGACTATTTGTTTAGTCTAACTTTATAATGCAGTAACATTAGCACCCGTTTTTTTTTTTAAGGGTAAGGAAACTGGGGATCAGAGAGGAAGCGGTTGGCCCAAGGACGTATGAAGCTCACTTCTGGCAGAGCCAGCGCTGCCTTCTGATGCCAAACCTCCTGTCTCTACTGTACCATGTGCGTCCCAGAAACGACATGGAATCAGGGAGCTCAGCGGTGTGACTGTGCTCCTGCTTAAACTTACAACTAACCGGAGACCCCACCCTCACTAGCTGTCCTCTCTTTAGCCACTGTGGCTGGTCTTCACGAGCTGTGTACATGCAGGACAAGCGTGATGGGCTCCCTCTCTCTGCATCTTACTGAGAAAACGTTTATGAAAACATCAATGCAAAGGGAAGGACATCACCAGTTATTCTTCCCATAGGCTTAGACTAAACACAGCTCATGCTTTCAAAAATTCTTAGGAGCATAAAAATACACTTTATGGAAATAAGTTTTCGGTTTTGAAACATACCTCAAAATCTTCAGAGAACCCGTGCTGGTCATTAGAATACAGCTCACCGATGTGTTTACCAAACTGTTTGACAGGGATGGCTTCCATGTCATCTGGAGGAATAAAATAATATTCAGGGTCACACAGAATACATTCATAAAACAGAGAAAGCAAGTCCTACTCAAGATAAATATTGGCCCAAAATGATAAAATTGTATCAACTGAAGTAAGTTTCTGAAGAAAGGGCTTAGACTTCATTTACATAAAGATTTTGTTAGGACTCTTTACTGCTTGCAAGCCAGGCTAAATAAGGATTTTAAAAACATACACATCCCTCCCTGCTCGTATTCTGAAGACAATTTACACAGTTAAAGGAATGTCATACTCTTAGCTAAAAGTTTGGTCTTACCAAGGGTACTCCCTTGCCAAGAAATTGTGCCACTTCCTGGGTTTTTTAACTTTTAATTATTATTCAATGGCTGGGGCTTGAATGCACAGCACCTATGTTTTCCTCGCAGTCTATGAAGTCTACGTAATCCTTTTCACTCGGATAGATGCCCTTGTACCTGCTGTACAAAGCCGTCTATCTTTAATGCTCAGAATTTTAGTTCAAGACAGCTGTGTCTATATGGTGCCAAATAATCAATTTGATGGAATTAACTGGATTTTCCCCCCTGTTTTCTTTTGGTGTTGACAGCCTAGGTGTAGATTCAGGAAGGCTCTGCAGACCAAAGTTGACTGTTGTGCTGTCACTTTGGAAGGACATTTTCAGCGCTGGAACCTAATGCATGTTTTGGGGTTCCTTTACAGATCCAGTCTGATCCTTGACTGTTTCTGTTAAATGGCCACACCCACCTCCTCACGGCCATGCAAACTCCTCCCCCCTCAGCCCTCCCCCACAAATATTTCCTTTAAAAAAATACTCGGCTGAATTGGAGATAAACAACAGACATGACATTTACTTTATTCAGAGTGAAAGATCTTTGGCAAACGCACAAACATCTAAACTGCCGCAGATGCTTTTCTTAGCAAAGGGTATGAAGATCTGTATGTGTAAATGAGGTCCTACTTTGGCAAGAGTTTTATAGATCCAGGCCTGACAATCTGATTTCTCTTCGTCTGGTGACAGTTAACATTGACTGTGTCACTCCTTCTCTACTTTCTTTTGAGAGAGCAAAGCTCTAGGGTGGCTTTTTGCATCTATTGACATTTTCAGACTTGAATCACTCTTCAGTGGAAAATAGCAACCCTTATACTTTGTTTAAGAAAGGTGATTTATGTGTCAATAATCTAAGTTGCTCAGTGCCGAGACATTGTTTAAATGGAATAGCTGGTACTCTGTAAGCACAGATTCTCTCTGTGTGAACCATTAAAGTCCTAATCACTTTAATAGTAAACTTTATGAAAAAAATTGCCAAGTTATTTACAAATATTTCGGGATTGAATATGTTCATGAATATGCAATCATTCTGTATGCCCAAGAAATCTATAGCTTCCGTGATGTAACCAGCATTAGCAAACTACTGAGAGCCAAAATGTTTGCCCAGAATATTTAGCAGAATGCTATTCAAGAAAAGTTTCCAAAATTATCTGATCACTTAAGATGTTTAGAAGTAAGTGAAGTCTATAACAACAGTCACATGGCAATGAAGTGCCCTCAGACTAACATAAAAAAGGATTAATATGCACAAAGTTGGGGAAAGCTAAAAAAAAAAAGTGTCCAAGGATAAACACATCTTTGAACTTGAACAATGTAACAGTTCTCAAGGGAGGAGTAGCATAATTAATAATTGAGTAACAGTAATATTTTATTCCATAATGACTGTCTGTAATTTCCAAGCCCCATAAATTTATGGCATAGGGATGAAGGACATGGAACTTAGCTCAAAATGAGAAAAAATATGTTTTTAATGTTCAAATATTTTATGCATAACATCAAGATGCTAAGGTCACAGCCCATAGCAAATCCTTACAAGAAACACTTTCAAATTCAGAGTAGACTCTTTTCTTCTGGAGTATGGTCAACTGTAATTATCCAAGTGAATGTCACAGTCCCAGAAATCAAACTGCCTGTTAACCCCATAGTGGACTGCAGTAAAACTTCAGCAGCACTCAGTATGGTCGTCATGGAAACATACGATGCACTATTTCTTCTACTTGCATTTTTATCCAAGGAAACAGAGCCATACCCAATCCACAGCCTCTGGATTCCTGGGTACCACCAAAACCATCATAAAAGTACTATTGCCATCAAAATGTTGGATGTGGGGGGAGTACCCCTGACAAAATGGCTATGGGGAAGCAATAAGAAAAAGGGTGGGCCAGAACTGAATTTAGTGTAAACTCCAGGCTTAGAAGTCAATTGCTAGGCTATACAGGGAAACAGTAAAGATGGAGTTGGTATAATTCAAAGACAGACACCAGTAAGCCTGTACTGTGTGCCAAAGCCCACATCAACACTTTGAATGCATTTTTCTCTATAAGAACTAGGTGAAGGCAACAGAAATGTCTTTGTGATACACATAAGGATGCTTGAGGCCACTTATCTATAGTGAATGGCTGAGCTGAGCTTTGGCCTGGTGATGTCAGAGCTTGGGCTGCGATATATTCAGTCTTCATTCTTTTTTAATTTTTAATTTTTAAATTTTTACATCCGATTGTAACCCCCTCTCCCTCATTGCCTCCTAGTCCCGCTACTCCTCCCCGGCCCCAGTCTTCAAAAAAGGAGCATCCCTCTTCCCTGTCATCTGACCCCAGCCTATCAAGTCTCATCTGGATTGCCTGCATCCTCTTCCTTTGTGGTGTGGCAAGTGATCAAAGAGTAGGCACCAAGAGTCCATGTCAGAGGTAGCCCCTGCTCCCCATAGTATGGGACCCACAAGGAGACTGTGCTGCCTATCTACTACATCTGAACAGGGGAGTCTAGGTCCTCAGCATGCACTGTCCTTGGTTGGTGCATCAGCCTTTGTAGCACCCTCCCTGCCCAGCTCGAATTTCTTGGCTCCACTGTTCTTGTGGAGCTCCTGTCCCTTCCAGATTCTTCTATCCCCCAACTCTTCCATAAGACGCCCTCTGCTCTGCCCCAAAGTTTGGCTGAGAGTCTCAGCATCTGCTTTGATCCCCTGCTGGGTGGAGTCTTACAGAGGACCTCTATGGTAGACTCCCGTCCTGTGCCCTGTTCCTTCTCTTCAACCACTTCCAATGTCTATTCTATTTGCCCTTTTGGTTAGAATAGTTTAAGGGAAGAACGTGGCATCGGAATAGAACACTTTGGTTAAGCTGATAAATAATAATCATTTTATGCTAGTATTTTCATCTGTAGAATTTTCTGCAATAGAGTTTTGTTAGGTGAAAATTAAGATGACCACTTGTTATCACTAAATCCCTTGATTACAAAATGTTTGATATAATCAACAGAGAATCTGTATCTGAAGTGTGAACTTTTGTTATCAAATATGATCATGCACTCTTAGCTCGGAGAGTGCAGCTTGTTTTTGTGTTGAGAATTAGATCATGATAACGGCAGGCCTTTTATGTGCGCTAATCCACAATGAGACCTCCTTATCTCCGACTCCGACATGTAGGTGCCAAGAGCAGAGCATGGCAGCGTGAAGCGAGGACAGCAACTTCTGCCCAGAAGAAAGCATCTGGGTTCAGATACTGGTGAGCTCACAAGCCAGTGCTGAGAGTGAGGAGCCATCCATCTGACCAGAAAGCAAGTCCACTCCACAGATCCGAAGGGGAAAATCACCAAAACCTTAGGCTTCTCTGACCTCTTCTTCATACACACCAGATCTGCTGTCTCTCTTAATCTTAAGGAAACTCTGATCAAAAGAGAAAAAGCTAACTTTCTTGCTGTCATCTTTGGTTTGACACCAGAAAAGAAAAAAAATTTAATAGCAAAGGCTAGCCACAACTCCAAAATCAATAGCAAAGGCTAGCCCCAACATCAGCATCTTTCCTACCATCAGGAGAACTATGTCCTTTTTATCAGCCCCATCTAATCAACACTTTCTATTGGTCAGGCACGCACAATCAATGCCATGAGGAGAAAAGCCAGAGCCAGGCTGCCGGCTGCAATGACTGCCTCTCTGGGATTCTCCAGCCCTACCTGGGAAATGGCAGTAATGACAATACCCCTAGCTCACTGAGTACTATCAGAAATAAAAGGCTAGGACTTGAGAGACCTTGGCATTTGGTGACTAGTTAATAACGGAGTTGTCACTAGGCACCACTTGCTCTCCTTGTACCATATGATCCAGGGGAGACATCAAATGATCCAGACAAATGAAGGCACTTGGCCAGTGTCCATCAGCCACTGCTGGGACGAGGCCATTTCCAGAGCCAGATTCCTCCTTAGTGCAGACCTGGCATTTGAATGGATCCTTCCCACAATCAAGAATCAAAACTATATGCCCTGCTTCCCTACCTGAAAAGCTCACACTGCGTCATGGGTCACCTTGCTGATGCCAGCCAGAGTGCTGGCTGCTAAGTTCCATGCTAAAGATCTATTTAAGAGGAGATCCCTCTTGCTGACTTGGGAAGTGGATGGGGATGTACAAAGTAGCGTAACATTTCGGAAGTCCTTAGTTCACCCACTCTGTTTAAAAGGTAAACATCCCTGCAAGGCTCATGTAACCCTCAGCAGACTTCTAAACCTTATCCCAAACTCTAGCCCACTCCGCCTACAGGCAGGGAGAACACACAAAGCTCCTAGCACAGGATCCCACCTCCATCACTGCTGCTGCTCACACGTGCCCTAGTCGCCCCACTGAGACACCACAGGTACTGATGGGCACGTCTGAGTGGATGCACCTCAATCCCGAGAGCGCAGCTCCCTGCTCACTGCCCTTCTCGCCTCCTAGAGTCCAATCTCAGGCTCTAGGCTTAGTATTATTCTCTCTGTCAATGCAGGGAGATAAAATGAACACACGAGAGAAGGATGATAGCAAGATTTTAGTTCCCAAGTTAGAGCTCAATAAACAAGATTTTTGTCTAAATCAAACTTGGGATGTAAGGAGTGTTTGGAGATGAGAGCATTTCATTTCCTGACATAAAAGAAATCTTTTCTTTCATGGTAGAATGAAAGGGCCTCATTATAGTCAAAAGACCAATGAATCTCCTTTGGAGATAATCTTTATATAAATAAAATATGCCAACAAGGTTGATTTAATCCCAATGGTTTTAAACAGCACACATAAAGTCCTTTATACGCTGGCACCCAGCTGAAGCCAGTGACCTTCAAATTATTAAGCTGATTTTAACTTCTGGAAAGATGTAAATCATTTCTGGATTCCTAGGCTACTGGTAGCCCCACATTTGGTTAAGTTTTCTAATTTTCAGAGAAAGCATTTTAAAAGACATTTGTTTTTGACATGTTGTACATCTGTCTATTTCTCCCAGTGTTTCCTTTGAGCAGGTTAATTTTAAGAACTAACCTCCAATTTTAAGAAGTTTATCTTCAACAGAAGTCTAAAAGAATGATATACTATACTAAATACAATTCTGAGCCAATACACACTGACAATACTTAATTCATAATTAATGAAAAATCTATTTCCATTTCTTGTTTCAAAAGAATAGCATCTGGCAAGGAGTGCAGTTCATTAGTAGAATGTTTGCCTAGCAGATCCTTGGCATCTCAGATGCATAAAGGTATGCATGCACATACATACATATACACACATATGTATATATATATACATATTCACATATATACATACATTCATGCACACAATACATGCATACATACATATACACATATGCATACATTCACATACACACACATACATGCATACACATACATATATATGCTTGTATACATGCATTCACACATATATGTACACATATATGCATGCATGCATACATTCCTACACACATACATACTCTACATGTATACATATATCCACAAACATTCATGCATACACATATATAAACACATACACATATATTCATACACACATACACATATCCATACAGATACATACACACATACAAACAAACAAAAAGACTTTCCAAATGTTTGGTTACTTTGTTACTTTATTATCAACACGTTGTGGTGCTGAGACTGAACCACAGGCCCTGAGGTATATGGGTAAGCATCCTACCCATGAGCAACACGCCCACCATTAGTCTTGCTGTAGAGCTTAGGGAGGTATTTACTTGCTGTGTAGCGCAGGCTGGCCTTGAACTCATGAGCCTCAGCCTTCTTGATTGTTAGGATTCCAGGGATGGTCTACCATATCCAGTAACTAGACTTTTAAAAGTGCACTAAGCATTGACGTTAATAATAATGTGCATCTAGCAGGCCGTGTTGGCTCAGACCTGTAGATCCCCAGAATCTGGAAGGCCAGGGCAGGAAGGCTGTAGGTTCAAGGCTAGTAAATCTTGCTTCAAAAACGTAATAGGTCTGAAAGACAGAAACTCTTACAAGATACAAGGCAGATGCAAGGACTGCCAGCTGGGCTGCCTCATTCAACCATGCTTTATACCACAGAACAAATTAAGGCACCAGCCAAGGACAATACAGGCGGTAAACTTCAAACCCCTACCCAGATCTAGCCAATGGTCAGAACATTCTCCACAGTAGAATGGAGAGTGGGATATGACTTTCTCACGTACTCTGGTGCCTCACCTTTGACCATGTCCCCTGGAGGGGGAGACCTGGTGGCACTCAGAGGAAGGATAGCAGGCTACCAAGAAGAGACTTGATACCCTATGAGCATATACAGGGGGAGGTAATCCCCCTCAGGAACAGTCATAGGGGAGGGGAGTAAGGGGAAAATGGGAGGGAGGGAAGAATGGGAGGATACAAGGGATGGGATAACCATTGAGATGTAACAAGAATAAATTAACAATAAAAAAAGGAAAAAAAGAAAAAAGAAAGAAAGAAAAAAGAACATTTAGTTTTGAAAACTCAATAGTGAAAAATATTTGGAGTCAACTTCTTTCCATACCCCAGTAGCTTTCACACTCAGCACCCCTACTGCTGGTCCCATACACCACACACGGAACCGATGCCACTGTCACAGTGGCTGGAAGCTAACCTCAAAGCACTTCTCTCACATGGGAAATTGCTCTTACACTTGGAGTTCTTCGGCAACCTGGGGGACAGGGGTGGGGTGGGGGGGGCACAGGTCTTCACTCTTAAAAGAGTGTTTAAAAGACTGTTTTTCTCATATCACACCAGAAGAACACACCCAAGACCCCAAGTTCCTGCGTTTCAATGAGAATTACTAAAACTGGTAACTAAAAGTTCTTTAAAACCTTCCATAAATTCCTTTCTTCAAAGGGTGAGAATGAAAAAGGTTAGGAAACCATTCCTTAATCATTTGCATATTGCATACTCTCTAAAAGAAAGCATAGCTTACTGACTTCATTAATGCTTTAGGGTCTAAAAGTCAGTGCTAAGTTTGATGGATGACACAGACACAGAATCATCACAGTCGAGACGACATCAGAGGGTTTCTGAGTGCAGGTCCAGCCTGGGATACAGAGCAAGCATGCACCATCCCAACAAAAGATAAAGTATGTATCCAAAGCGACGCCTTGGGGCTGAGTATGCAATGTGTAACGAAACGGGTCACCAGGAAGGCAGAAACCGTTCCAAAGCAATGCCTAGTCTAAGAAATCCACAGAAAGATAAGCTGAGACAGTCCTACGATGGTGTCTTTAAAGGAGTCTAGTGGACGGGAGTTCTACCCCTCAAAGGAATAGCCGCCTGTGGTGGCCTCAGCCTATGGATGTCATTCAGAGCCAGGAGAATGCTGTCTCTTCCTGAACACTGGCTGTAATGATGCAGTGACATACTCAGGAGGAAAGTGGGTATATAATGCTCCTGTGAAAGCCAGGAGACAAACCATCCAAGGTGAGGAAGCCTATTCGTTCCTCCTCCCTGCTACTTCTTCAGACCAGGTGCAGTTCCTCCACCAAGGATAAAAGTTAATGGGAGGAACCCAGGCAGTCTCAGAACCTGTCCCCACCTGCACTTAACCCTTTAGCTGCCTATCTAGCAGCAACAAGCGAGTCCGTTCTGTTATCTTTCTTGTCTCTTCAACAAGTTTTAGGGAGAAAAGGCTGTCTAGAATATAACCAATTCTAGCCACACCTGATGACAACATATATTGACCCCCAAAGGGGACAACTAAGTCCCCAACCATAACCACATCTAGTGATAACTGTGCACATAAAATTGCTTTTGGTTGCCAGAGAACAGATTTAATCTTGAGCTTTATATAATGGCTTTTGTGAACTTGTAAATGTTTTTTTGGACATTGATGTATTCACCTTATAGCTTATAATTGCCTACTATGTGGTAGGCAGTATTCAAGCCCCCCAAATACATCTATTTGCCATTATATAGCTCCCCATTCAAGTTAAAATGACTGCAAATAAGTAAAATAGATTAGCTGATAAAAGCTTTATGATAATGCAGCCGACTAGAAGAGCTGCAGGTATAAAGGGATAGTATGATTAAAAGTAGTTTTTGCATATAAAAAAGTGTCAGGAGGACAGATGCATAAGATATATGAATATATGTATTACCACACAGACACACAGACACACAGACACACAGACACACAGACACACACACACAGACACACACACACAGACACACACACACACCCCAAAACTCATCAGTACAAAGTTCATATCTAACAAAAAGGAAAGGGATATAAACACAAGTGGTGGTGAGATCGTTCAGTCACACATCCTGTGACAGCCAGCCCTCTCCCAAACTTCCACGTGTCTGCAGCATTTACTTGCAATTACTGCACTGTGTCCCACCAATTCTGACTCACGCCGTCACTGTTCTAGGCTTGTGCTGCAGCTACACTTTCACACAGATATCCTTACCAAAGTGTCCGATGGTCTGAAAAACTGACAGAGTATGGAATCCTGGAGGAAAACTCACCTTTGAAAAACATGTTCACAAATTGTGATTTAAAATTGCTATAATTTTCCACTTTGGTGACACTGTCCTATATACTAACCCACAGGTATTTGCTTCTTTAAGGAGGATTTTACTTTGTAGATATGCAAAGGGGTAAACATTTTATTACATTAGCCTTAGTGAAGGATAGCTTAGACTGGGCAAGGCAAACTTCAGACAGCTATGAAAGTTATATTTTGCCATGGGCATCATGTAAAACAGAGAACGAGAGAGAGAGTGTGTGACCCACTGGGAGTCAGTGGCTGCTCACTTACCCGGGATGGGAATAATAGGGATGCTCTCGTTGGGGACCACCCGAGGTGAGCTGCTGTCCTCCACATAGAAATGTGCAGTCTGGAAACATTTCCTGGGTGGAAAAGACACACATGCCAACAGTGAGCACAGAAGTACACTTTGTCTAAGTTTATCATTTCAAAATCCTCCTTTAACAGTTTTCCCCCAGCTTGACACAGTACACAGCACTGGTGGCAAACCCAAGAAAAAAAATAGTAAAAATGCAAGCACAGCGTTTAGCACATTGGAGGAACCCCAAATGGCTGAATAGCCCGTCTCTTATTACAGCCAACTGCAACCCCAGAGCTCCAAAGTAGTCCAATAAGTGAGGATTTGGCACAGAGGAGACTCCTGCACAGGGCATGAGAATTCTACCCAACATCTCCACAGCCTGATGAGTTACAGAGGAACCGTTTGCTCTTCTGACTAACCCTCAAGTACCAAAGTTCAAAACCACACCTTGAATCCCCTCCAACATAGTCATCAAACATCCCAATTGTACAATGGCACCACATTGTTCGTGCTTAGCCAAGGCCCCAAATCCTCAGACAGCTTTTAAAGGGGTCAGAGGGCTCCAATAGGATAAGCCTGTCCAAATCAGAGGCCCTTCCAGACAAGAGGCCAGGGCAGCAGCCTGCGGGTGCTTTCTGCTTGTCTTCAGTTCCGCTTTGTTTTTTTACCTGTACTTCAAGCAAAGCAGCGAGCACACACTGGTCATCATAGGGCAGGCAGTGAGCAGAAAGGCTGCTGCGAGGAGCAGCTCGGGCAGCCTCTGCCTGAGAGACACTGGCCAGCCCTCAGCTTTCCAGCATCCACGTCACTGCTTGCTGAGGCCTTAATGAGCTGCCGGAAGCACAAACTGAATATTTAATGAGACTGCTCAGTGTGAATGGCTATTGTGACCAGAGAAGGGTCCCTGTTCATCTGGCGGAGGGGCTTTACAATAGCTAGCCTTACTGCTGGGTCTTTTAGCCAGGCAGGCGGCATCCTGCTAGCTTTCCAGTCACTAGGCTCAGTCCCACTGTCCTGTGTTTCATGCCAAGCAACATTTACACACCATGGCTTTGCATTTTCTGGGGTCTGTATTCTAACTGCTAGGGATACGTCAACTTTTCTTCAGGATGTCTTTGCTTATCTAATGAAAAAAAAAACCCTCGGATGTTTTTAGGAAGCCAAAGAAGGCAGGTGGTGGTGGGGATGGGGGTCAGTAATTCTAAGAAATCAAGTAAAATCCCTGCAAGAATGAGGAGGTGTCACACAGCTTTCCCATAGCAGGGAGCTGCAGATCTGCTATCACCAATGCCACTAGAAATGAGCACTTGTCCCAGAACGAAGGCTTTTCCTTGAAATGATCCATGTTTTTCCATGGAAAGGGTACTGCTCTAGAACTGGTCAGTGTTGTTCTTCCAAGGCATAGGGGATCTGAACATAAGTGACCCCAAGCCCACATGTACTGTAGGGCTGGCCTAGAAACTTACAAGAAGAACATTGTGATGAGTGGATTGGGGCCCAGGGGGTTCTGCTCAAACTATAGCACTAACCAAGGACAATACAATAGTAAACATCAAACCCCTACTCTGATCTACCCAATGGACAGGACATTCTCCTGGAATGGGGTGAAAGCAGGAGGGAGGGAAAAATGGGAGGATACAAGTGATGGGATAACAATTGAGTTGTAATCTGAATAAATTAATAAAATTAAATGAAATATAAAAAAAAAAAGAACACCAAAAGAAGGTGAATGTTTTCTGCAAGTGCCTGACATTTGTAATAGAAGTAGAGAACCAGGGTTCATTACTATACTTGATATCCTTTACTTTGCTTGGAGTAAAGTAAAGTAAAGTAAAGTAAAGTAAAGTACTTTGCTGTGGGGCTCTAGCCCTAACTACATGGTGCCAAATGCACATGAAAAATACAACTGCCATATTTGAAATGCCAACTTCTTTCTGTTTTAAAATTAGTTGTTCATTTTTTGCCTGTGTTTTTTTGTTGTTGTTGTTGTTGTTTTGTTTTTTGTTTTTTAACTTTTTTGTTTTTTTCCTTCCCCCCTTATCATCTCCAGTGCGTAGATTTTCCAGGATGCAATGCTGAAGTTGAGACATGGGGTCACGGCCACTACCCATGAGTGGGATCCTCGCTCATTCAGGGCCATGGCTGCTGGTACTCTGCTTTTGTTTAGTTACTCGACAGCCTGAACAACTTCTCGAAGTCCCTCAGATCAATGTCAGACGCCAGCTCAGCTTCAAAGCACAGAACCATGAACAGCAACAGCAACAACAAAAATAATAACTACCCAGTGACCACTGCACTGGGCACAGTGGCAAGTGTGTAATCCCTGCACTGCAGAGGTAGAGGGAAAAGCATGGTGGGTTCAAGACCAGCTGAGGCTAGCAGGATGAGACAAGTCTCCAAAAGAAGTTTGTGTTTTAGGACTGCAAATTGCTATGCCTAGCTATCACTTCTAACAGGGAAAGTGGTTAGCATGTGGGATTCCATTACTGGCTAAGTTACTGTAACAGCCAGACAAGTTAGGAAGGAACAAGCCACGGTTCAGATTATTGTTTTCTAGGAAACAGACAGACAGCCCAGCCAATCCTGCTGTTACATGGAGAACTAACAGCTACACATTATCTTTGGGGTGGGGGAGGGGGAAGAAGTGTGTACTGAAGCAAATCTCACTCCAGTGCCCCATGTGCTGCTTGCTTATAATGGGTTTTCCCTGGAGCAAAGTAACTAACTCTGTGACTGCCAGAGCGAAGCTGGCAAGAGGGGCCGGGGTCAGGAACCTGGGGATAAAGCTATGCACATCTGTGCCTTGCTGCGCCTTACATGCTTTTGTCCCACTCTGTGACATGGGTGGATGAGTCAGCACAGCACCTGGGGAAATCTCCCTTTGAATGAAAGGTTTAAGGCATGTGGCAGCTGTTAACTCAGGACCCACCCACAGCATCACATGTGCAGATTTCGCATCTCTGCAGCTGTCCATCATCCTCAAGACCAGTTCCTTGAGCCTAGCTAAGCCCTGGAGTCATTTAGAAAGAACTGCACAAGGAACAGAAGATCCTTTCAGAGAGATGAGTGAATGTAAATGAACAAAGGAGAAAGATCAATTAAAATCACCTTAAGCACTTAACCTTCCTCTAAGCACTATTAACATTTTTGGGGACCATCCTTCTGATACCTTAGTTTATTTGCTTCTTCCTTGACCATTTTCAGTGATGCTGGGAGCAGGAAAAACAAGATGGACAAGGACTCTGCCTTCATGCTAATTAAGTTTTCATATGAAAGGGAACCACAAAGATGTCAATAGTTATGGGGAAATACAGCGTAACAGGGTCTTGATTGACTGACGACGGTGAAAGGAGGGATGATAGGGCATTTGAGCTGAGACCCGAGAGTGAAGGACAGGTACGGCATGGGTGGAACTGCATTCTAGGCGGAGTTAGGGCTATTGAAAGCATCTTAGAACAGAGCAGACTTGGCAGGTGTTGGAACTGGACAACCTTCGTTGGCTTTTGCTGTGACACACGCACTCTTGGCTATTGCTTTCAACAGGTTCACTCAGGCTGCGCTATAAGAGATGGTCCATAGAGCATCAAGGAGGTAACAAGAACCAAGGACTAGTGTTGTAATTACTCCAAAACTCGGGTGCGCATGTGTATTCACACAAAACGTGTGGTGGTCCTGCAGCCTGACCCTAGAGATAAACACAGTGCTCCACCGCTGGGCTACCTCTCCAGCCGTACTTTCTTATTAATAACAAACTACAATCCTATCATAGGCATATATCCCTTCTAACAAATTAATATGGATGGCATCCTCATTGCTACTGTTTGTCTAACTTTCCACCTCATTGTTAGAGTCGCTGCTGCTTTAACGACCACTTCCTAAGACTCTATCCTGGGGCCAGGATGCTACCAGATCATTGCACTCCCAAATGTGATGTGCTCCTCTTGTGTACAAACCCTACACTTTGGTTTTAACCATCCAACAAGCCAGAAGGATATCGTATAGCATTTATTTTAATTTGTTCACTTCTGAAAAGTACCATAAAAATGGTTTCTTCTTGATGTTTAGTAAGCTATGGGGGGGGGGGGGGGCGGGGGAAGCAAAGGCAGGGAGAGGAAAAATACCCACAAGTTTCAATCCCTCTAAACTTCTCCCTTGATATTGTTCAAAGAAACAGAGTTGCCCCTAAGTCTGAGCCCAGGGGAATGGAGGCAGGAATTTCTCAAAGTGTTCTCAAGCATGTCACTGAGTATGCAATTTCAATTTTCTTTGTACTTTCAATTCTCTTTCAACTAACACAGCCTAACAATCCCTCTTGAATGAACAGATTTCTAGGATACTGAAAAGCCATTTCCAAAATTGCTTTACCGTGAATATATTTATGCAAGTATTATTATAAAAGTGGAAAACAAAGTAGATCGTGGTTAGAATGAAGAAGAAATGCATTTACAGGTTTGGCTACAAATTGTAACCTACTTTATCACCACCATTCATTTTATGCTTTTTCTCACTTCCTATACCCCTAGGTGTTCACCCCTCCCTTAAAGAACGGGGGCCAGGTAACAGTATTTTCATTGAAGTGACCTCACTAGGGTACTGATAACCCAAATTAATTACCTTCTGCCTTTCCTAATCTACACTAGCAGCATATATTCCCTGACACTTAAGGGTTTCCAAGTTTAGAGAGTCTTTGGAGTTTAGAGGGTCCCTAAAGATAGATCACCTGTTTCTCTCTGTATCTGTCTCTTCTAGCTTCCTTATAGCTACAAGTCAGTCAACAGTGGTTATTAACAGAAGTCCAGACTTCTTTGGTTTGAGTAAGCCACGCAGGACAAAGCCGACACATGATGACAACCACCTGAGAGGCCTAGGTGGGAACACACCTCCTCCTCCTGGGCAAGCTGGTTTGCAGTGACAAAGGGACACTGGTTCTAGAAAGTCTCTGGTGCTGTCACTAAGAAGCCAGTGAAAGTAAAAACAGCCTTAAATGGAAGGTGGGCAGTATCATAAAAGTGCCCATAAAATGTACGAGAATTTACAGGATCCCATATAGTACAAAAAATAGTCATTATGGCCTCAAGGGTGTTAACAGGATTATATTTGTACAGCACATAGTTGAATAGCAATGTCCAAGTCCTCAATTCCACTTCTGTTAGAACCTAGGGGTGGCAGCTGGGCACACATTTAATCTTGTCACTTGGGAGGCAGAGAGAGTTGGATCTCTGTGAGTTCAAGGCCAGCCTGACTTAAATAGTGAGTTCTAGGACAGCTACATAGTGAGACTCTGTCTCAAAAACCAAAACCAAAACCAAAACAAAACAAACCCCAAATAAACAAAAAGAGTAGGCTGGCATTCTGGAATAGGATGGCAAACTGCTCTTTTATATACGCTGAACAAAACTCTTTTTTGGGGGGTAAGAGTGCTAAAATACAGAAAAAGATATTGTTCAGTTTTTCCTTGCTATGGCTGATTTTTAAACCACCCTTGTGACTTACTCTACCTGTCAGATAGCAAGACTCATTTTAGTTCCTATGAAGGAACCGGAGTTGTGGTATTTCCTTAAATAGCAAGTGCTGTGCAGTATTTCTGGTGTCTTCAGTTCTAAGTGTCTCTCTGCTTGAAGACCCTGGAAAGCACACGGTGACATGACTTCCCATGATACAACTCCATCAATGAAGAAGTATTATGAAACAGTTCCAGACTGAACAGTTCCAGATGGGAGCAGGCAGGGGACAACCTCGTTGTGCATGATGTGCTTTTTCAGTTGAATTCAGTGGATAAAGGAGACAGAATAGGAGACACATTATCTGTTGCTTCTTCGGTTGGTCATGATTCTGCTGCGTCCCGCCCACAGTAAGCAATCCTGCCAGTGAGTCAGTCTCCTGCTAAAATATACGCCTGGAAAGTAAGCCTGCCTCCAAACGCATCTCCTGCTAGACCAGTGCTGGCCAATTCATGAATCTATGATCACATCCATAGAAGTTTGAGAAAGCCACAGGAGAACACTTTTCCTATATTCTTCTGTATTCATCTGTCTGCTTTGAAAAAGACATGGACTTGTCCATTTTAGAATGATTTCTAAGAAAAGCTTCCCTGGAAGTCAAAAGGGTTAAGATGGAGGTATTTTCTCTAGCAGTTTTCCCAGTCTGTGTGGCTTCTGCTTAGCAGTTCCTCTCAAGGCCACCTCCCATGCTGTGGTCCAACTGTGGGATATCTGGGGTTTTTGTTTGTTTGTTTGTTTGTTGTTTGTTTTGTTTCTTCGTTTTTGTACAAGTGTGCATTTGTGTGTCTAACTTTTTAAAAATCCAGAGGACCCGTGAGGCTTACAGGTCATCAAATGTTGTTCTTTAGCTGACATTTCTAGAAACAGCTTTGCATTCCTTCAAATAAGGGACCTACTTTGTGGACAGGGAATTTGTCAACACCCAGGCACTCTACTGTAGTGACGGCAGAAGCTGTCTGTCATCAGGGTGCAGCAGGCACTGACCTGCATTAGCTGTCATCTCTCAGTCCTACGGCTCCCACCGAGGCACACACGGTGCCAGCACATGGCAGGCTTGGCTGTTTTTAATTGGCCCTCATGACTAATGACACGCACACAAACAGCTGCTCCACTAGCATAATCCAGTTAGAGAGCCTTGCTCTGCCAGCAATATAGAGCAAACTACAGAGATGAGCAGAAAAAACTCTGGATTTTTAAAAAACACTCTTCCCTATTCCTTCCAGGAATCTGAAGGTCTTAAGGCAGAACGCCCTGGAGACCTACACAACACACTCTCATGCTGTGGCTTCCGTTTTTTTGTTTTTTGTTTTTTTCTCCAGGTACCTGGTTAGACAACCTCTGGTGTGGACTAACACTTTCCTTACTTCAGTCTCTTTCTGCTTGCCTGACACGAATTTGTAAATTAGTAGGCAACCAACACTTTTCTGAAACAAAGGGCTGACACCGGATCGAGAAATGACTAAAGTGGCACTTGGTACTCTGTCTATCAAAAAGGCCCCTCCAATGGCAGGCCAGGGCTCCTGAGACATAGGGACATCGGGATCAGTATGTCCAGCCTTTTCACAAGCTTGTTTCTCTTCCCAGTCTTTGACTTATCCCAACACTGTTTCTCTAGGGCTGTAGATGCAGGGCTGTGGGCTGAAGGGGGAAATCCTAACAAGGTTTTCAGTTATGAAAACTCACAATTATAAACTAAACAAATGTTGATATACAGACACTAGAAATCAAGTCACCATCTTCAAATTAAGCTCAATGGTTTTCTAATCACAACAGAGTGTGAAGGAGTTTGTTAGCAGTGTGAACGCAAAATTCTAATTGCAGACTATAGCGGGCAGTTGGCTGAGCCACTGCTGAATATTAATTAAGCAATCTCAAATGATTCATAGACTATCCTCATTTGAATTTACAGTGCCATACACACTAATAATCTCATTTGTCTTCATGTTGTCAAGAACAGAAATCCCATTAATATTTACTTTTGTAAATGGGTGTGTTGTTGTGAACTCTGTATGAGTAAGAGCCATTTATTAATGGAAAGCTGCAAACACTAACAGGCCATCAAAGAAAGAGACTGAGAGCTGTGCTAAAAAGACTCAGATTGATTTATTAGGGAAAAATCTTTCCAGAAACGGAAGTGACAAACAATAGAAGGGAAAGACTGTGCATATTGCTGGGCTTTCCCTCAGCAGTGTCTGCCTGAAGCTACTCCCGGTCCTGCTTGGAAGGCAGCCCGACTCAATTCTAAGTTGAGATTTTTCATACACAACAACTCTTTGCTGTTAAGTTGTCCTTACTGCCTGTTAAGTGATCCGGTTTATGCGGCTAAGTTTATACAGTGCAGTCTCCGGAATGGCTCCCCCAGCAAGAAAGATTCAGAAACCAAAATATGCTTCTGGTTGGCATACTTTCCAAGCTGTGAGAGCGGACACAAAATCTGACAAATCAGAATATGCTTTGGGGGGATAATAAAGTGCCGTGTTTCACATCAGGACTGTTGGGATGTCCTGGGCATGTGGCTGTCACACTATGGACAAGTAGAGTGTGGAGTATGAGAGGGAAGGGGAAAAAGGGGGAAGAGAACAGAGAACAAAATCACCCGAAAGATGGGTAGACAGGAGAGGGAGTGCAGATGTTAAGTGAGGAGAAAGTGTTCCCAGCACAATGTGGATAGCAACAATGTCCCAATTCATCCTTGATGTAGGCGACAGTGACAAAAAAAAAAAAGTGTGATTTCCACAGTGAGAATGCTACTGGATAAGTAGGGTTGCCTTTAGTGACTTTAAGAAATGGGAGAAAATAAATAAATGGCAGACATACTTTTGCTCACTCAACATTGTTTTTTGCCAAGAAATTCTCCAAGATGCCCAGGGATGCTTTTCTAGGAAATAGGAGAGCGGTGGTCACTTCCTAAGCCACATACGGTAACTTGAGCTTGCTCTTTTCAACATTTCAGCCAATTCCAAGGAAATGGACCCCTCACAACTCATCTCTAGGACTCAATGGAGACCTGGGAAAGGCCAGGGTCTTTGAGGCATTTGCTGTGTCTTTATACCCTAGCCTGGAATGTTTGAACACCCAGAAAACGGCTATAGGTGCTCACCACTGACCTCTCAAACCTACTGAGTTGAGGCAGTTAACAGTCCCATTAAAGTCCATATTGGTTCACCCATTACCGTTCAGAGCTACCATTTATAATGGGCTGGAGACTACTTACTTTCTAAACATAATGGTTAACTATTTTTCTGTAACATTCTTATGGTTTTTGGCTTGCTTTCTTTGGGGGCAGGGTCTCTCTACATAGCCCTGACTGTCCTAAAACTCACTATGTGGCCCGGCTGGCTTTGAACTCACAGATATCTGCTTGCCTCTGCCTCCCTAGCACTGGGATAAAAGTTGTGCAGCACCATGTCTGGCTTGCTGTAATATTCTTTACAGCCTTAACACTTCAGGATCTAAGAAGGTGCGATGTACTTTTTTTTACTGACTATCCCCATTGTAGCAGTACTTGTGAAACTTGGCATTAGGTCCCCAAAAGACGACCTCACTGTCATCCAGTTGACATTCCCAATGAATAATCAACAATTGATTATTTTTTAAAAAAGGAAGAATGAAAAGTACTCACACAAGAACTTTGGAACTTTAGAACAAATCTCTCAACCTGAGGAGACGGTCTAAAGCATTGGTTCTCTACCTGTGGGTCACAACCCTTATGGGGCCATATATCAGATATCCTGAATATCAGATGTTTACATTATGATTTCTAACAGTAGCAAAATTACAGTTATGAAGTAACAACAAAAGTAATTTTATAGCTGGGGTCACCACAACAAGAGAAACTGGTACTAAAGGGTCACAACATTAGGAAGTTTGGGAACCATTGCTAAAGCAAACAAACATTTTAAGGAAGAAAACCATGTGGTTCAACCTTATTTATTATACAATGGCAATACAGGGAGTACACTGACACTGTGTCTACATCTGTGATGAGTTAACAGAAAGGCCATGGTGCCGAACACTAGATGGGCTGTAGGGAGGCAGACACATACACATACTGCTAAAAGAAGCCCCCGCCCCAGACTCAGAGGCAGAGTGCCATGTGGCACCATCTATCAAAGCACTGTCCGTGAACCCTGTGATGCCACCAGTTTCCTGAGTTGATCCTGTAGCTGTATTTATCCATGGGCAAAATGACACATTAACAAAGTCTTTAGCATAGTATTGCATTGTCATAAAATTGACAGCCTTAAAGGGTTGCTTAAATAAATCATGATATATGCAATTAAAAAAAAAAACACCCCTCCAAAAAGAAAGGGGAACTATCGATGCCTAGAGAAAAACTGTTATCTCCAACAAAGCAAAGCACATGGGTAAAACATGCAGTGCTTTACGACGTAGAGGACGACAGATAGCCTTACTTGCTTAGCTATGTAACTTGAATAATATACAGATTAGCAGAGATGAGCACCTAGTTGTAAGGAGGTGGGGAGCAGGGTGGGCAGATGGAACTGTGAGGACATATATAATTTTACACTTTATTATTTTGAATAATGTCAAGTACTTTTTCAAAATTTAAGTCAGCTTTAAAAAAAAAAACAAAACAAACTTTAATACCTGAGTCTGGTTTTTATAGTTTTGTCCTTAGCTCACACTTTTCATGATTTGGGGCCATGGTCCTGTCTTGTGTCCCAAAGGGACATCTAAGGAAAGTGTCCTAGAAAGCAGGGGTAGAAGGTTGATGTCACTTTGGATTCGTACCCAGCTACTGCAGCTAAGTGGATTGCTGTTCTTTCAGGGTCTCGGGAGGCTTCTCTTCTCTCAGGCCATGAGGGGAGATGAGAAAGAGAAAGGGACAAAGGTAGTAGACACAGAGGCTGGTGGAGGCTGCCTGTCTTGGTGCATTCCAGCCCTCAACAGAAGCTTAGAAGAGGTGGCAGCCTGTACACCAGAGAAGTATTTCCTCTGGAGTTGGGTTAGTAGCTAAGGCTTGTGGGTGCCGTGTGGAGCAGTGAAAGGGCATGTGGGCTGCAGTCTATAAGCATACAGAACACACTGGGGGAGTGGGTAACTGTGAGCTTTGGACAGATCACACAGGCAGGAGCACAAGCAGGAAGCCTTGAACCCCTGAGGGCAGAGACTCTATCGGGGGCCCAGCTCTTCCTTATAGGGTACTGAATGTGGCCTACGGCAGGAGAGAAAGGACCTGTTTAAGATCTAGTTGCCTAGAATAGAGGCCCCACTTGAACAGGACTTGCCTGGCCAAGTCACTTACCTTCTTGGAGCCTCCATGTCTCCTTCTCAGGCGTTCACCAAGAATTTCATAAATACTGCTTAACATCTTTACAGCCATTTTGTGAAGAAGAGTTCTCAATAGACCCATTTTCTAGATGAAGAAATTTAGTCTAAAAGAGCTCCCTGGAGAGCCAGGAAGTCTCTGAGTCAAGGTATGTGTTTGTAGCTACACTACCAAACATGCATTTTATACTGCATACCTCACAGTTAGACAGAGTCCATAGATACCTACGGTTCCTCAAGATGATGTCTAGCATGAACCTGGGTAGAACTGACATGTTCTCCTCCATCTTAAGTAAAGACGTTGTCAGATCCCTGGTAGCAAAGTGCAGAATGAGGTATCTCCTAGGTGAAACACAGTGGCCAGTACCAAGTCCGCTCCCACACTAAGGGCCGCACACATAAGCGGACTGATATCTTGCCTGAGAGCCCCAGGAGCTGTGTTGTGCCCCAGGCATGCTGGTTCTTTAAAGGCCTACCATAAGAAAATGCCATCACAGACCAGCATGACATGTGATGTCCACGGAAGACACGTCATCCTGGACTGGGCACAACAACTGTGCATGTGACATCTCCAGGCCCCTCTCTTTTAAGAGAAGATTTTGTAATTTAAAGCTACAAAGAGAGGTTTCTGGTCCTATTCCTTTTAAAGCTGCTTTGAAAGTATACTAGAAGTTGAAAACTTCAAAAGGTTTTTTTTTTTTTAAAGGTCATAGAAAGGCATAATGGCATGGCCAGTGTCAGTGAGCCATGCACTGTACAGCATAAGGATGGGCCAGCCATGGGCTGCCTCACTAACCTGCCAAATTCCCCCCTCAGGTAGTACAGCACTGTTTGATTATCCTGGGACATACCTGCAATTTCACTTCACTAATAAGATCTATTACAACAGAGACAAGCCATTCTGTGCAGAAGGTCAGATGTAAGTTTTATAAATTGGTGGACTGAAAGTAAAAAGGGAACTACTTACATCACAGGTTGATTAACCACTTTACTTAATAATTTAATATTAAAAGATTATTAATTTTAAACAGTTTATGTAAGGCAAGTCTTATATAAATATTCTCAAGAGGTTCAAGTGCAGTAATCAAGACGATGTTTACAACTTCTAATTGTTTTGTATAAGACTTTTCAGCTTAGTACTTTTTCAGAGTATTAAAAATTCATGCACATTTACTTTTAATGGAACAGCATATTATATCCACACTTGTTAATTTTCTGTCTCTTCCCTGGTTGTAACCCCTTATTTATAAATTACAATGTTTTTCATTGATAAAGATTATGCTTTTCTTTGAAAAAACAAACACAAGAGCTGTAAACATGCATTATGCTCTTTTGAAAAAAAAAACATGAAAGCTCTAAACATGCAACATCTGAATTTTTTAAAAAAGAAAATGGATGCAGCATACACACAGACACGCAAACATAGCGTGCCCACAGTATTACCAATGGAAACAGAAAACACGGCCCAGCTCATAGGGGAAAAAAAAGAAAGAAAGAAAGAAAAAAAAAAAAAAGCAAAGCAAGCATGGGCTGGAGCTGCTGTGACGGACAGCAGCTACCTGGAGGCTCAGCTGGTCTTTACAGGTCTTACTACGTGTGGTGGGACAGGTGTACAGCAGCATTTTCTCTCTAGGAGACTTGCATCCCCATAGCAACAAAACAAAAGTTCTGCAAGCCATTCCCAGCCATTGAGACTGCCCCCATTAAGCTGGGCCGCCCTCACCTGCTCCCTTTCTCTCCTCTCTCCCCAGAAGAAGGCACTTCACGGGAACGTCTGGGAAAGCCCTTGGACTTTATTTTGTTACACCCTCTAAATGGACAAAAGACAAAAGAGAACATGTGTAGAAGACAGTAGTTCAATTGGCCACCCAGAGCTGCACCCCAACGCCCTCCCTCCAGACACCCCTGCTATCAAGGCGTCTTCAAAAGGGGGCACTCATACGCAGACATGGCTAGCGTTAGGTAGGTCTCTGGTGCTGAGGTAAGAAACACAAGGTAGGCTTGTTCTCCGAAGCGATGGTTTATGTATCAGAAGCTGGCATGACTCTAGTGTTGGTAGGAGGGCAGGGAGTCACACTCATGACCTCATTCAGACGCCCGCTCTTCACCTCGGCTGGCACACTGTCCCAGCAAACAGGCAGCTCCAACGAGGCATTCCTAGAAGGTCTCTGTTGCCCAGTGTCTATCATGTGGCTTGCCATCTGCCACCACTTTCTCTGCGTTAGGCAGAGCAGAGGGTTTGTCACTTCTGGACAAACACTTTTACAGAGAAGTCACCCCAGACAGACAGGGCCAGTACTTGGCAAATGATTGCTCTAATGTAGAGTCTCTTAAATACTGAGATCCCTCAGCATCGGAGACTTGCCTGTGTGAAGATGTACTTTCTGGCAAACGCAAACACTCACAGGGGGTTCATTATATTTGATTGATCCTATAGCTATGTGGGCTATAGGATTTCACACAGAAATGATTCTTCATCTAAGTCTCATCCACAGAACTGGGAAAATAAACTCTAATACGTAACCTTCTCTTCAGTGGGTTCCTTGCTGAGTCCCACACAGAAACGTAAGGGCGGGGGCACTATTCCGCATCTCCACAGCAGCTTCCTTCCAGGAACCCACACCTAGCATCAATGCTTTCGCTTTTAAAATTACTTTGGTTAGTACTAGACTGACTATTACATAAAAGCGCTTGCTATAGGAGCCAACCTTTGGAGAAAAGTACTACTTGATTGGGAACAAAGCTGAAAGCGGGAGGGACAATTGGAGTTCAGCACTTCCTGTCTCCCTCTGTTGAGACTGGTCTGTCACTACAATGACTGTCCCCTAAACATCATGACTATGTGTGTGTGGCTGTGAACACTAATCTGAAGTAAACCTCGAGTACGTTGGAATGTTGTGGGTTTTTTTTTTTTTATAAATTTTCACAAAAACTTGAAATCTGCAGCTTCCAACAATATTTAGACTTTTTTTCAACCCTTAGCCCTGCTCTGGATTCTGCCAGATTTTCTCTTTCGGGAATTTTGGAGCCGAGCCGGCTATCTCCGCAGTTTTTCCTCACGCACAATCACAGGCTCTTGAGACCCCCAGTAAACTGACAACACTTTAGTGAGAAGCAAATGCCACAAATCAGTAACTAATATCCCCCCCCCCTCCCCAAACCAAGGGGTAACCTGAGCGAGCACAAGTAACGCTGGGAGAGAAGGCAGTTGAGTTCTGAGAAACTGGAGGGAAATGCGTTACCCAGCCTCGAACAAGCCGCTCCGTCTAAAACTGCATCCGCCAGCACTTCCCCAGCACAACCTGTGCTGTCTTTAAAGTATCAGGAAACATGTTTAAATGGCAACCTTTAGTTGTGCTCCCCTCCCTGCTTTTGTCTAATGACTGTGTGTTAGCCTGTTCCAAGAGCTTCGACTGGCATCTCAGGGCCAACTCGACAGCAGGGGGCCGGTTACTATAACAACTGACAGCTCTCATGAATTCTGAAAGGCCCCAGAGTAGCCATTTGGGAAACAGTTATTGAGCAAAAAGTTGCATTAGCTGCCACGTGACTCACCTCTCCCTGAACAGTTGGGAGGGAAAAGGAGGGGGGGGAAAGTGCCCATCTCCTGGGACACCTGGGGAACCTCAAAATGCCCCCACCCCCATTCCTTTCCGATTCTCGGGGCAAGACAGTTTCACACCACAGAGTTCCCATGATCCCAAAGCTCCAAGGCAAGTCTTGTTTTGGCACCAGGAAATGTGTCTCAGCTCTCCCTCCAGGTTTGACACATTTTTCAGGCTTTGGAGAGCTGAATGGTAAAAATTATTCCTAATGGTTAAAAAAAACTTGAAATTCAGCCAGAGAGAGAAGGTTCTAGGTAGAGATGAGTTGCCCATGTGGTAATTAATTTAGAGGGGAGAAAAAAAACCAACAGAAAATGAAAATACATGAAACACCTAGGAATGGTTTGTTTGTAGAAAGGATAAAGGTGATGGCACAAAGCCACCAAAAGTGACCTTGAAGCTCCAGTTTTTTCTACATTTTGACTCTTATTTTCCTAGTAGTAGAGGGTACTGAGCAGCTGGGACCGAGCACGGTGTCCTGTACATTCAGAACCCTCTGGGAAAAGCCTACAAAAGGCCAGGAAAGTGGCTTTTGCTTGACATGAAGGTCGTTTGGTTTGGTGGAGAAACCTATGACCATACGGAGTGCACTATGACCTAGCATCCAGAAGGCCGTCTCTGTCTGAGCATTTACCCTTAATTTTTTTTTTCCTGCATAGTCACAGCTCAAATATTTTCTTCAAGAAGTCCTCCTTCGCTCTGGCTCCTTTTCATAGCACCCTAACCATGCATGGTCAAGTGTCTTAAAGAACTCACTGCTGTTCCTTTTTCACAGCTGGTACCGAGAGGGGCACAAACTTAGCCTTCAATCAGGCAGGAAGAGCGGTGAGGACCTTGGCAATCAGAGGCCTTCGCAAAGGGGCCATAGGGTTGGCTCTGTCCAGCTCAGTGCTACCACTAGGTTAGGTGAGACCAGTGTAGCTGGGCTTTCGAGTTCACCATGCAAATAGACAGCCAGCTGCTTACAAATAGTACAGAAATTTAAAAAGAATGTGAGAATTTATATAGATTACTGATTTGAGATAACCTTTATGTACTTGCTCACCTCCTCTACTAAGCTAGGAATTCTGTGCCCTGTATGATTCTCCAGAAACCCAGTAAGTGGTGTGTGGTGGTAAGAAGTGGTAAATGAACAGAATTTGTTTTCTGTTTTGTTTTGTTTTGTTTCTAGACAGGGTTTCACTATGTAGTGCTGGCTGTCCTGGCATTCACTCTGTAGACCAGGCTGGCCTTGAACTCATAGAGATACTCCTGCCTCTGCGTCCTGAGTGCTGGGACTAAAGGTGTGCGCCACCACGGCCCAACGAACAGTATTCTTTAGGAGGATATAGCAATACGTAGAAATGCACGTATGGAACTTTGTAAAAGAGAGACCTTTCCCGCCTCCAGATGTCACTCACTGATGTGTGCTGGTTTGCCACAAAGCTAACAAGTGGCTTACTCATGTGATCAAGAAAGACAGGACTTTTTCAGATTATAGAAAAATCAAACTTTAGTAAACTTAGAGTCAGAGGCTACAGTTTCCGTTTACCAAGCTTACCATCCTGTGGTCCAGAATCCATGAAGTTAGCTGAGGCCTATCTGATAGGCAAGGCTGCTTTGTACATCTTCCAAGTCCTTTTTCAATCTAGAATTATGGTCAGTAAGATGCTAAACTAAGGGCATTAGCATGAATCAGCTGGGCCTAAGGCAAAGAGGGAGCTACTGTTCCACATCTAATCCTCAAGCTAACAGAGATGTGGCTGAATATATACATCAGTATTCCTTTCCCAGAACACCCCAAAATATAATTACTTCTCAAAGCTTTCATTCATATAATTTTGGCAAATTCCCAGGCCCAAGTTGGTTCTTATCTGGCTCTCTAGGCCAGGTGGCCATTATTATGAAAATATCATGCAATAGTAGCCAGATGGTCTCTGTACCTGCAGTGTCTGTTTGACCTGCAGATGCGAAAGCAGGTGACACAGGAATAACCAGTTGTTCCCATCCTGCATGCTATTCCCCATCTGGGCCATGGTGGGGCGGGGTCTGTACAGATGGGTCAGTTGGCAAGAACACTTGTTGGGTAAACACAAGGGCCTGGTTCTTACCCCAGCACCCATGTATATAGCCGTACGCTCCACTCTAGACTGTAACACCAGACAGGAGGCTTTGGGGCTCTTGCTAACCTAAGTGGAGGCTCAGGGAGAGACCATGTCTCCAAAGAAGCAAAACATCTCGTGTCCTTCTCTAGTTTTTATAAACATGTGCTCTCACCCCCAACACACACAAACAATGGACTATGAACTCAAGCTAGCTGGGTTCAAATCCAGGATCCACCCACTAAAGATTGATACTTTGAGTAGGGCTAAACAAATGCCTGAGATGGTAAAACAAAATGAAACCAAACAAAACACCAATTAAAAAACTCTGGGCGATCCAGGTCTTAAGAGACAGAAAAGTCATTCACAAAAAACAAAAAACAAAAACAACAACAACAAAAACCCACTTAACTTCAAAACAGTCACATTCCGAAGCGTACACTGATGCCTGGCTCATGGTAGCTAACCTGTGCTACAGCACAGATGCCCAACAAGGGGCGCACCCTAGCACACCTAGCACCTCGCCTAGCGTCCACCTCAAATTACCACCCAAAAAAGTCCTGTTTAGAGTGGCAGCAGCTGTGCTGCTCCTCAGCTTTTCAGGGCATTGATGCTATATATGCAGCTCGCCACACGGAAGCAGGGGTACCCGACTCTTGACTCCCCTGGCCCGCTACTATCTAGAGTAGGAAGGCCAACATGGCATGCCTTTCTTTTCCAACATTGTCAAGAACTCTGATTAATTCTCCTAGTTGTTCTGACTCATTTGCAATAGCTCTGAACCACTGACAAAGATTGCAAAATCTGTAGTGATTGTCATGCCCACCACTGGGCCCCCTTTGCTAAAGAAGGCAAGCATTCAAGCATTACCTTGTGGGGCGGGGGGAGAGGCGTTCTGTCTGTGACCTGCCCTGTCATCCTGTCCTTTGGCCCACTTTGCATGGAGTCTTTCTACCTTCACCGTACTTCCTGCGCTGTTACAGATTTTGGGTTTTCCTCTCTGCAAGGCCATTCATGAGCAAACTGTAGCATCCAAATCTAACACCTCAACTAAAAATTTTACAAAGTAGCCGGGCGTGGTGGCCCACGCCTTTAATCCCAGCACTCAGGAGATAGAGGCAGGCGGATCTCTGAGTTCGAGGCCTGGTCTACAAAGCAAGTCCAGGACAGCCAAAGCTGTTACACAGAGAAACCTTGTCTGGAAAAACCAAAACCAACCAACCAAACAAATAAAACACAACAACAACAAAGTACATTTCCCTCTGCAGACCTACACTGCCACCTGCTTTTACTCCTCACTAGTCCCTGGTGGGCTCTGTCCCAGATCTCTCAGGTATCTGAAATTTGTGCCCATATTTGTTTGTTTGTTTGTTTGTTTGTATGAGCAAATCTGAAGTAACAAAGTTGTCCCTCTTTGGACACATGCTGAGATGATGATATTAGTGGGCCTAAATATTCAAGGACAATATGGGGAAGGAGGTACTTCATGAACACAGGTAGGCTTGCTACCTCATCCTATGTCCTCAGGGGCTAGGCCAGTTTCTCATTTCTCATGCAGCAGCAGTTCCAGACAGTGGCGCTACCATGGAGGAGAGCCTGCCCCTGTCATGAGGGCAAGAAGGAAGTCTGCCTCTGTTGGTAAGCCACGAGGCTGCTGCTGCTGCTGCTGCTGCTGCTGCTGCTGCTGCTGCTGCTGCTGAAGCTTACAGAGTACAGGCCACTGCTCTGAGCAAGCAAGGATGGCTCCCGGGCTTCAGAGCTGTCTCCCTGGGGATGTGGGCATGGGGGCCTCTCTTTGCCCGGTCCCTACATAGGGAGCATCATCTGAAGCAATCTTATTAACTTTATAGTCACCCTTTCGTTTTGGCTCAAAGTAGTTCTGCTCAGTTGGTTAACCTACATTTATACTATACTTAGCTCTAAATTGATGACTGAGCTATTTCTAGGCGCCTGTGCATAATGAGATCATTCCATGGAATAAACTCTAGAAGGAGATCCCTATCTTTTTTTTTTTTTCAAATACCGTCTTTTGCCCACGGTAAGATAACTGGAAATTATGTACAGCGACACAGTGTGACCACATTTAAAAGGTGTTTATTTTCATCTATAGTTTTATTTTCTCACTTCCCAACATTTCAGGTATACAAGGACCCAGAATTACATTTCTATTTTTCCTACAGTCGGATCTGGTATAACACTGTGGCACATGTGTACTTAGTCCCCATCTGCTACATGGGGCAGACGTTTCTCACAGCCTATATTGCCTGCCCATATGTACTCCGTGCATGTTTCTTAACTACTTTATAAGTAAGGAAACTGAGGCTGGAGGACGAATCTTCACTGAAGGCACTACTTATGAACTGGCCCATCCCAAATATGTCCTCTGGCTTTTCTTATTGACAGGTGCTAATTTCTAAGCCCACCGCAGCTTTTATACTACTGACACACACTATATGTGCATCTATATCACACACACATACGCACTATTCTTTTTCATCTCCTCAGAACCTATCTTCACCCCTTTGGGAATGGCAGCAACCGTTGTTAAGAATTTTTGCGCACTCTCCATAGGCGCTGTAAGTCTGGTGGAGTCTGGCTTCTAATCCAGGTTCTGACCAGTGTTCCTCTTACGCCACTATACGGCAGTGCCTCTCTCAGGTGCCGCCTCCTGCACCTGCAGCCCCCCAGTGCCTTTTAGTCAGGGCGAAGGCATCCAATACTTGCAGGGCCTTTGCTGGCCTACAGGCTGTTCCCATGCCACTGAACCAGCCTATCTGCTTGCTGAAGGCCAGTTGCTCTGTCCAGGCCCATTTCTCTCCAGTGTCCTCCCCTGGATTCTACCTGTTCAGTCACAGCTTCCCAAGAAGCTTTCCCTGGACCTGACTTTCCTCCAGGCTGCTTGAAGCCGAATTCACACGTACGCGTCTTTAAACAGTCTTTATACTCCATTATGTTACTCAGGCAGTTCTTTAATGAGCTTTGGGGGCCATAGGGCTTTGTGTCTGAGTCACCAAGCAGACCGCAATGTATGGGACAAACAAACTCCACAAGCACTGTATAAACAGCAGGCAGTGGCACAGACCATGTCTGTGTAATAACAGAAATGGCCTCATAATTTCATAAATAAGAGAATACTTCACTGAAGCTCCTTCTAAACTAGCTGCCTCTCTAAGTCTGGAAAGTCTCCTGAGGAACTACCCACTGCTAGCTTGCAGATTTTGTTTCTGAGGACCACAGCGGCGAGGCAAATTTTGGGCTCCAGAGTGAATCCCAGACATGATGGACATATTCTATTCTGTCCTTCCAGCCACCAGCCACTATAGAGGTGAACAGATGGCCAAAGTCAGACTTGAAGAACACCATTCTGGAAGCTCCCTAGGACTCTCAGATGACAAAGTCCCTCCCTTTCTTCTGGGATGGAGTGACTAAGTCTAACATAGGCCAGGGGCTCCCATGAAGAACAAACCATGCCAACCATGACCTTATGTCCTTGTTTATCTCCCAAGGCCAGTCATGCCTGATGCCCCTGGAACTTTCAGTGTGATGAGTCAATACTAGGTTTTCCCTTGGGCTTAAGGGAATTTGATTTGTGTGTCAAATACAATCAAGAGGTGTTCGGGTAACACTGTGTTTGCCCTGGCTCACGGCAGCAATTCAGCAAATCTCAGTTCCTTTTCTCTCGCCAGGTCAAAGGAAGGGAAGGATCTCCTGCTTATCACATAGATTTGTATAAAGCACAGGAGCTAGGTGCCACTCAGTCATCTGGAACAGTGCCTGGCACTTTCAGTGGACCAGTTAAACATGACTCCACTCTAAAACTGTACAACAGAAAACAGGCAGAGAGAGAGAGAGAGAGAGAGAGAGAGAGAGAGAGAGAGAGAGAGAGAGAGAGAGAGAGAGAGAGAAGGAGAGAGAGTTCAGAGACACTCGACCTCTCCACATTTTCATGAATGATTAGGGTGCAGCGTCAGCAGCTCCAGGTGAACATGCTCAGAATCTATCACACTGACTGCTGCCGCCGTGGGTGGGCACTGTGGTGCTGGGCGTGCCAACCTGAGGACATGACCCCAGAGACTTGGATGAGCCTGCGCTGGTGATGTCAAGTCCCAGTCAGTCATCTCAGCCACCCACTGCCTCTGCGCCTGAAAAGGCAGAGACAATAGCGTTGCTGCTCCAGCTTCAAAGCTACACCACCACCACGGGGACACAAAGTCTCTGTCGTACTTGCCAATTCTCTATGTGAGCTCCCTCGTTCCCTCGTGCTGCCTCCTTTCATGTTAATCACAGGGAAAAAAGTCGGACAGAAAAAGGGTCCTTGTCCCCTCTAGGCTCTTCTTTTGCCTTGCCAATGTACCCATCTTAATGGGAATTATGTTATTTTTCATTGCTGTCAGGGTGGTTTTTCTCCCCCTTTTACAGTCCTTTTTTTTTTTTTTTTTTTTTTTAAGATTTATTATTATGTATCCAGTGCTCTGTCTGCATGTACACCTGCAGGCCAGAAGAGGGCATCAGATCACATTATAGATGGTGTGAGCCACCATGTGGTTGCTGGGAATTGAACTCAGTGCTCTTAACCTCTGAGCCATCTCTCCAGCTCTACAGTCCTTTTGTATGTGTGTGTGTGCCGCCATTAACTGTCTGGTACAAAGCTCAAATGTAGACTCTACTGGACAAAGCCTAACACTCTGGGCATGTTAAACCAAGTTTCAGGGGGAAAGTAACAGTATTTTAGCAGGACTACTCATATATTTTCTGTTTGGACTTGAGTTTCTCAGTAACATAAACAGCTGTCATTTCAGCCTTAAGGGAAAGTGTGATTTGAACGGTAGGTGCCTCCTCTGAGCCACAGACACAGCTTTCTCTCCTTCTGAATGCCCTCCCTCACCATCTTCAATCTCTGCTTCGCACAGCAGGAAGTAATTCTAAACCTAGACCACACCACTCTTTTGTAGAAATCCCAGCTCACATTAGTGTCAATGGCAAGGTGGTGATGGCGCATACTTTTCATCCCAGCACCAGGAGGCAGAGGCAGGAGGATTTCTGAGTCGGAGGCCACCCTGACCTACAGGGTGAGTTCCAGGACAGCCAGAGCTACCCAGAGGAACCCTGCCTCAAGACAAATGAAACCAAAAAAGTCCAAAGGCTGCATAGGACCCAGTCCCTCCTGCCCTGGACTGTTTTTCTGTGATATGCTCTTGTACTCCAGTGCTCTATACTTACTTCCTGGTTTCCTCTGCGACATGCCAAGCATGCTCCTGCCTCAAGCACTTTTCACGTGCTGCCTCCTAAACTAGGAAGGGCTTAGGCTAGGATGGAGGCTCATACTTGGGTCTTTGTTCATATTTGAGTGCCCCACTGGGACGCTCATGGCTACTCTGAACACTCCGAGCCCCAGCTGTGATCTGCCTCTTTCCAGGTGCGGTTTTCTCCATTTCACACACGGAGCTCTCAGGAATACATTTTAGACCTTGCTTGCTTGTCTGCTGCCACTGAGGCACAGAGCGGAGCCCACTACATTCTCACGGCTGCTTTACTCGTCTCTGCAGGGTGCTGTGACCCAAGCTCAACAGAGCTGACGGGAAGAAGACAAGGAGGAACCTGTGGCCACTGGCGCCTTTGCTCCCTTTCTTACGGCCGTGAGCAAAGCCTTGAACAGCCACAGGCTGAAGGAGGATCATCCAGGCCCCGAGTTTGAGGCAGTCTCAGGGCAGGACAATGGGGTGGCAGGGGCATGAAGTCACTTCATCTCCATGAACCAACAGAGGCAAAGAAGCACTCTTGCCAGCCTTC
The DNA here is from genome assembly GCF_964271855.1 of Acomys minous. Lineage (NCBI taxonomy): Eukaryota > Metazoa > Chordata > Mammalia > Rodentia > Muridae > Acomys > Acomys minous. The sequence continues at coordinate 30,985,670 of NC_140490.1, forward strand.
TCCTTCCCCTCTCTCCACTCAGCCTGGACGCCAGCTCACGGGGTGCTGCGGCCCACTTTTGGGGTGAAGCTCTCCCAGGGAGTTAATACAATCGAGCTGACAATCAGAATTAACCATTACACTGGTTGTTCTCGTTCGCTGCCTGTGGCTGTGATGAACACCTTCCCCAAAGCAGCTTGGGGAGGAAAGGGTTTATTTGATTGACACATCCCTATTTGCAGGCCATCACTGAGGGGTATGGGGGCAAGAACTAAAGCCAGGCAAAGGTGGGAACCGGGAAAGAATGCTGCTTACTGGCTTGCTCCCTTGACTTTCTCAGCTACTCCTCTTATACCACCCAGGTCCACCTGCCAAGAGATAGCACCGCCCACAGTGGGCTGAGCACACCTACGTCAATCAGCAATTCTTAAAGATGCCCTTCAGGCATGCGCACAGGCAATTTCTCAACAGAGGCTCCTCCCTCCCAGGTGACTCTAAGTTTGTGTCAAGTTAACAGGAACTAGGGAGCACACTGCTAGCTCTTGTTAAATGATGGGGCGAACGCTTGGATGTCTGGGTGATGACAGCAGCCTGGCAGCCTGCCTTACTCAACTCAAGTGCCTGGGACTCTATAGCCGAAAACTCCAGAACATCCATACAGAGGCTATCAGCTGGCTCCTCTGGGGACACAGCGAGAACTCTCTAGAGGACAATGATAATGAAGGCTGACTACAAGCCAACACACTTCCTGCGTACTAAATGCCACATGATGTAGTAACTACATCACCCAATTTAATACTCACCAGGAAGCTATGAAATATTTTAGAGATAAAGGCTACTTAACACATGGTATGAATACTCCAAAGTAAAGGCATGCTCTGAGCGAGGCTGGAGGTGCCAGGGGAACCTGCCAGGACCATCTGTAGGTGTGGATGACTAAAATTCAAGACCGAAAAGGGATTTGAATCCAGCAAGTAGCACAGCTGGGATGTTGGCACGGATCTCCTGGATTCTCCAGTGAAGTTTACCCCTAAGTGCTGGGATCTAAGAGGCAGTTCTGGCCTGGGTCATCTTCCCGAGACAAAAATGTCTGCAGGTGAGAGAGACCCAAGGCTAGCAAATGCTCACTCCTTGGGTGTTCTGAACATAGAGGCTTAACTCCCCCGTGATCAGTACATGGCCGCCCACCCTGTTTACGCACCTCCAGTACACTAACACGGCAATGAGAAGGACGAGGCACACGAAGGTCAAGGCTGAGACCACAATCAAGGGGATGATCCACTCCATCCTCCCGGGAGAGGCGCGGCTGGTCATTCCAGAGGTGTTCTTCTCCGCTACAAGAGAAACATCAGTTAGTGAACAGATAATGAGTGAGTCCAGGATCGCGCACAGGATGCTTGAGTTCCACTCCATGGAGCAAGAAACCTGTTGTGCTAGTCCTGTGACATCCCGGGCTAGAGGGGCAGCCTGCTGTCCAAACCCAAATACTGCCTCTTGTGCACGTGGCGCCCTCTAGTGGTCAGATGGTGATTTACCAGTTTCTTTTTCTTTCTTTCTTTCTTTCTTTCTTTCTTTTTTTTTTTTCTTTTGGTTTCTCCAGAGAGGGTTTCTCTGTGTAGCCCTGGCTGTCCTGGACTCACTTTGTAGACCAGGCTAGCCTCAAACTCACATTAATCCACCTGCTTCTGCCTCCTGAGTGCTGGGATTAAAAGCATGCACCACCGCCCCCGCTGAGATTCAAGATATTTCTAAGGAAAGCTCTGCAGGAGACAGACTTCTGTTTTACTCCAAGGACGTTTTCAAGCCACAGAGAACTTTGGATGCATTTGGAAATACCACTCAGGGCCCAGGAAGGAAGAGAGAAGGGTCCCCTGAAGGCAGGGACCAGGACAGCTGGTTGGGACTCCAGCGGTCTCTGGTGTTGCCTACTCCTCACTCACTGCTCTGTCTTATTGGGATGAGCAGGTTCTGCTGTGGGAAACCCCCTGTCCCTAAAGGACACAGCCATGGCCAGTCATCCACCCAAATGAGGCTCCCTGCTCCACTGGCTAGAGTGGGCGTGCGACACAAGTTAGAACAGTGGTGGTCTTATCCCTCCTTTATCTAGGGCCCAATAAAAACAAAGATGCTAACGCCTCGTAGATGGGCTCTGCCTGTCATTGCCTGTCATTCAGAGCCCCAGAGGGGCTGCTTTGCCTTTCATGTCATCACCTCAATCTTTTCAAAAGCCCACACAACTGAGGACAGGGAAGCAACCTCTCTTGCTCCCTGCACACTCCTGCCCCTCTGAATGGCAGCTGCAGCCTCAGGGTTAATTGGACAAATCTGCCAACTGGTGGAGTTCTCCCAGGTCATCCACTACTTCTTACCCCAGCAGATCTTTCTTCTAGCATCTAGTATCTTCAGAGATCTCCAGATGGTTTAAGAGGACAGTGGAGTCTCTCTTGAACTCTGGGGCAGGTGTCTGGGAATGGCTAGGGCTGCAAGTGAGACACAGAGGCAGCCCAGGGCAGCCCAGATACAGAGGCTGTCAAAGAGGCAGGCAGTGACAAGGTTAACGCTAATCTCTGCAGGAAGACCCTGGACACGACAGGGCTGCTGCACAGCTAAGGATCTCACCTGCTTGGCAAAAATGAGGCTAGCACACTGCTATGCCAGAAATGTCCCTTGGCAGCACAGACTAAATGACCAGGCTGCATTTCCAAGGGAGAAAGGTGGCCCAAGCAAGCAATTAATAATGGGCCTTGGGAGCAGATATTTAAAGAAGCAAGCTTCTTGGCCATGGGATGCGCTCCTATGTGATGCAGTGCATTTTGCTGGGTTTCCTCTGGTGTGTTTAGTTTTAGGCCCAGGCTCCGGAGAGAGGGGGAGCCCAAAATTTCTCCCTGGATCACTCAAGAAAAGACAGGCAGGCAATGAATGCCACTGACCAAAGCTCCTGGTGGTACTTCGATGCTCATGGAAAGCCTTCTTGATAGATCCATTTGCCAGACACACTTCCAGAGAGCAGGGATGTGTGTGAGGATGGGGGTGGGGAGGGTGGCTCCTCCTCAGCTGGGAGCACCCTCTGCCTAGATGATAAGTTAGGGAGAAAGGCAGGCCTTGGATGAACTAATTTGGATGTAACTAATGTGGTGCAAGGGGAGGAGGTGTGTGGAGGGGGGGGGGCGGGGAATATCCAAGGCTGGCACTCACACTGCCCAGGGAAGGAAAGTTTGGGGCAGGATCTGAAGGGTGAAGATAAGTTTGCCAGGTCCACTGTGTTCTAAACAGAGGCCATGCTATTGTTGGAACATGAGCACATGGGTCTGCCTACCTGCCTGCCACAGTCTGCCTGTAAAACACCGGAGCCTCAGAGCGGGCCTCCAGGGGAGACCCACCGCATTCTTTCTTCTTCAGGAAGACAGTTGTGCAGTTGTTGACTCAGTCTGTGGCCCCAGTGGAGGAATGAGCTGCTAGGACATACCGAGAACACACAGCACCCCACCCAGGCTGGCACCAGATCCCCAAGACCTTCCCCATGACTTTGAAGACAAGGATGCACCAGGAGTTCCCCAGTATCTGTGGGCATCTGCCTCAGGTCCCCCAGTGGCTGTCTGAGGACTCAGTACCAGCCTAGATATGCTGTGTGTTTCCTATACATGAAGTTTATGATAAAAGTTCACCTTTTTTAGAGTAAGATATTATTACTAACAGTCAAATGGGACAATTAGAACTTCCTGGAATAAAAGCATGCAGTTGTCATCTTTTTCTCCCATAGTAAGTGTTGTTTTTAACATCAGAACCGTGACAATGGGCAGTGTGCCTGACAGCAAGGTCCTGGACCTCAGTTCAGGTAGACCTGGCTATGAACTGACAGGTTCATGTGTAGCTTTGAGCAAAAAAACTGGTAGCCCCAGCCACTGGACTTTCCTCTACTAAAGGCCGGCAGGTAATGACATCCTCTATTGGAGGTACAAGGATTTCAAAGATGACCCATGTGAGCTGACATTGTTACGTCTGGATAACTCACTAGCTACATGCAAATGAAACCATAGGGTCCCTTGTTCTAAACTCACTGAAGACTTTCCAGAGGGAGCCGAGTAACACGACTGAAGCAGGAGTGGGGCCATTCCGAGCCCAGAGCCTGTGCATGTCCACCTTGCACGCTTGCAAAGCTGCTTTGGACCAAGGGCACAAGTGGCTGCAGCCAGCAATCCTGCCTCACACAGAGGAGGGTCCCAGGTTCAAGGGATGTACTTGCTGGAGAACCACCTTCCAAATGAAACTGAGCCACTGGCTAACATGCTCTGGGCATCTGAAGAAGGGAGGCAGGGAAAGCAAAGCGACCCCGCTTCTTCCCGGAATTCGTTTCCTTGCATCCAGCAGCAACTGAGTACAGTGCCTTCATTCTGTTTTTTTTTTTTTTTTTTTTAATTCAAAAAAAGAAAAGAAAAACAGTTTTCAGTGGCATATGTCATCACTGAATTAATGCTGCTTGCCTTTTACTGGCTTGGCTCTCATCCCAGTAGAAGCAAATAAAAACGAGTACAATGTACTATAAATGCTACAGGCACAGAGACATCAGACGGACCCAGCTGAAGTACTTTCTGCCTCTTGGAAGGGCTCAACTCCAGCCACAGGTCAGGAACTCTGGTGCTGTCACAACTAAGACCAGATCAGTCCCCTGGATGGGGGAAAGGGTTCCTTTCTTTTTCAGAGAGTAACACAAGTGACACCCTTATTAAAAACCACCCACTGTGAATAAAGGTGGGGGCCTCTCTCCCTCTCTCTCTCTCTCTCTCTCTCTCTCTCTCTGTGTGTGTGTATGTGTGTGAGTGTGAGCACATAACATAAAAACTTACCATTTTAAACATTTCTAAGCATACAGTAAATATACAAGTAGGGTTTGGTATGTTTACATGTATTAACACTGTTGGGAAGCACGTCTCCCCAACATTTTGGTCTTACAAAGATGTAACTGTACGTATTGAGCATGTCCTTCCATGCCGTTCTTCCAGTTCCTGTTCCATAGAGGAGCTGGTAGGTCTAGAACTTGCATAGGAATCACATAGGATCTGTATTAGTTGCTGCCTTATTTCACTTAACGTAATGTCCTGAAAGCCGTATCCAGGGTATGTGCATGGCAAGGCTTCCTTCTGCTCCCTCCCACTCCCCATCCCCGCCCCAGAAATCCCTTTCCAAGCCTCCATAATGGTACATTTGTTCCTTCCTTCCTTCCTTCACGGATGGGCCTTCCAGTAGCTTCTACATCTTGGCTCTGGTGTGAACAGTGTAGCTATGAACTCACAGTGTGCAGATGCCTCAAGCTCCTACTGGGAACTCTTTGGGATGCACACCCAGATGTGCAATTACTGAGTCCTTATGGTGTTTTTATTTCCATCTCTCCCAACAACTGTCCCATGTTATTGTCTCTGTAACAATATAAAACCAATCCCGATTTCTCCACATATTTACTGACATATTATATCATCATCATCATAATCTTTAAAATACTGTGGTATGGTAACCTCTTTTCTTTATCTTCCTGGAGCCCTGAGGTTGCCTTCATTATTGCTGCAGTGAACCAATTGCTCACGGTTGTGAACCACAATGCCCTGAAGCTAGTTGCAGGCAGAAGCCATTGTACATCAAACATCCTGCCCGCCCCACCTCACCTCAATTCCATCCGCCTTCTTAGGGTTTGGTTTTTCACATTAGTCTCAGTCTTTCTCTCTCCCTCCTTCCCATTCCCTTCTGTCTCTCTCTCCCCCCTCCCTCATCCCCTCCCGTTTCGCTCTCTCTCTCTCTCCCTCCCATTCTGCCATAACAAGGCCTGGCTCTGTGTTTCCAATGACATGTGTGAAGTACACTAGGGTACCATTTGTCTCCACTTGTGCCCATGCCCAGAGTGCTCAGGAACCACACTCCACCCCCACCCCACAAACGCCTGTTTTATCAGACTGTGACAATCAAAGGATGCTCTGTTACCTCTGGCAGAGCTTGGAATGTTGAGGATGCTTAGCCATTTCAAATATAATTCAAAGCCTCACCAATACAGCTAGTCCCACCCCACCAGACTGGGACCAGGACTGTTGAGCCACCATTGTGGCTTAGAGCCACACTACGTACACAGTAGCCAAGACATGGAAGCAAGTGGACCGCCCATCAGGGACAGCAGGAAGGACACCGGAACCACCATGTGGTCCTAAAATTGGTTGGAAGACAAAAGTCCACCCCTCCCCCACCCCATCCTGACTCCATCCTCCTTCTCAGGGTTTGTTTTTTTTTCACAGAAAGAGTTGCACAAACTTTCCAAGATCAAAGATCGCATGTAGTGTGTAAGGAGAAACAACTGAGGGGTCAGATAGTTTTTTAGGGGAAACTAAACCACGTTTGGCAGCCAGAACATTGCTTTAGGCTTAACCAGAGCTGGGATGTACCATGCTATGCAGGGAAATGGCAAAGAAATGTGCAGGGCCCAGCTCCCACAGGGAAATAGCCTGAGGTAGTTGTGGTTGAACATTACTCGTGGCATCTCTACAAGCATCTTGTGTCATGTATTTTAAATGAAGTGTACTACATCGGTCCTAACCTTCGAAGAGTTCACTATCGTATTCCTGGCTTCTTCTTTAACCAGGACAAGTTGCTCTGATACTAAGATTTCAAAAATATTATATTTGTGTGTTTGCATGTGCGCATGCGCGTGTGTGTAATGTATCTGTCAGCATGAAGGTCAGAGGGCAACTTGTGAGAGATGGTTTTCCCCTTCTACCATGTGTCCTGCCAGAGGACATTAAGCTGTCTGTCTTGATGGCAGGCACCTTTAGTGGCTGAGCCATTTTTACGGGTTTTTGCCTTAAAAAAAAAATCAATGACTCTCCTCTAGTCTCCCCGCCCCCCCACCCACCCAGGTAATCTTCCTTCAAAAGAAACTCAGTAAGAATGCTTCAGGCAGGTCTGCCGGCCCTGGCATGGTTGACACTTGGGGCCAGATATCCCTCGCTGTAGGGCTGTGTGTGCTGTTCCCCTGCAGCCTCCTCTGAGTCTTTCCTAATAGAAGAAGGATTCCACTCCCTGCCAGCACAACCCAGTTTCCACGGCCCTGCAGGGAGGGCAGAACACCTGCCTGAGAACTTCTGTTCGAGCTGGCGGCTTCCGAAGAACGCACATTGTGATGCTCATGTCCTATTTCATCTGCCATCACCTCCCGCTGCTTGCTCTGGGCTCACTCCGGGAGCCAGAACCCACAGGAGGCCCAGAAGCACCATGAAGACTACGCCTTGCACCTTGGACTAACACAGCCTGCCTTGGGCCTGGTCGCACCACACGCTGTGACCTGGACATGCTCCTTAACACCACCTAACTACCAAACTGTGCCGGTAACTGTGACAGCAAAGTCCTCAAGGGAGTTCTTTAGGGTGAGTGGCATAGGAAAGTGGTCCCAACACAGGCAGTGTTCACAAGGAGCAAATGTGAACCCAGGATGTTGATATTTCAATAACTGACTTTTTAAAAAGTTGGGTCCCTTGGCGCTTGAGGTTCTTCACACTTCCTCACAGGAGTGGGGTGTTTAGATCTCAGTGCCCCCCCCCCGACACACACACTGTGGCTCAGCTCAGAAACCACCTATGTCCCCTTCTGTATACACATCTCATGGGTCATATAACACCAAGCCACAGATATATGCGTCTTGCAGTGTGTCACCAGCCCTTGACCTTCAAGCACCTAGCTCAGGGCAGACCTGAAGAGACAGTAGCAGGTTCTAAGCAGGGTGTGACTTGAAAACAGCCTTTCCCTCCCCTAAGGAGACAAACATAGACAAGCCTTGCCCTAACTGACGAGCTTGCAGGTGACGTGCACTCTGAATTACTTCTGCTAGGGCACGCTGTTCCTCCACATTACCCAGTAACTCCATCAGCTGGCTTCTAATCTGCCTCCACGTCACAGGCCGTGGCTCCTAAGGAAGACTCATTTCCATGTAGTGCTTATCCAGAAGCTGCCTGGGTGCTAAAGCAAGCTAGGGAAAGGTTTAGTGGGGGACAAACACACCTCCAGACCCCAGCACCACAGCCAGTAGAGTGACCGATGACCTCAGTTGCCACCCCAGGGGTGGCGGTCCTACTTGGCCCAGGAACATAATGTAGTTTGGCATATGCCAAAGCAAATCGTTTTTAAGATTAAAAAACTGGGGCACCCTGCACAGAAACTAGGATTTCTGGTTCACAAGGAGTTTGCAGTGATAACGGTGAGTGCGGAGATGGCCACACTGAGGAAAGGTAGGCGCTCTGGAGTTCTCTGTGGTCCTCGGCTCTCCTTGCAGTACCTGCCTCCTTCCCTCTCGCTAAGTGCCTCGACTGATTTCTGCAAGTTTGAGTTTACTACCACTTCCACGGGATTTCTTTCTCTCTCCCTAGGAAACAGTACAAAGGTACCCTTGTGGCACGTACAACCACGTCACCATCATAGAAGGACTCTAAGCAAGGCCTTTGTGTAACACATTTTGCTCACTTTAGGTATTGTTGATATTTCAGGCTGAAGACTGATTCTATGACTTTTTTTTTACTTTATCTGAAGAAACTATAACTGTGGAATAAACAAATGTATAGCTAAAGTCTCTAAGATCAGTCTCTAACATAAAAATTGTGGTTATTGCACTTGAAACAAAACCAAACCAAAGCTGCAAGGGCCAGATGGAGGACGTGGTGGGATGGAGAAGGAATGAAATTTTGGGGTCTAGGTACTGATGAGGCTTTGCTGCCCTACCCCCCAGTTATTTGAATTTTTTTATTAAACAACAGACATACATATTCCTGTATTTTATACTAGAGGCCAGAAAATGACATATTGTGGGCCGAATCAGGCTCACCGCCTGTTTTATAAATGGAACTGGCACAGTCACAGCCTCTCAGTGGCATACTGTCCACGGCTGCTTTGTAAGGCTGAGGAGTGTGGCCTGTGAAAACTACTTAGGACTTAGTCTCTCCCCAGAGTTTGCGACTCGTGATTGTAATGAAGAATCACTTTTAAATTCAAATTGCCAGAAATTCAGAACTATCTCTGTGGCTTTAGGGGAGAAGTGGCCCTTCCTGCTCTGACTACAGAGATCGTAGGGCAGATGAATGGTCCTGAGGTGGATGGCGCTCATGTCTCCCAAGCTGGCCTTCAACTTACTGTGCAGTAAATGATGACCTTGATTTTTGGATCTTGTTGTCTCGACTCCTGAGTGCTGGGTTATGGGTATGTGCCACCATGCCTGTATGGTGTACACAGTGCTGGGGGTGGAGACTGTGGCTTTTGGTATGGTAAACCGTTATCCCGTCAGTTTAGCTACATTACCAAAACTTTGTTAGGTCATTGTAACTCCAGGTAGTCAGGGAGCCTGCTCTTTAATGTTCATTCAGATTGCAAAATAGACCTTCCGGTGCCTCTTCAAAGTTCCCATTGCTACGTGGCATTTGCTGCTGGCGGTCCCTCCTTAGCACTAATAAGACAAGCCACTTTATCAGTGCTGTCATCTGCACAGACTGAGGGCAGTCATCACTGGCGCTCTACAGATGGGTCACTGGACAGAAACTGGCTTGAGGGTCAGGTGAATGGGGGGGCGGGCGGTGCGGGGGAGGCAGTGGACCTACTGAGTCCAAAAGCTGCTGTCGCCAAACTCTAAATGTTCCCTGATGCCGGAGGGATGGAAGCTGGACTTGGGAGTCCCAAGGTTTTCTCTCTTTCTCCTTTCCCTGGAATCTGGGGTCCACCTCCCATCTCCTCTTACCGGAATCAGTCACAGAGCCCACACTTACAGCCTCTCAAGCTATGAACATTCCCAGTCTAAGCACACACAGCAGACACTGTTTTCAGAAGCTTGGAGAAAGAAATAGTTCTGAGACGCAGGCTGAGTCCACTCAGTCAACTCCATCCTTTGTCTTAAAGGGGAAACACACTGGCCCAAGCCGCATGGCCACTACCCACACCACTATGCACAGGTAAGTGTTCTTGATGAAAAGTTAAGGGTCCAAGCGACTCCTCTTGCTAGTATCTACCTCCCTGGTTTGCCATTAACCCTCAGCCTAGTTATGCTCCCTTCACAATCTTGGCTTCCTCAGTGTCCAACTCCACCCTTATCACTGCTCCCCCTTTTCTGTGGTCCAGGTCCACGGAGAGCTTCTCACCCCATCCAAACTCATTCTTAGTTTAGGATCACTCACCCTGCCAGTCCAGCAGCCTAGAATGTTCTTCCATGCATCTGTGAGTAGCTAACTCCCCACATTGGTCTCTGTGCAAATGCTATTTAAGGCCATGTGCTTGTTTTCTGGGATATCCTAAGCCTTCCCCATGAGCATGGACCCCTGGGAGAACAGAAGCCTCCATCAACAACAGCTCTTCCTAATGCCTAGCCGAGAGCCTGGTCCCCAGCGGGAAGGAGTGCCTCATTTCTTTATTATACTGAAGTGCAAGAAATTCAACGTTTACACAGCATTTTCTCAGAGGGCATGTCTGGCTCACACCAGAGCAGTTTCATCAATGGTCTCATGTTTCCCTCATCTATGCCAGGCTGCCATGCCTTTCTGCCAAACTGCCCCATACCCAAGGACAGCCATGGGAGACCCCTACTTAGAAAAAAATTAGTTCATAGCAGCTTTAAGGGAAAGTAATTCAAAACATGAAAATGTATTCTAAGTTGTATCTCAACATACGAGATCTCAGCTTTAGATGAATTTTAATGTTTACAAGTGCAAAAGCAAATAAATATTTACCAGTTGCCTTTTTTTTTTCTTCACTCATAACTCCACAACAGCTTCAATGAAAAAAACATTGTTGCTAAACGTCTTGCAGTCTGGCAACACGAAGGATTTCTTATTAAGAAAAGCCCTCACAACAGTAGCAGCCCCTCATGCCACAGCCCCGTCAGGATGGCTCATTGAGATCTGAGCCTGTGACTGAGGGAAAACATGGCTACTGAGCATCACAGTAAGTGGAGGATGAACTAGCCACACCTGCTTCCCCAGCTAGGAATGGAGGAGTTCTTGTGGCTGGAGATGGTTTGAGGACATCCAGCCTTGCCCATGGATAACGAGGACCAGAACTCCCCTAACTGGACATGTTGCCTTTTCTCACTTAAGGTGGGTCTCTATCCTCCCCACAACTGTCAGCCATAACATCCTCATTGGAGTTCCATGACTCATTCAACAATCAAACACCCCAGTTGAGCTGGGTGTGGTGGTGCATGCCTTTAATCCCAGAGCTCGGGAGGCACAGGCAGACGGATCGCTGTGAGTTCGAGGCCAGCCTGGTCTACAAAGTAAGTCCAGGACAGCCAAGGCTAATACAGATAAACCCTGTCTCGAACTGCCTCCCCCCCCAAAACAAACAAACAAACAAAAAAACCCACCCCGGTTGGGTAGTTTCCTAACCTACCAAAAAATTTTTTTTCCAAAGTCCCTGCTACCTAACTCCTTGGAATATGCACAGGCCATTTTCTGTCAGTCATCTTTCTGTCAACCCCACCATTCCAGGATGCAGGCAAGGGGCTCCCCTGACTGGTTATCCAGCCCCATGCCTAGCACAACAACGGCTACCTAGAAATGGCTGTGTTTGTGTTTAATGAGTGCTAAAGAAATAAAAACTGTGTGTGTGTGTGTGTGTGTGGCGGGGTGGGGGCTCAAGCTTGTGTACCATGTGCACATGTATGTGAAGAAGACCTGAGGACAACTTTGTATGTAGTTGTTCAAGAGCCATCCATCTTAGCTTCTGGAGACAGGGTCTCTTGCTGAATGAAACTCACAAAGTAAGATAAGCCATCTGGCCAATGAGCCCCAGGATCTGCCTGACTGCCAGTGCATGTAACCTGCTTGCCTTAAAAAAAAAAAAAGGTTTGGGGTTCAAACTGCATGCTTTTGAGGCAAGCAATTTACTTTCCTTCAGGTATGCTCCCTTCCCCCCAACCCAGGGGTACAACCAGAGTGGGCAAACCTCTTAGAACCAGTGCCCACTTTCTCCATTGAGATCTTCTGAAGCAAAGACAGAGAAGAAAGACTTGTTCCAGCGAGGAAATGCATCTCACGATGAAGCAGGAAGACGTGACTGCAGGCACAGACATACCAGGGACACACAGAACCCCAGGCCTTACTCCTCTACTCCCCAACTTTCAGAACTAGGTCTGGCCTGTTCACAGCACCCCCAGACCTTCCAATGTGGACCAGCACCACTTACCTGGGTTAACAGTGATGAATTTGCTATCCTCAGAAAATCGGTCCCCTCGGGACATAGGCTTTTTAGATGGCATTTCGGGCCTCCTGGGATCACTCCCTGAATAGTGTTCCTCTGTGGCTGTTGGGGGCACTTGGGTGGCTGCATCCTCACTGGGATCCAAGCCTGGGCCAACATGGCCAGGCTGGTCTGTTGCAGGGGCAGAGTGGTCCTGCCTGCGCCCAGGTATAGTCTCATGTCCTCCCTCCTCTGCAGTCCTGTGGGGGGAAGAAGGGGTGGGGGCAGGTGCAGTCCGGTTCCTCTCTGCGGCTGTCCCGGTCCCCTCGCTCTTCTCTTTCTTCTCAGAATCCTTCTCCTCCTCCTCATGTTCCCGTTCACCATCCTCACTCTCACTTTTCTCCTCCTTCTCCCCTTCCTCTGCACCCTCGCCGTCCTTGGTAGGTGCAGAGTCACCATCTGGCGCAGAGGAAGCCAAGGCCTCTGTAGTGGCAAGGACCGGCCTGCCGGCCTGCTTGCTGGCTGCCGCCGCAGTAGGAAGGCGCGTGGGCCACACAGTACTGGGGAAGGAGGAGATGCCACCACCACCGAAGCCCAGGCCTGCCAACAGTGTGCTAGTAACCACAGAGGCCACAGTAGCTTGGCTACCACTGGAGGAAGGACCCATCCCAGTCGCCATGGAGACAAATGAGAAGGGGATGCCGGAGGATGTCCAAGTAGAAGAGCCGGAGCTGATGGGGGCCATGTCTGCTGAAGAGGCAGGAGAAGCCGTCGGCTGGAAGAGCCACCCAGGGTGTGGAGAAAGGGAGCAAAAGAGAATGGTAGAGCAATATCAGTAACCAAGAATCAAGGTGACCCAGTCTTCTCTCTGTGGGTTTTCATAAGCTAAAGTGTGAAGAGCTGACCATGGCTGGTCCAAGGTAAACATATCTTATTCCAGTGGCTGTACAGCTACTTTGAATTTAAACATCAACTAGTGTGTCAAAATCAGCTTTTCACTGATGTGGTTCAGGGTTGGGCTAGATAGAAGCACTAAAAGTGCTTTTTCAAAGACAAGCAATGGGTAAGTCATAAGATGAACAGATCAGCCCACTATTGGAGGGTTTGGCAATGCGGGGGGGTGGGGGGGGTGGGGGTGGGTGGGTGGGTGGGTGTGGTGAGAAACAGATGTCAATGCTTCAAGTCAATTTCTGCTGGTGAACTGCCTAGCTCTGAGATGTGGAAAACCAGAAGATGGAGGTTACTCCACTCTCACACAGCGAGGCAGTCAACAGAGCCAGGCTGGCAGTGGGCAGCATCAGAGGCAGTAGCCACACCTAAGACGTAAGCGCCTGCCTGTCTCTGCAGCTTCAGGTTAAAGGCAGCCCAGAGCCTTTCCGAGTTTCTGCCCTTCTCCACAGGACAACGTCTGCCTTTGCAGACTGCAGCATTCAGGGCAACAGCCTCTGTGCCAGGGCTTGCCAGGCTGCCCTCTCTATGGGTGAGGAAATGGAGGCACGGAGATGACAGGGAGCTTATTAAATGTGCAGGGCTGCCTGTGGGCAAATCTCAGCTCATCCTTTCTTCACAGCACGCCGGAGCAGAGTGATGGGGCTGTTTGTGGAAGACATCATCTACCCAAACCAGCAAGTGTCCTGGGAGAGACACTTAGAAGCAGGTGTGGAGAACCCACAATTGTATCTTCTCACTTATGCAAGTATAAAACCATAATCAGAACAAATCACATTTTGGGACATTGTCCAGTTTCACAGGGAAAGCCCTGCAGTGAAGGATAGCCACGTGTTCTGAAGCTCACTACTGAACATCAACAGAAAAGCCCTACAGCCCAGCTTTGAGTTGACTCCTTGCCCTGCTCTGTGTGATGAGGGGCCCCTTACTTTAACTCACCAAGCCTCAGTTTCTTTGCCTGTCAAATGGGAGGGAGTAAGGGCACTATCACCCTGAGCTATTTGGAGATTCAAGCAGAATAACCCATGTCTGAAAGCTGGGATGTGCTTAGTGGGTTTCAGGCTACAATTATCCCCACAACAGGTAACCTTTTGGTAGTAGCTATGGGTGACAACCTCTGGATTTTAGCATAAGGTGAGTGAACGGTTCTGGACGTTTTAACTCCTGAATCATTTGATTCCAGGTATAATACATAATTACAGATCTGAAAGATTCCTATTTTGACAAAATTATACATCAGGAGCCACTAATATTGCTGCATAACACACTAAATTATATAGCAAAATGTCTATGTCTCTGAACTGCTCTGTGGACAGTTCAACAACATTATACTGACACCGTGTGGTAAGAGCTTTAACTGCATCCAAGTTAACACCTGTGATGGAGCATCATCCACTGTTTTTCACTTACCACTCCTGTTTTCACAATCCTGGTCCCTTGGAATATTCGGGTAGTATTAGCTGAGAAACAAAGAAGTTATAATGTAAACAACACATAGTATTCAGATGTGCTTTCAATAAAACCCCACTATGGACACATGAAACCACACCTAATTTTCATATCACAAAATATTCCTTTGTAAACTGGGCGTGGTGGCACACATCTTTAATCCCAGAACTCTGGAGGCCGAGGCAGGAGGATCACTGTGAGTTTAAGGCCAGCCTGGTCTACAGAGTGAGTCTAGGACAGCCAAGGCTACAGAGAGAAACACTGTCTCGAAAACAAACAAACAAACAAAAATATTCCTTTGTACACTTTCCAACCCCTTCACCATATTCTGAGTCACGCTGACATGTTCCAATGATCAGGGATCTAGCCAACTGTTTGCGAACAATTAGTTTAAAATTGTAATTGTTATAGTTTTGTTTTGCTGAGACAGAACTTTAACAATAGTATGATGTCCAGGATTCAAGTGGTCAGTCGATTTATTTTTACATCTAATACCTATGTAGGCAGCACTCACATTAAGATGCACTTTCAAGTGCTGTTTGGTTTCTGAGTTTCATGTTTGTTTGTTTTTTAAACTTATTTAAATGGGGTTGTATCCGTCCACTATTTTTCCTCTACTAGCCCCTTTGGGCACCATTTCTTATCTTTTCAGTGATTCTCCTTCATATTCTTCTTCAACTTACGACGGTTTACCATTTTCTAAATTTTTATTACATGCATGCATGTATTTATTAGAAGGCTGGGGGTGGTGTGGGGAGGTGGGGTGGATGGGGTTGTGAAGACCTGAGGACAACTTTGTGGAGGGTTCTCTCACTTCAACACTGGGTCCTGAGACCTGACCCCAGCTCCTCAGGTCTGGCTGTAGGCGCCTTTATAAACTGTCCCTGTCGCAAACAATTTGTTTAAAAACTGTAATTATGACAGCTCTGTTTAACTGAGGCAGAACTTCAACGATAGTTGAAGCGCCATCTTTCTGGCCAGCCCTATAGTTTATCTTAAATGAACTCTTTCGCTGTTTCTTGTACTGTCATGTACTCTGTTACGTCTTGCGTCTGATAGTCTCTAGCATACGCTTTACATAGTCACATGGGTTTTTATCTTCAGTGCACATCACCCTGTCTGGCGTTCACTTCTTGTAGCTCTGCTCTCCCAGGTGGTATTCTTAAGCAATGTGACTTCGGCATCTACCAAGTCGTATGAAGAGGCAAAGAATATAAAGTTTACCATGTTAGCCACTGTTAGTGTCTGCCCCAGTAATCCTTCAGTCTGTTCGCTTTGCCATGGAGCTGGCCTCCCACCATCTCTCTTCAGAATGTCCTCTTCTTGGGAAATGAAGCCCTGGGTACACATACCCACCAACGCATTCCTTCCATGATCCCTGGGAACCAGGGTGGGGTTCCTACTTCCGTGTGTGAGTACTCTTGATACTGCATGCAGATGTAATCATGCACATTTGTATTTCTGTGACTGGAGCGTCTCACTTAGCATAATGTCCTTAAAGGTCACCCCTGTAATACAGGCATGGGCCAGAATTTCTTTATTTTTTTAAATGCTCCCTAATATTCTCTTGTGTGCCTCTATCACATTTGTTTAGTCATTCATCTGCGGAGGGACACCGGCTCCTGAATAATGCTAGACACCATAACTTATAAAAAAAAATATAGCAACCCTTTTTGTGCTTGATAAAGCAAGGGCATTCTAAAAGCTAAAGACCCGTCTCCTAGACACATAGCATCAGAACTTTACAAAAAATGCCCGTTAACATGGTGAGTAACACAACTGCTATGCTGCTCAACCCTCAGCAATCACAGCAGCTCCAGGACCATAGAAAGTTGTCACAAGCATATAAGACTATAACTGATTCCCACTGACATATTTTAGTTCTTTCTGGCCATCCTGAGGGACGATCTGCCTAGGGAGTTTTATGCTCAGAGAGAAGACTCCAGAAGCCCTGTCCTATGACTGGCTGCCAAGCACTGTGCAGTGGCTGGCACAGCTGCCTATCAGGCCTGCTCTCAAGGTGTAAGACTTGGTGCAGTGAGTGACGTGTACTCTGGGGTGGTCCACTGCTGTCGATGAGCCAGAGGGCCTCGGAGTAAGAACACAGGGCTCCGTTCAGTAGCTGAGAATGATCTCAAATTCCCTGCACTCGGAGCATAATTTCCCTGTTTGTAAAGCCAAGCCAACCCAAACCATGTGCTCCCAACAACAAAATAAGCAAGCAAACCAAACCCTTACACGATTGGCTCTCACTTATGATGTTAGCGTCAAACAGCCAAAGCAGAGACTCTGTAACTAGGAGCCATGCTATGTCTCTTGCTGTTAGAACTGCTAATACACATATCATGGGGGCTAAGTATATTTATTAGTCTCTTATGCACTTGTTGTATGTGCCTGTGTGTACCAGTGCATGTTTCAGCATGTGAGTGTGTGTCCTGGGTATGTGCTTTGAGGTCAGAGTTCAACTTTCTGGAGTAAATTTTCTCCTTCCACCATGTGGGCCCTTGACGATCAAACTCAGGTCTAGGGGTGTGGGGACAAGGTGTCTTTACCAGCAGGGTACCTCACCAGCCCAACGCTTTGGTACATGACACAGATCATAAATATTCTTATAAACACTATATATACTACATGCAGCACGTGGGTTGCCGAGCTCCCAAATCTGATGTATACTTATTTCTTAAAAAACAGTTACTATGGAGAAAACATCCCTGGAATTCTCAAGGTTCTAGTTTTCTTTCTTAAAACTTGAGTCTGAGTGGGTGGTGAATTTTACACTTTGCTCTTTCTTGTTCCTAAGCAGTAAGAAAAGGCCGGGTAGAAAAGGGCAGTGGGCAAACCTTGACAAGCATGCAAGTTGGCACAGGGCTTCCATGGGTGTTGTGGGAAAACTCCCTGAGCCATGATGGGGGGGGGGGGCTGTGACCAAAGGACCCGTTCCTTTATAAACACACGAGGACAAATGTAGTATACACAAGGAGTCAACTCAACTCCTGTCCAGAGACCGTGCAGGGGAACACCAGGGGACACTTTCAACAAGACACCTTGACTAGACATTTAAAATGCTCCCTCACTTGAATTTCTAGCTGATGGGGCCTTTTTAGAATTGCATTATATTATAAACCTTTACTTTTTTCAGAGTCCATGCAGAGGCCAGGCCACGCAGGGCTATTAATCAAAAGAGGCAACACTGCAGCTCCCGGCTCCGGGCCCAGGCCTAACCATGGTTTATGGGTCTGAAGTTCCCACGCCTGGCCGCAGCAGGTTCCTAGTGTCATCTACCCTCTCTTTCCCCTGGCCTCACACAGACCATGGCACGGCTGGAAGTCCTGGCCCAACACATGAAATGATACATTCTGGATTTGTGTGGACATGGACTTATTCACGAAAGGCATGCAGAAATGGCAAGTTTCAGTTAGCTTTTAAAGTAAGGATGAAATTATTAGCGAAGAATTTTTCAATGCCATGGTTCCTTGGAAGAAATCCTTGCTGGAGGACTTCCTCCCTGGGTTTACTATTACTTCCCCCCGCCCCCTATCAAATCTACTTTAGAACACTGACATGATGATCAAATGATTTTGGACCCTGGAACATTTGGATGTCACCACGTCTGGGTTAGGACGTTCAACTGGTAAAGTCTAGGCATAAGATATTGTTGGTTCACAGTGCTGTGATATATGCTATGCTAATCATTTAACGTGGATCATTTGGTGTTAGTGTACAGTGGCCCCACGGATAGGCCTGTAAATGCTACCAGTTTTTGGAGTGGCCATCAGCAGCCTTCAGAAGACAGGCAACTTGTGTTCTCAGCACAGCATAGCTGATGACTGGCAGCCGGGACTTGCACCCAGTGCCCTCCCCGCAGAGCCCAGCTCCAGTCTGGCATTCTTCAGTACTTAATATGTGCTCCCCAGGCTCCAGGACCATCTTGCGAGAACTCACATTCCGGGGCCCCACTGCCAAGATTCGGAGGTGGTTGGCCTGAGGAGGCCTTACGGATGTGCATAGCTCTCAGGCCTCGCAGATGCTGCTGGTTCAACTGCCCACGTGCTTTTATAGGAGCTGTAATTTTATCCACACCCCTGGCAGTTTCCAGGGGGAAAGCCCAGATGTTTAATCGGATCCACAAAAGTGAAGAGTCAGTTGAGTGTCGTCACCTATGCCCCAGTGACACTGTGTCACAAAATGACACAGCAAACGAAAATGGGGTCATAGTGAGTGGCCTGGTGAACAGACTCTTTGTTTTATAGTCAGGAAAGCAGAGGCCCTGAAGAAGCAGGCTGCTTGAGTCAGTGGAAGCCCTGTGTTCAGTTTCACAGTGGATTTGGTGTCTGTTACGAAACCGGCTTCACAAACTAAGGCCCAGGTCTGACTGCTGGTTTCTGTAAATCACACCAGTATCAGGATTCGACTGGGGCAGGTGAGACTGACTGCATGCACCCTCTCGTTATTTCTAGAGCGTGAACTCAGCCTTGTGTATGCTAAGGGCATGTTCCGCTGAGCTTCAGCCCAGCTAAGGTTCTAATGTTCCCGGAGCCAGAGCTGGCTCAGCTGTTCAAAGCACTTGTTGCTCTTGCAGAGAGGAGTTGGGTTTGGCTCCTACATGGCAGCTTACAACTGTGACAGCACTTTCAGGGTATCTTCTGCCCTCCTCTGGCCTCTGTGGGTACTGCATGTGTGTGGTGCATGTACATGAAGATTTAAAAAAAAAAAAAAGTTAAAATTCCAATACTTCCTTCATGGAATCTTGATACAGACCTAGCCTTTTTTAAGACAAAAACTCCATTAAAATGTAACACAGCAATGTTCCATTTGCATCACCCTCAGTTTGGCTCCAGATCTTCCTACAGAGCCCCAAGTCAGCATGGAACACAGATCTCCAGACTGGGGACCTTAGGGACTCTGCACACACAGACTTGTCTGTGTGGCTTACGAATTGGAAGGACAAATGTGGTGTCTTGGGCTCTAGTTCTTAAAAGGCAGTGAAGATCAGTCATGGTAGCATCTAAGGAAGAGGCTATAACATGACTCAGGAGACAGCTCCATCTGACACACCCTTAAGGAGGAGGCAACGGTGGAAAGTATCAATAAAATGCTACAAACACAGCTTTCCCTCTCCTCTTCTGGCCTCTGAAACCTCCGACCCCAAAGACGGACTGGAGCTCACTGGATATGGCTTACATCCTATGTGGACCAAGTTGCTTTCCTTCTTGCCAAGTCCCTGAAGAGACAGGCAGCTTGAGGCACATCGGGTGGCATGAAGAGGGTGACCAGACTCACCTTGGAAAAGCATGGTCTGGCTGAAGTCACTGCGCATGTCATTCCGGCACACAGCCTGCACGCGGAACAGGTAAAGGCTATCGGGTGAGACGTGGCTAATGATCGCTTTCTGTAGGGGAAGACAGAAACACTGAGTGGGCTGGGGGTTTTTTGTAGTTGTTGTTGCTGTTTGTTTGTTTGTTTTTCGAGACAGTATTTCTCTGTGTAGCCTTGGCTGTCCTGGTCTTGCTTTGTAGACCAGGCTGTCCTTGAACTCACAGAGATCACAGGGAGCCTCTGCCTCCCAAGTGCTTGGATTACAGGAGTGTGCCACCATGGCCCAGCTACTGAGTGAGTTTTGAAAACTTGGAGATGTGGTGTGCCTGAGAATAAACCTAGGCATCCAGGAAGTCCCAACCTCGGGCTTTCTCTGGTGACAAAGTCTGCTTAGAAATAACTTTGAGAACCCATTTTCAGCACTGCAGAAATACCAGCAGGGGTCCACGGCCTAGGACATGGCTTCAGCTTCTTGGTCTCGAAGCCTGGACTCTTGTCATAATCGCTAAACCTTAGAGACTGTAATTACTATCCACAACAGCCTCCACAGTTAGTAAATTAAAGATCTCCAGGCCACATTGACTTTAGAAAAATCAACAAATTCTCTGCTTATATGGTTTTCTTCTTTTTCTCCTTTTTCTTGTTGTCTTAAGGCTTCCTTACAAAGAATAAAATCAATAGAGTTATAAGATGTAACTTTGTCACACTACTCTGGCTGTGTGACTCTGACATATTTGCTCAAAGTAGCTTCTGCTACTTTAACTGTGCTGTGTGGATGCTGTAAGTCACCTCACAGTGGTGTGTAACACAGGCCATACAAACTCTGCTCATAGGAATACTGAAGCTGGCAGTAGCAAGGGTCAGCAAGCTATAGCATGCATGCTAGAAATGGCAGGCCATCTGTTATTATAAATAAAGTTTTACTGCACAGCCATTGGTGTGTGTGTGTGTGTGTGTGTGTGTGTGTGTGTGTGTGTGTGTGTGTGTGTGTGTGTATTCTGTATACCTTCACCCAAACAAGGTTAAGAAGTTATGACATACTATGTGTCCTATATATGAAAGGCTAAAAAATCTTTACTGTCTGTCTCTTTCTAGAAAAAAAAAATGTTAACTGTCACCAGATATCATCAGCCTCACCTGGGTCACCATTCCTTGATGCTTCATCACAACAGCCTTTCATACTGAGGAAATGGAACATACCTACAGAACAGGCGGTATTGCTTCTGGAGACAGGAGCAGTTAGCGCCAGTGGTCTCCAGAGGGCCCCTCTGATGGACTCTGGGTCTCCTTGCAGGCATGTGTACTCTGGGCCAGTCTGAACTGAACTACCAAGAGGTTCCCCTTGTACAGCACCGGGAAACCTCTAGACCATAGTCTAGCTAGCACATGACTGTGGGCAAGCCTGACTGCTACAACTGGGAACAACTTCCTGACGGGAACAGGGGGTTAAGGTCATGTCACTGAGCTACAGGCCCCGAGCATTTCTCTTAGAAAAAGCAGTGACCACCACCCACAGGCTTGTGATGAAGACATGGACTAAGAGATGCAGGCTGGAAAACGCCTCGTGGTGACCAAAAGTTGTCCTGAGTCAGCACTCTCAACATGTGTGGCAGAAGTAAGAAATTAATTTTGTGTCTCAAAAGGGAAAAAAAAAAGCCTCTAGAAATTCTTATAAAAAGGAATGTGCTCTGAGTCCAATGTATGCCTTGGTCCCTACCCCTGCCCCCACTTTCCATCCTGAGTAAAATCTTCACTCCATCTATGGGGGAACTTAGAAGAATTCACCCCAAGCTGGGGTCTATTTAATCTCTGCATATTCAATTGTTCTCCTCTTAGAACAAGAAACAGAGGAAACGCCTAGATGGTTTCTGCTGATTAACGTAAGCTTGACTGCAGTGGGGGGAGAGATGCCTGATGGTCTTCCAGTGAGAAAAGAGAAAGGTCCAAGCGCACGGTAACCTTGGCTGCCTTTCAAGAGCTCCTTCCCTTGTTCCATGGAGCCCCCTGTTCCCTAATGTGACCCAGATAACAATGTCTAGTGGGGGGAACTGAAAATACAAATGGAAATGGAAGTAAAAGACTGTTCATCTAAAGGAATATGAAAAGCAGTAGTCTATAGCTGATAGAATGGGGCCTGAGGACTTTCTATTGGGGGCGGGGAGAGGAAGTTGTAAGTCATTAAGCGTCCCACTCAGAGCTGAAGCATTTTTTAATGTGCATATTACAATTACTGGCTTCATTATTCCGGGGCCTCCTTTGATTAACAATAAAGCAGCAAGGCTTTCAAACCCAAATGTATCACTTTGAGTTTCTGGGTAAATAAAGCCTTAAAGAATAGTGCCTGTCAGAGGGTTTGTGATGACGAGGGAAGATCATAAGCTACCAGAAGGAGACGCTCCAAAGGTCTGGCTCGGCGTCCGGTGATAGACATTTACATAAACCTTAAAAAGAGATGTTGACTTCAGTCTGTGTGGTCCAAGTGAGGTGAGCTATGTCACAGCATCTACAACAGACTAGGAGTCTGGCCCTGGCCCTCGGAGTCCAGTGGGCAATGAGGGTGTGTGCTGACACATGAGACAAAAAGAGATGGTGGGGACTGTGGACAGCAGCAGGCATAGTTGCGGCAGAAAAAATGAGGAGGTGGGAGCAGAAGGAGGTCACGAAGAGGTTAATATTCACACAGTGTTCTCCGAGTGCCATGGCCTGCAGGGCTCTTACATAACACACCTTACACTGTAAAAAACATGATCAGAAGAAAGGGGCTTGTTTCTCTGTGGGTGGGGGTGGGGGCACGTGTGTGAGTGTGTGAGTATGGGGGTCCATATGCCATAGCAGAGGTGGTCCTTGCTTTCCGTCTTGCTTGAGACACAGTCTTGTTGCTCACTGCTGTGTACAGCAGGCTAGCTGGCCTGCCAGCTTCTAAAGATCCTCTTACCACAGCTTCCTGTCTCTCTGTAGGAGGAGATATGGCCCCTAGGTGCCGTGAGGGGAGCATGCACCTGGACTCAGTCCAAGGCGCCCTTACCAAGTCCTTGTCGCTGTCCTTAGTGAACGTCTTCTCCTTCTCATCCTCATTCTTGGTCCAGCTATAGGAGATCATGTAGTTCATGATGGGCGGGTGGTAGATGGTTTCTGGTTGGCTCCAGGAGACCTGAAGTGCGGTCTGGTTCAGGGGCTGCACCTTCATGTGGATGGGCGGAGAGCTGCAGACTGAAGACACAGGAATGACTGAAGGGCACCAGCACTACCTGCCACTCAAATGTGTGCCCCTTAACCTCAGGAAATGGTCCTGTACTCAAGTCCTATTAGCACTCTTCGGCAGCAGCTCTCTGTCCTCACTTTATTTATTTACATATTCATCCATTTAGTACGTGCCTGTACACAGGTGCAGGTGCATACACGCATGCTGCCACAGGAGTAAAAGTGTGAAGGAGGGTGATAATGTTGGGTGTCATTTCTCAGAAGTCTTTTTTTTTTTTTAAATACAGTGTTTCTTAGTGGCCCCGAACTTTCCAAGAACAGGCCACCTACTCAGTGCTAAGGTCACATGTACTAGAATTTTATTTTACACATAGCTTTTTTTTTCTTTTAAATATGGGCTCTGGAGATCAAACTCAGGTCCTTATGATTGCAAGGCAAGCACTTTGCCAACTGAGCCATCTCCCCCAGCTGTGTTTTTTTTAAAGACATAGTCTTGCTATATAATTCAGACTAGCCCCAAAGTTATGGTAATACTGCCTTAATCCCCTAAGTCTTGGGATTTCAGTCATGTGCCACCATACTGTCCCCTACACACCTACACACACACACACATACACACATACTCCAGGTTTTTTTTTAGCTAAGGAGACACTCTATACTTCAGCCCTAAATACTCTGTCCTGCAACTTTTACAAGCAAGAACATTTTCTCATCTAACCTCATTGCCATAATCTACCTAAGAAAGCACACCCTGAGCCAGGAGGATTATCTCAGATAATGTCCATAATCAAATTCGTCCCCTTGTCCTGAGGACTACTTATGGCTACCCTCCTCGTGTTACTCTCTGTGAATGAAGCTTTCTCCTCTGACTTTTCCTCAGGACGGACTCTTTGAAGAAGCCAGGACATTTGACTGGATGGCCATCTAACGAACTAAAGTCGCAGATGACATTTTATTACAAACAGATTAAAATATAAATGCAAGTTGTCTTTAAATCATTTTAAAGCAAAGGTACCCACAGAATGACGGCTTCTTCTGACCTGTCAGTACCCTGGGTGGTTACCCTGACTTGGGAGTCAGGCAGGTTAGTCTGCCTTTCCATGCTTGTAGCTGAAAAGCTTTAGGAGACACAACGGAGCTACATCTGTCTAGGGCTGGCTTGCCACAGTATTGGGAGCTCTGGAGCAGCCTGTAGAGCAGTGAGTGGGGCAAGTGTTTGCCCTGTACTGTCCAGTGACCATATGGTCTAGAATGCCACCCTCTCCTCTCTGTGAGAGCCAAACATGTCTCTAGACACAAACAAATGTCTCCGCAGGGCCCATTTCCCTCAGTCTCCAAGGGGACATGATGATTTTGGAAGAAACCACCCACGCAAGGCTGATGTGGCACACAAGGACCGAACAGATGTCAGGAAGGAGAACTTCACTGTCCCGCAGAAGCAGTTCAGAGAAGGATGCTATTCCACCATGGGCTGACTCCCTCGAGGAAGGCACTGTCAACTGAGAGCCGAGCCAAGTCGGCTTGGTGGGTGGAGGTTGGGGAAGGGGCACAGGAGCAGCATTCTAGGGTCTGATCAGGACCATCAAGTGGGGCCAAGGCCAGTGAAAAGACGGATACAACTGGACTGAGAAGCCTGGGGGACCAGATAAAAAGTCTGGCCTTTCTTTCAGAAGCCCCTAAAAACCACTGAAAATAATCTGAGCCCTGAATGGCCAGATGGAGTTGTTCTGAGAAAGACTCCTATGCACCCATCCCCCCATTTCCCCACCCCCACATCCCCCACATGAAGCAGGGGTCCCAACACCTATTTAGAGGTGTACATAGCATTATCTGCACATTAGGACTGTGACTAGGAGAGTGGCAAGTTCCAGAACGAACAGAATGCAAAACTGAGATGTCAGGTAGTGGGAGTGGGGTATAGGAGCGAAATGAAAGGTGAGCGCACTAGAGCAGTCAGGTTTGGGAATGGCACAGAACCTTCCAGAAGCCACCAAGAAACACACAACACCTCTTTTCCTGACCCAGACTCCCAAACCTAATGCTGCAGAGACACAGCTGGCTTTGGCTGAAGCTATAGAAGGGACATCACCCTTGCCTGGCAAGAGGCTCCTTTGCCTCTGATGGAGAGAGATGTTTTGTGTGGCGTCAGCAGGAAGAAGTGGGGATCAATGAGGCATCCTTACTGCCCTTTAGAACACCCCCTATCCCCAGGGTTGGGCACCAAGCTGCCATGCATTGGCCTTCGGAGCAGAGGCTTCAAACAAAGACTATGAAGACTGTTGGCAGGGCCAAAGGTGACATAACAGAAGAAGGACACTAGGGGGCGACAAGGCACTGTTTTTTTTTTAATAGTCCAATTTACTAAGCTGCTTTTTCTCCAGAAAGCAGCACAAAGGGAGGAAAAAAAGAAACCAGCAAAGATCCACAGCTCCATCCTTCTTAACATTGGCAATGGGGCCAGGTTTATATATTGGGAATATTCTATACACCACATCTTCTAATTATTCTTATAGTCCACCTAACTGCCACATCTCTCACCTCCTACCATGTTCTTATTTTCCTTATGTTTTTCCGAAGCCATTTCCCTCCCCTGCTGCAATTTAGTGGTGAGCTGTCAGGGCCACATCTATCCAGCAGTTACATCATGACCACATAAATAATCTTAGCACCCACATGCGGATGCACCATCTTTATTTATTTTTCGAAATGAAAATGGCCAGGCTTTTCTATGCAGATTAAGACAATTCATATATACATATATACACACATATATGTTAGTAAAAATGTAAGAAGAAAGTTAAAAGATTCACCTTAAATGTCATTGTAACCACAGACAACCATTGCAAACATTCTAGGATCCAACGTCTGATAGATTATCTATCCCTTCTTGCCTATGTGAAAGAGGATTACACATAATTTGATATAGGGAAAAAAAAATAAAGAGGGGCTGGATTTGGTGATGCATGCCAACAATAGCAGAGGTGCTCAGGAGGTTCTCAGACCTGACACTAGGCTGAAGCAACACAGTGAGACCCTGTCTCAGAACCAGAATGAATCAAAGCCAAATAAGTCAACCCCCCAAACAAGCCAACAAGGACACAGGTGTGGGGACCCATGACAAATTCTGCCATGTCAGAAATCCTGTGCTTAGGCTGTGTGCTGTGACCTTCGAGTTGCTGACCTTTACCTCACCACGAGGTCTTGTGTTCTAGGCTATCCTTGGACTATTTACCTTTGAAAGAAGTAGAGAAGTCTCAACTTGGAACCACCCAGAGGATCCAGGAAGTTCTTACAAGGAACTACTCAGAGAACTAGGAGGTTCTACAGGGAGCGATTTAGGCTATTGCATTCTTGCCCGGGGGCTAGGGTGAGTGAGATAAGAATAGATCCTATTGACCTTGCCCTATATATGATCCTGCTAGTCAGCAATAAAGTGAATCTTGATCAGAAATTTCCTGACTTGATTCATTATTTCTCGAGTCTCTGTATCCTACTTTCAATCCCCACTCCCTCTTTCAGGTGAACCCTGATTCGATTTTTCCCATGGGCTGGGACCCGACACACAGGCATTGGTAAGTTAAGGTAAGCTAATGATGCTGTCAGTAGATTGTACCTACAGTGTTGGGTACAGGGCCAGCTGCCAGGAAAGGCATCTGCTAGATTCCCCAAAACCAGGCCAGAGGTAGCAAGACGTTGACCAAGGAGTCCTCTCACATTGGCCCTAGCTGAAGAGAATGTGACAAGAGCAGACATTTTTTTTTTCTGCTCTCTATTCCTAAACAAGTTTTTTCATCTTCCAAGACAGTGGGATGCTGAAGAGCAGGGTGCAGCGGGCCTGATGTGGAAGAGGCCTTTGCAGACCACTGTACTAGAAGGACTGAGAATAGAGTCTGCCATCCTTAGCTATAAAAAGGGCAGAGAGAAAATATTTTTGGCTTCGCAAGTCATGTGGTCTCTCTTGTCTTCAAAGCACAAAAACTGCAGAGGGCATGTGGGCATGTGAGTGAGTGTGGCTGTGCCTGGGAGAATGCCACACTGATGCCAACTTTCAGTTGTGGATGACTTCTGTGGGTCCCAGACTTTGATCTTTTTTTTTTTTGTCCTGTTTAAAGATATTAACATTCTCTATTCGGTCTTATACAAAATGTGGTGGTGGGTGAGGTTGACACGATGAAGGGGAACAGGCGTGTTTTTTTTCTCAGCATGGACTCCAACCCCTCAGGACAGCTCACAGGCAGCCTCTCTCTCCACAGAGCTTAGACCCTTCACAGCACTCACCCTGAATAACGTTGCCGCTTCACTGATTATCTGGAACAATCTGCCTCCCCCACTGGAGTGAGGTGCGGCTGGTGCCTCTTTGGTCCCGTTCTGTACACTGCCTGGCATGCACACGCACCTGAGCGGCAAGCAAGCTGATGGCACCTGGAGTAAGTTCCCAGCCTCTCCCTGGTCCATGGGCCTGTGTGATGTGACTCCTTCAGTTTCCAACCTCCCAACTCTTCACCCTGCCCCTCACTCCACCTGCATCGGGCCCGCTCTGCTCCAGCCTCACTTGTGATCTGCCTTCAGCATCATGGAGGTCCTCTGCCCCTTCCACACCACATGTTCACCTCCCTGCCCCTCTGCCTGCGCTGTGAGAATCTCCAGGGAAGGACTATGCCATTAATCACACAGGTCCTGAGTACAGTCACAGATGTCGTCCTTAGAAAGGATTTTGTGCCTTAGCTCTGTGGAGAAGGACTCCGTCTACAAAACCAGGGTCCTTCTCTCAGTTCATTCCCGCAGCCACATTCGGGGACTTCTGTTTATAGAGATGTTGTCTACACACTTTAACTCACACCTCTGGGTGAGGAATATGTGCCACTCGGGAAACACATCTGGAGTACAGAAGCAACAAGCGCTAGTCCAGGCTGGAGGAAGAGTGAGGAGTCACCTAGTACCTGTGCCTCAAGTTCTGCTGGGGTGTGCAGTTAGGAAATCATCAAGTCGAACAAGGCCTCCCTTTCAAGCCTGGCAAGAAAGGAATCAGAACCAGTGCACAATTATATGGAAAGGTCTTAGGACTCTGGTGTGTCAAAACAGGGGACCTGGGATCTTGGGGGCCTGTTGCCGCCTCATCTGTGTGATGGGCTGCTGTTTGGTAATGGCTTCCTTATAGGATTGGGGTGAGTGTAACCGGCACATTGTAAATAAAGTCCAGGCTGTGGGCCTCAGGCCCTATAACCTTTTTTTCTAAGTCTGGATGTTTGAATCAGGTTAGTTAGAACAGCAGAGCAAGGGTCTCCTGTAGACTAGGGATGTATTCACATCTTCCACAGTCCCCACCACACCCTACTGCCCCCACACAGTACCCTAATCCACTGCTGCCTGAATCCTCAAGACCAGGAGTGCAGCAACCGCCACCTAATTTTACATCCTTCCTTTCTTTAGTGATGGCTGTTGCAAACCCTGTCATCTGGGACATTTTGACACATCCTTTTATATAAAAATCAAAGCCTTTTAACCATGCAGGAGGCACCACACCCGGCTCTCTAAACAAACATTCCTGTGAGGTGGCCCTGACACAAGCCCTTCCCTTCCCGGGGCCTGATTACGTGCTCACTGGGGACTGATTGCTCTTCACAGATATCCAGGATGACACTCCCTGGCAGCGCCAAGAGTTCCTGCTTTTTCTCCGCACCACCTTTAATTGTGATCCCAGCTTTCGTCAAATAATGAAGAGGATCTGGCTGAGCACCCGAGGTCCTCTGATTTTACATCAATGTCAAAGATACTTTCTCAGTGGTTCCAAAAGTCAATCTAAGTCTCCCCTGACCCCTGACCCTTCTCATTTTGGGATTTAGATGAGATACTCAGATATTCTTGATGAAAGTCGTGCAACCCCCAAGTGTCTTTTTTTTTTTTTTTTTTTTTTTTGTAGTAAATGGCTATTCCAGGGACCTCCTTTCAGGCCCTCTACTTGAGGCAAACGGCCCACTGTGGCTCAGTGTGAGACACAGATTGCTCAAACACAGCACTTAGGCATGGGCTTACTATTTCACAACCTATCCATGGCAACAGAACCCAGGCCAGTGTGGAGAGGGATGATGCCAAGCACATACAGGGTGGCACATCACCTCGGCTCAGCTTGGGAACCCCTGAGACTTTCCAAAGACTGAGCCCGAGGGAAAGGGGTCTCTTGCTGTAGCAGCAGAGCAGACAGGGCTAAAAATAACAATAGCAGCAACAACAAAACAAAAATCCTAGAATCTTGTTTCTTCAGAGTGTCACCTCCTTTTCCTCCTTGTCTCACGAAGGGCACACCGCTCTGAAGAAGGTACAGAACTGGGGGACAACTTAATCAGACTGACTGCTGTTTTGGCACGACTTGCATTCCCATCTTCCAAAGACCAGGGAGTGAGGGTTGCCAAGTACATGCCTTCTGAGGGCAGGCTCTGCGCCCATCTCTGATAGGCCATGCACGCACATGCATGTATGAGCCTAGGAGGGGCATCTCCACTCAGGATGACGCCTCCACAGTCCAGAGAGGCCAAGTCGCCAAGCAGAGTGTAAGACACAGCGTGGGAGATAAGTCAGCCTGATTTGACTCTGTGGATGAGGGGGAGTCAGGAAAGCAGCTGCATTTGTTCTTTCCACGCATGCTTCCTGCCTCTTATCCCATCTACACGATGATAAAAAGACATCGCAAGATTACTCAAACGGCTCTCAGGGTGAGCACGGTCCCTTGTGGGCACCGTGTACCAACACTGGAACCTTTTAACAGTGGGTCCTTCCGAGCTAATAATACTTGGAACAAAAGGCCCCTTCTTTTCTGTGCTTTCCTCACATCTTCCCTTCATGCCTTCCTTTTTCTTAATAACAAAGGAGGAAAGGAATATCTAGATATTTCCTGAGCAGATTCTGACTCCTGCAAGCCCTCTAATACCAAAGGGAACTTGAGCACCCTTCTTCCTGCATCAGAAATGCAGGTGCAAGTCCTAACCCTTCAAGCCATCACTGGGAAGCTGTAAACGTGCAGTGGTACTCACCAACAATCGTCTACGTGGTACTCGCCAACGAGTGTCTACAGCCCTTACCTTGTCCTGTTCTGACTGACTATATACTATTATTTTATGAAGCCCATTACCTTGTTTTAGAGCTCAGACTTAGTAGGAACTTACTCCCTTACTCAAAAGGCTAGCATGAGCCTTGACATTCTGGAGATCACAGTCTGGCAGGGAAAAAGATAGCCATTACCAAGTCCTCAAACTCAAGCTCTTACCTTGGAGTTCCGTAAGGACTCTAGAGATAATTCAATGAAACTATAGACCTGGATGAGAAAGGGATGCTGTTGTTTTCACTAATCTCTAACTAAGAGGTCCTATTTCTTTACATCTCAGATGCTGGCAGCCACCTGCAGCAATGCTCACAGGATCTGTGTCCAACGGCGAACTGCCTAGTCACTCAGTCTTGCAAGCTCAGTGTCCTCACAAGAAAGCAAAGAAGCCTCATGGTTTGAAGGAGAGCCACCAGCAGCAGCATCACTCCCATCGTTGCCATTTGCATATTTAAATATGTAGTCCCTAATTGGCGGTGCCGTTTGGGCGGGTTTAGGAGGTGTGGCCTTGTAGGAGGAGGTATGTCACTGGGGGCAGGCTTTGAGAGCTGAAGGCTCCAATGCAATCTCTGCTTGGTTCTTGTGGTTCACAATGTGAGCTCTCAGCAGCCTGCTATAGTCACCACGCCTACCTACTGCCTTCACCCTGCCTTTCTGGCCCCCAGCCCTGTGGAAATGTAAGCACAAATAAACTATCTCTTTTAGAAGTCACCCTGGTCATGGTGCTTTACCACAGGAACAGCAGAGTAACCAATACAATGAATACACCACAATTTTAAAGTGTTTTCATATTATCTGCAGATAGCTGGCTTTCTTCATAATCATTTACATTTTATTGCATCTAAAAATGTTAATAAATAGAAGAGGCCTATGGAATTCGCCGGATGGATAAACTGGGGGCTTAGAATTAAGGGCTAATGGCCACCCACGATTTACATACTCCTTGCACCAAGGATCACAACGGTCCTTTTAAGGAGAATATTTTAGTACCCTCTAGAAAAGTTTAAAGAAGACCAAGACTTGTGGGATGGGTTGGTGGGGAGATCTGCTGAGCAGAGAGTGGCTGAACTAAGTCCTAATGACAATGGGGTGCTTGAGTGGCAAATGGGGAGGGTGACAGTTAGGCTTGGGTCACAGTGTCATGGCCCTGCCACCACGGGGATGTGGAGAGACAACATGGGAAAGCATGAAGTCAGACCAGAACCTGAAGCTGCTAAGGATTGCAGTAAAGACTCTTCTCATGTAGGTCTGACTCCAAAAGTCACACTTTGCTAGGTAGCTACTATCTGCCATGGGGGACGCCGGGTACAGTGGCCCTAAGTTCCGCCCAGTAGCAGGCTAACTACTTCAGGTCTTCCTTCCTGTGCTGCCTTGGGGCTTTCCCTCCACACCATACAGAGCTATCCCCTCCATCGCTGTCAGCAGCCCTGAACTATGGCCCTGTTTCTTGGCCAACAAGGGTTCGAGCTAGTTGCAGCGAACACAGGCGCAGAAGACTCTATGGCACTGCTGTACTGTGTCCCATGCTCAGCAGAGGCTGCCCCGAGAGGCAGGACACAAATGCCATGTGTCAGAGCTCCAAGTGTGCATTCTGGACTTCCCCTCCTCCCATTCTGGAGTCTGTTTTATCCACGATGTCCTTCACCACCCCTCTCATCTCCCCAGCCCCCCCAATTCATCTTCTGAGAGTTAACGGCCATGGGAGGTGGCCACATCCTGTCCAGGAAGGAGCATTGTTCAGCTCGACACTAAGGGAGGTGGCAGAGTTCAGAAGGGTCCTGAGTGGAAGACTCGATTTTTTCACACCATCTGGGACAACTGCCTCCCCTTACCTTGAACACATTTCATCATCAATTCAAAAGAACAAGGTAGAGCTGGGCGCAGTGGCACGCACCTTTAATCCCAGCACTCAGGGAAGAGGAGGCAGGCAGATTGCTGTGAGTTCGAGGCCAGCCTGGTTTACAAAGCAAGTCCAGGGTCCAGGATTGCCAAGGCTACACAGAGAAATCCTGTCTTGAAAAACAAAACCAACCAACCAACCAACCAAACAAACAAACAAAGAACAACGTGGACTGGCTCCACCTTACTGAGCATCCCTTCATGGGATGCCTCTAACCTTCCTCCATCTCATGGACCTAGCTCTACTGATGAACTCACGATAGGAGATCTGTAGCAGAGACCCAGCACCACTGCATTGTGGAGGCCCTTCCTGAAGCTTAGCCTCCTATTTCTGACCATCAGAATGACATTATAGCTATGAAGACACAGCTGTGACACATAAAACAGAGGTCCAAAGACACCTTTGACAACCAGAGGATGAGCTCTGTATAACAGACTAACAGCTTACAAACTGTCTTTTCAAACCACCTCAACAGACATGACAAAGAAATTACATGTGACACCCCCCACAGACAGGTCAGCTAGGTTTCCATTTAATTAAGTTAGGGTTAGAAAGTGGGAAATCATTTGTTCAGAGTCAAGATTAGGAACAGGCAGTGGGCTCTAGGAAACCCTGTTTTACACAACTTATACTATACAGCAAGAGATTGAGGTAGCTCTGACTTTAGACTGCCTGTAACAGATGGGTCCATATGCTCCAAGGAGCTCAGGCTTTGTGGCTGGTAGCAGCTTTAAGAGGTCAGCCTTCTCCTCTTCGAGAGGCCTCTCTCTTCTGAGAAGCTGTTCCTTATGCTAGCCAAGAAATACTGCTCTAGATACTTGATAACACCTGACAGCTCTCAGCTAGGCAGTGCCTCCTCCATACAAGGAGAGATCTGAAGTGTGACAGTCAAGACATTCATCTCAGTCCAAGCCAATGTACTGGAAAAAAAAAAACACAGGAGAGCTGCCCAAGGTCAGTGACACCAGCACAAAGCCCCTGGATGTGCTGAGAAGTAAAGAGCGAAGAGTGAATTGAGGCTTGGCCTCAATTGGCTTGGCCTCACAAGGTTCCCCAAGCTTTATTCATGGCTCTTTCTACTTCTCAGCAGCAAGGGAAGTGGCTGTTTCTTAGGTCATGAGAAAGTGAGGGTCATGCCCATATCCTTGGACAATAAAGAACAGCACCCACAAGGAGACTTGAGGAGTGACTGGTCGGAAGAGTGGGGAAAGGCGTTGTCTCCTGGCTATATTCCTCTGCTGAGAGATGCCTGCAAATCCCAGGGCCCCATGCTTCATGAGCAGCGGCTGCTAGTTAGCAAGGAAGAGGAAGTACATTGCTCCAGGAGGAAGGACGCTGTTGGCCTTTATTAATTTCCACATGGTTGTTCATGAGTGCCACCGCATCCACATGAATAAGCCCAATGTCAGAACAGATTTATCTGGTGAGCAAAAGAAAGTAGAAGCTGTGGGAGGGTTGCTAAGTTGGCCTTGAAGCTCCAACTCTGCCTACCGGCCTGGAGACAAAGAAGATTAAGTAATTAGGTAATATTTATAAAGTGTGAAACCGACTGACAGGCTCTGGCACCTGCTGCCAGAATTGGCTCAACAGCTCCCAAGCCCAGGCAGCAGTGGTCCCTGGGAGTATCTTGACTCCAGCTAGCACCTGCCAGTCTAAGTACCTCCTTGCTATGCTGTTAGGTTGGTCTCCTAGAGGGTGAAGCAAGCCTTCACTTCATGGTTGCTTCAAAGCAAACACATCCAGGAGGAGTTTGTCTATGGTAGAAGAAGCCTCTCTGGATGCAGGTATTGTGAATGGTCAGATCTGTCCTATGAATGCCTGGCAATGCTCTTGCTGTATGAGAACCTAGCCTGGATAGATGGCAAATGCTCTGACTGGGCCAACTCTAAAGCAAGGCTCTCTTGTTCCAGGCCATGGGGCATATGGCATATAGCATCCATCCATCCATCCATCCATCCATCCATCCATCATCCATCTATCCATCTATCCATCCTTCCATCAACTGTCCATCTACCCATCCACCCATCCATCTATTCATCCACCCATCCATCTATCCATCCATCCATCCTAAGGGGTAGCAATGATCAGAGTAACACCTCCCCAAGAGACATAGAGTCTCACCATATCCTGGTACATGCAGGGTAGCAGAAGAGCATTCTACTAAAACAAATACTATTCTGAAACAAATGTCAGTAGTGGTAAGCGCTATGAGGGGAAATAATGGGTATCCTCCCAAGTGGCCAGACCAAAGTAGTCAAAAAACTTCCCTCAGAAGAGTATCTTAGGGCTGTGAAGGTTGAGAAGAATCAGTTTGGTGGGGAGAGAGGTGAAGGGTCCTGAGGCAGAAGCAGTAGGCTGCTGAGGCTGGCGCAAGCCAGCAAACTGATGCCAAAGGAAGTGACAAGCAAGACAGTTCTGGGGAGGGGACAGGATTCATCGAGTACAGTATCTAAGTTTCTCTTCCTGTTGCTGTGATAACACAGTCTGATAAAGATAATCTAAGGGAGACAGGGTTTATTTTAGCTCACAGTTTAGGTACGATCTGTGATAGCTTGAAAGTCAAGGCAGCAGGAGCTTGGAGCACTTAGTCATCCACAGTCAGGAAACAGGAGAGTGGATGCATACACTCAGCTCACTTTCTCCATGTTTTTCAGTCTAAACCTCAAGTCTACAGAGTGGGCCTGTCCACAATTAAGATGGGTCTTTCCACACCAGCTAATGTAACAACTATGATTCTCTACAGGCATGCCCACAGCCCATCTCCTAGCCGATCATATATTCTGTCAAGCTGACATTAACCATCACACACAGTGACTGCCACTTTTCCAGAAGGGTTTGAACAATTGCAAACAGCCCAGCTTCACACTTCTTCCAGGAAGAACAACCCCTTACTCTGAAATGTGAGCTCCAGTGAGTGACCATGTCACAGATAACATGACGTCCCAGATGTACACAGAACTCACTGCTCACCTACAGGCCAGAAGTACAGGTATCTTCAGAGAATGTTCCATATCTCTGACGTTATATTATCTGTCCAGCAGCCTGTCACATCTAAAAGGCTGACAAGGGGGCATGACAACTGCACACAAGAATACATTTTTAGACCTTGGGCCCGAGACTCCCAGCCTAGTTTCTAACACTGCCTTAGGCTGTCTCATGGGCCAATGAACAGTGAATGGCTGTGCACCTGCTATGGCGCTAGGTACTGTGAGGTTCCACTAATTCAAATATATCCAAGCCCCTCTATTTAGAAGGCCTGCTGGCTTCCCAGGGTTGACCCTGTGACCAGGGCCTTAGTAGCTCGTACAAGAAGCACCCAACATGACTTGGCAAACAGGAACCACTAGGTACATGATGATGGCGAGAAGGTGGTTTGGGATGGTTGGTTTTAAATGCCAACTTGCTACAACTTAGAATCACGGGAGCGGGAAACTTCACTGAGGGACTGTCTACCGCACGCTGGCCCGTGGGCAAGTCTGTACAGGAATATCTTGACTGTCTTGATTGCTACAGGAAGATCCACCTGAGATGGGGACATTTGAGGGTTCTATGATGATGATGATGATGATGATGATGATCTGAGTCAGCTTTTCTGGGCACCCAGTATAGACTGAGGACCAGCGGCTCCCTAGGAACCATCAAGGCTAGTGGTTCTCAACCTCCCTAATGCTTCAACCCTTTAGTATAGCTCCTCATGTGGTGACTTCCAACTATAAATTATTTTCATTGCTACTTCATAACTGTGATTTTGCTACTGTTCCGAACCACAGTAAATATCTGATATACGACCTCTGGGGGGAGGGGAGGTTGTGAACCACAGGTTGAGAATCTCTGCTTTAGGCCTTTGGCATCAGACTGGAACTGTTGGATAGACAAAGCAACTTCATGAACTGAGCAACTGCACCAGCCTTGCAGCTGTTGTTGAACTATTTCAATTATATTGTGTAAGTTAAAATTTATAAAAATCCATCTGTCCGTCTGTCCGTCCATCCGTCCGTCCGTCCATCCATCCATCCATCCATCCATCCATGTTATCTCTCTAAAAATCCTACCAACTGCAACATTGCACTTGGCATAAGAAGATCTTAGTGCCCTGGGTCCCTGCTTTGTCTTACCATTTCTTGTTTGTGAGTCTCTGGGTAAGGCAGTGATCTCTCTGTTAGACTCCCTATAATCCTCACCCCATCAGCCTCCATGCAAATGCTTAGTAAATTCCTATAGGGCACTGCCACCCCTAACTGGACCCTTCAAACTCCTGACTACTTCATCTGACCCGAAAAATTCCTAGCAGCCTCCTGCTGGTCTGTGGACTCTACTGCAAGCCTTCTGCAAGCATTCTTCACGTGACAGCCAATGTGAGAGGCTCACACACCTGTTCAGATCACTGCACTGGGGCCCAAAAATACTATCAGAACACCCTACCAACTTGACTACCAACCTGACCCTACCAACCTGACTTGGCATGGGTCTACCCTTCCTCCCCTCTCTTTAATGTGATGTTTCCTATACTGAAGGACCTTTGCAAATGACCTTTTCCTCTACATCTCTGCAGGTTTATCTTTCTATCCTCCTCCAGTGCCTGATCCCATAATCAGGGCCTTGGTAGCCTATACATGGAATGCCCAAGACCACTTGACAAGACAGATAACACCAAGCACATAAAGAATGGTGGACTGCCTTGCTCAAGGAAGACATCTTCCCCACTGCCTCCTCCACTCTTAATGCATGGTTTAATTCCTGTAAAAAAGTTAATACTTGAGCATGATGGCCTGTGCTTGCCTTATTTATTTCTTCCACTCACAATGTAAAGTGTGTGTGTGTGTGTGTGTGTGTGTGTGTGTGTGTGTGTGTGTGTATGCAAATGTGTATGACAGCAGTGGTGGCACAGGGTGTGGGTGGGGGTTGGTTATGTGTACACATGGAGGCCAAAGGTCAACATCCATATGTCTTCTTCCATCACCTGGGATTTTGAAATAATGTCTCTCACTGAACCTGGAGCTTGGCAAATTTGGTGAGACTGGCCAGCCAATGAACTCTAGGAATCCTCCTGTGTGATTACAGATGTGTGCTACAGCAGCTGGCTTTTCTGTGGGTGGTAGGGATCCGAACCTAGGTCTTCATGTTTGCACAGCAACCCCTTTACTCCCAGAACCATCTTCCTAGCCCACATGATGTCACCTTAAATTCTAGTGCCTAGATATTCACAGTGGACACCCAAAAAAAAAAAAAATCCATAACAAGTCCCGGCTGAAGCCAGTCTGAAAATTAAATAAAACATATGTGAATGTAAAGCGGCCAGCACAGCATCTGGTACCGACTTCTTCCTGGGTACAGTGACTCTCCTGGGTAACCTTTCCAAAGGCAGCTGAACATGCACATGGAGCTAAACCCACCACCTGCAACATAGCTGGTGAAACAGGCAATGTCAGCTATGGTCTGAATACGACGTGTCTCTACCCAAACTCATGTTGAGGCATGGTCCTCAATGAAACACACATTGGTGAGGGTCTAAGAGGAGAGGTGCTACCCTCAATAAAACTGATGACACTCCTTAGGAGAATGGACGGGCTTTCAGGAAAGCTAGCCCCGCAGATAGAGGGCAGGCTAGCTTTTTGTCCTCTCTCCTCTCAGCACACACTCTTTCTGAAGTTTCTGAACTGGTACTTCTTGAGTCCCTTACCAGATGCTGGGCAGACCCCACACAAGCCTTACTATTGTTTTTCAACCAATGGTCCAGTCTCAGGTACTGTGGCTATAGCAACAGGAAACAGGCAATAAATCCATCATGTCTGCGGACCAATAACCTTGTGTCAATCAGAGGTCAACAATGCAGACTCGTATGTTTACGTTCTATGAGAGGAGTCATGGGATGTTGGACATGTAAAAATGTCTGACCCTAGGGTGTTCTGAGTTTTAAATCAGGCCTGTATCTTGCTTTCCTCTCACCTACTCGCAGGTTTAAACCAACAGCAAACCCACACTGTTTTCAGAAGACGGCACTTAACTACCGACTTTCTGCGAAGCTGCATGGAACGCGCTCTTCCCTAGCATATGCCTGCCCTGTGAGTTTCTGGGAGCAATAAGACAACTTTTCAGAATGGCCGCTGGGAGGAGCAGCTGCCGACAAAGGAACGAAACATTCCTATAAGAGTGTCCCTTTAATAAGATAAAGTAATTGTAGCTCATTAACGTGGTACGGAGATGATTGAACTGAAAATAGAACAACATTAATATTTTCTCCAAAAATAGCAGAAAAAACCAACATTTCAATGTCAAACTCTTTCTACGGCAATCATGGATTCACTTCTTTGTTCATTTCAGTGGAAAATGTGATGTTCTGCCATAATATATTCTGGTCTAAGATCAGCTAGTTGCTTATGGGTATATCTTTTAAGACAACTTTTAACCAAAACAGGAAGCAATCTTTAGTGCCACGACTATGGCTGAAAAAGATATGCCAGCAAAAGCACAGCACGCTTTCTACAAAGCAAGGTACGAGTCTGTGACACCGAAGGGCAAGCAGCCAGTCAGCGTCCTCTCTCTTTCCTCTGATTTTTATTACATTATACAGTGTCACTTTAATTAAGCCATCAAATCAAATTATCAGATCAAGTGACTTCGATTCCACTGCGGATTGAACAGGTTTCGTTAAATTAATAAACCATATGTTTCATGTTGTTGGAAGCAAAGTTATTTTTCTTCAATCACCATCCCAAATTTTTTCACAATAGACAGTATTTAGCACCGGATCACAGGATGTTCTTCCGTGTCCCAGGGTGGGCTGAGGAATAACTGAAATGGCAGCCCATTAAATCTTAAAGTCTGTCCATGTTATTTATTGACAAAGGACAGAGGAGTAAATTGAATGTCCCTTGAACAATCCACTGAGCCTAAGCCGGGTGTGGTGGCGCACGCCTTTAATCCTAGCACTCGGGAGGCAGAGGCAGGCGGATCGCTGTGAGTTCGAGGCCAGCCTGGTCTACAAAGCAAGTCCAGGACAGCCAAGGCTACACAGAGAAACCCTGTCTCAAAAGACCAAAAAATAAAAAATAAAAGAAATCCACTGAGCCTAAACACTACTTCCATTTTCTGGGACCAAGGCTTTATATTTTATATGGATGGCATCAGTTATGTCCTTCTTGAGCAACAAGGCAGGATGAAGGTGGCCATCCGGCCATCCTCATCCCCCTTGTCTTTGGTTTCCTGCATGACCATGATTTTTGGGCTGGGACAGCAACACACTGCATTCTGTTGTCTCGCTGCTGGTGCAAGCAATCATCCTGACAGAGGAAGAGATGGGGTACCTTGCCTTGGCACCCACCCAGCACTGTTCCCATAAAAGATCCCAGCCATGGGAAAAGGGATAATGAGGAGTTATATGCACTTTAGCTGAGGTTTTAGCTACAGCTTTGATGTGAAAGCTGGCCAGTTGGAATAGTAAGTAGCTGGCAGCCAGGTTCCTACATCTCTAAATAGAATGTAAAAAATAAAACAATTCATAGTTACTACTGTTGGTGGGAAGGCAACTCGGGATGGACTGCCTGAGTCTTGAGCATTTTATGTGTATGCTCTACAAGTTAGATACATCCTTAGTCACACCACAATTATTGAGATATTCAATATTTTTCTTCTTCTTCTTTTTTTTTTTTTTTGTTTTTGTTTTCCGAGACAGGGTTTCTCTGTGTATCCTTGGCTGTCCTGGACACCCTTTGTAGACCACAGCCTTGAACTCACAGTGATCCGCCTTCCTCTGCCTCCCGAGTGCTGGGATTAAAGGCGTGCGTCACCACGCCCGGCTCAATATTTATCTTAAAAAACTATGGCTTTGCATCACCTCTTTCCTGCTGTCCCTAAGACCAACCAAGTCAGCTCCTTGGGCTGTTTGGTGTATGAGCATGTTGGTGGCTTCTACCTGTGATGCTACTGAATATATCAGTCATCTCAGGAAGAAACAGAGAAGTATTTTGTCATCTGGTATGCTATGGTATGACCATGTAAAAATAAAAGAGCTACCCTTAGTCATTAAGGAACTGAAAACAAAATCCAAAGGGAAAGCACTTTAGCTCCATTAGTGTGGCCAAAATACAAAAGATGAACAATAACAAGTGTTGGCAAGGACTGGGAAGACATCGTACCCACTCCAAACACTAGTAATGACAATGTAAATGGGTGCTGCCATGTGGAAAATGCAAGGCAAGTCCTCCCAACTACACACCTACAGATCTGGTATGAATGATCAGTTCTATGCTTGACTCTTCCTAGAGGAGCTGAAATCATACACAAAGACTTAAACTTAGATGTCAGGGCAGCAACATTCCTAATACCTCCACAACGGAAAGCTCCAAGTATGCAGTAAGCAAAACATGAATAAACTGCAGCACACCCACATGGGGCTATATTATTGGATCATAAGCCAGCACTTATTTCTGATCTGTGCTCCCGTACATATTACGTTACGTGAAAGAAGCCAGAGACACACTCTGTGAACGACTGATATGAAGGTCCAGAAGAGGCCAACTCAAGACAGACAGGAAGTAAATTGGTAGTTAGCAGGGGGGATTACAGAAGTAGGACTAAGGGTACCAGCTGAAGGGGTTACTTACTTCTTCTAGAACAATGAACGTGCTCTAGAAATAGACACCAGAGGTGGTTTTACAACTCTCTGACCACACTGAAGTCACAGATGTGGACAACACTCTCCACATCAGTGCGGCGTAAAGACCCTGAAGAAGGCTAGTCAGATGACTCCACGAGCACACCAGGGCAAAGTCACTTTCTGGCAGTGGTTCCCATGAGGAATGCAGATGTGGAACAGGTTGGGGGCCATCCTGGGATAGTGGGAATGTTGGCACCTTGATGCAAATGCTTATTGTTCAGGGCTACTTAGTTTGTAGAGATTCATCCAGCTGTGCATGTAATACGTACATATTTCTCCAGATGTGTATAATGGTGCTTTCAGTAAGTTCAGGGCTGTTGTGTCAAAATACGCTGAGGCTCTGGACTTCAAATTGAAGGCATCTGGGGGACAGCAAGTGTGGGAAGGGACCTTCCCAGGTTCTTGTCTTCTGCCTCAGTAGTCACAAGTCTCCTCCCAGAAATTCGCTGACTAGGGAAGAGCCACTTGTAGGCACAGGCTGTGTCACCTCGCCTCTCTACCCTGTGAGGATGAATGGTGGACAACCTTCTAGATCTGGGATTTAAGTTTTCCCTTCTCCTTTTTGCGATGGCCTAGGGTGTCCACCATGGACTTCTGGTCATCACATACAGTGAGGATATGGCAGGAGAGAAGGGTGTGGACAGACAGACAGCAAGACTAACATATGAATGAAGTCAGCTGGTAGGAAGACTGGAGACCACTCCCCACTGGAGTTGCATGGGAGAGAACAGACATGTGCAAATAAGGCCACATTTCTGAATGGGGACGACAGGTGGCTGCTGTGTAGATGACACAAAGGGGGTCGTGAAGAAGGGCAGCAGCACTTTTGAGTCTCAGAGCTGTTCCCCTTCTCTAGTCTACTTAACGTTCTCAGGATTGCCTCTTTCTTCCATCATAAACAGTCTCCATATCTGCCACTGCCCTTGTGTCCCTGGCCCACTGCTCTGATCTCTGATACAAGAACCTGTAAGTTTCAACAGGTGCCCTATGGACTCAGACCCATGCCTGTGACAAGTGCTCTGTATGGGCACAGTTAACACTCAAATGGAAAAGGGAATGGTTTCACTCTTTTATAGTGCTGAAAACCCAAACAGGATTGGTGATCTCCCTACGTCCCCTCCCCTTCCCATTTCCTCTCTCACTATGGTCCCTCGAAAAATATCAGAATCCTTTTAATATTTACACATTGCAAGAGTCAACAACGGACATGATATTTGCTGTAAGCTTTGGAGAATGAGGAACCCACTGTCCACATCCCACATTTAAGGCTTGGGCCACCTTCAGTGGAGGCCCTTGTGCACTTTGACACATAAATGGAGAAACTACTACCCTCTAACTTTCTTAGACAGCACATGTCACACACTCTCTCTACACAGTCCAACTCTCACTCACTCATACACCCTGCACAGTTTCCAGGGAAGAGCTTAACGACAGTCACGTTCTCAGCATTTCTGAGTTAGCAGATTGTGTGTCCCTCTTTGACCCAGATTTCACATGTCTTGGATGACCTCTATACAGACTTCTCAGGAACAGTGAACCCTGGAGATGTCTCCTTTCTCAAAGTTCTCTTGGGGGAAAAACCTTCAAGTTCAGGTACTTTTTAGCTGAGGTTAAAAAGTTAGCCCAAGGGAAGAATTTTTAATGGCAACCCAATCCCAGGTATCTCATAGGTTTGTGAGCATCTTACTTGTCCTGCTACTGACATTAGTGAGCGAGAGACTTGAACCTCAAGCCTTTGGTGAGGACACCTGGCCAGATCAGTATCCTATACAAAACCGCACACAGTCAAGAGCCACACCCCTACTTGTTCCTGTTCCCAGCCCCGCAACTCTGTGCTGAGGACTGAGCTGGGGCCTTGCTCTGCTGTTACGTAAGTTCTACCGCAGGTTACGTCCTGTCCTTCCTGGCTATCTTCTTTCAGCTCCACTTTTGGTTTAGGAGCTTGAGAAACAGGCTCATTACTGTTATCCGAATACAGGCATTTGTGGACTACAGTGTCATGCTTCTGGGCCTGCAAAGCTCACGTGCTAATCATGGGGGTGGGGACATTCTTGGAATAACCCTCCCCCATGTCACTTACTGTACCAGTGGTGTGACATGAGAGAGCAGAGTCTACTTTTCTTGTTGATAAAGCATGTAAGCTCTTCCTATGCCACCAAACACACAACTCCAAAGAAAGGGGGGGGGGGGTCAATCAGTTAGGAAATAGCCACGTTATCACACCAAGGCAAACATTTCTGTTGCCTCCCGCTTCCAGCCCCCAGGTCTAGGGCTTTGAGTAGACAGAGTTCTCCATGTGCATCCTAAGAAGCAAGCCACAATTATAATGAAAGGAAGAGGAAGGTTCCTGGGAGAGGAACTCAGGTTCACTTCACATAAGAAAGCCAAGAAAGCAAGATGCCAGCAAGTGACGCGCACATACTCGCCAGAGACTAGAACTAAGGACAATGGCTTCAGAAGCAAGCGGTTTCTGGGAGGTACTCAAGGCTGAGCTGCACCCCTTGCTTGGTAAAGAGTGAGCAGGAATGCTGCACGCTGAGGGGACTTCAAAGATGCTGGTGTTTCAGCGCAGGGAAAATTCCTGACCTCAACAGAGGAATGGCAAAAGGGTAGGGCAGGACGAGGGATGTGGCTCAGCTGGTAGCAGGTTTCAGCCTAGCATGAGTAAGTCCTTGGGCTCCATCTCCAGCACTGAATAATGTGAAGGGCATGGCGGCACATGCTTACAATCTCAGCCAGCCCTTAGGAGGCAGAGGCAGGAAGATCAAGGGTTCAAGGTCACCTTGTGCCTGCTTTGCAAATATGAGGCCAGCCTGGGCCACGTGAGACCCTGCCTCAACAAATAACACAACAGTATAAAACACGCAAATAAGGCAAGAGTTTGATCTAACAAGAGTTTCATTCAGACATTACTAATTAGTTTGGAAGTATAAAAATAGAGAATGACTGATCAACTCCTGCCAGTCAAAAGGTCAATTTTAAACAAATCCAACCAAAGTTATTCGCAGTTCATTCCTATTTATTGTCTAGACAAATTCTTTCAGAAGAGAAACATATGCTCTTAACGCCAAGTCCCAATTCTTGGCTGACTTTGAGCTATTTTTTTAATGTGTGTGTGTGTGTGTGTGCGCGCGCGCGTGCATGTGTGTGTGTGTGTGTGTGTGTGTGTGTGTGTGTGTGTGTGTGTGTAGGTTGACAACAGGTGTCTCCTGGAATTTTTTTCTAATATTTTGATACAGGGTCTCTCACTGAACCTGGAGATCACTGATTGGAGATACTGACTGGTCTGCTGGGAGCAACTGCAGGCTGGACTGGCAAA
This sequence comes from Acomys minous, assembly GCF_964271855.1. Taxonomy (NCBI): domain Eukaryota; kingdom Metazoa; phylum Chordata; class Mammalia; order Rodentia; family Muridae; genus Acomys; species Acomys minous. Next base: position 31,029,717 of record NC_140490.1, read on the forward strand.
AAACAAGCAAATAAGCTTCCTGGAGGCAGCCCACTTGGTTTTGCAAGGCTGACGAATGGGCATATCCCTGGTTTAGGGAAAGCCCCAGAGATTTTACCTCAAGACTGCTTATTGTTGCTAGACTGCCTTTCCAAGCTTGCCCCATATGCCTGGCATAACTCAGTTGAGCACGAATAGACCCTTGCTGCCTATGGCATAATATTATTGCTCCATAGGTGCTACCCCCTCTGTTGGGCAGTTTTTCCTACAGACGATTTTATAATTCCCAATAATGATTCCTGAATTGATTCAGGTAATTAAAAAAACCCTCCTGCAGTATTGTAAAAACTGCCAGGAGCTCCGTGAACCTCTATGTGTCAAGCACTTAACTTACGCCAAGAGGGAAAATGAGATGAAACAAATTAATGATCAGGGAAGTACGTTCATTTGCAGTCAGTCTAAGGATAAGGCCTAGTGTACACCACGATAAGAAAGAACATATAAATACAGAAACAAAGAATAACCTGTTAGCTATATGAGACAAGACAGACACCTGTTTCTTGGAAAAACTTTTGACCTAAAAAACTTTTGCTTTGAATATATAATGTACATTTGAAATGAGAAAAAGGTAAAACTTCTGCTTTGAACTCATAATAAGCTTATAGATAAGCCACTGTCTTAAACTTATAATAAACAAAAATGTCTAGCTAGATATAGTTCTAATGAAAGAACTTACAATCAATAGTTATACTGTAACTTCCTTTTTGTGTAATGAGTATAGCTATTCTTGAATTAGGTAATTTTTCTGATATTTCTTGTCTCAGAGATTATAAAACCCAGGACAGAAATAAAGCCATTGTTAGATGATTAGAATTTTCCTCTATCCACCAAATATGTGTCTGTCTGTCTGATTGCTTATCTGTATGTCGGTATTGAATATATATAATATACATATATACATACACACATATATATGTATGTACAGTGTGTAAAATCTGTGTATGTGCATGTGCATGTATGATGGAGAACCCCCTTGAATGTGCGTCTGAATGTGTACAAGTGTGATTGTTTGTCTGTACATATGTATGAACTGATACATACATGTGTGGGAATGCATGATTTTCCTTCTCTCTCTCTCTCTGGCTCATAAAGAGTTAACGAGCCTCTGAGCCTATACAGGGTCTTTACAGATGATCCCTGAGTAAAAGAGTAAGAAGTTTTTCACTAATGTAAGTAATTAAGTCATAAACCCTCAGAAACAAAATCTGAAGAGTAATTTATCCAGCTGACTCAGCTAGAAATCCTCAGTCTTTCCCCTAGCCTGTCATAGCTGGGCTTTGATACTCTGGGCATTCTATTTGTCTATATAGTCCAAATCTACTACCAAGACTAGGTTACAGATGCATGCTACTAAGCCTGGCTTTTATGTGGGTGCTAAGGATCAAATTAATATCTTCAGTCCCCTTAAAATCATTCCCTTTTGGGCTGGAGAGATGGCTCAAAGGTTAAGAGCACTGGCTGTTCTTCCAAGGTCCTGAGTTCAATTTGCAGCGACCACAGACCACAAGGTACCTCCCAACCACATATAATGAGATCTGGTGCCCTCTTCTGGTCTGTATGTGCACAGGGAGAACACTGTATTCCTAATAAATAAATAAATTTTAAAAAAGAAATCATTCCCTTTTAAATACTTTATGATAAGAAATCTTTTTTTTCCCCTCTGGGCTGGAATACTCAATCAAAAATTACCTTTAGAGGCTTCTGTCCCTAGTGGGTTGTCCAAGAAGTCAGCTACGTCATGGTTCCAGGCATCTCGGACAGCCGACTTCGACACCACTCTGTCATTCAGAGCCTGCTGCGGCCGGAAGTTGTTTCTCAGATACTCCACTGACTTCACATGGTCTTGCTGCTCCGTGGTGAAGATGGAGTAAAAAGCCTCGAGCTGAACAAAGAACCAGAGAGAGGAGGAGAGAACTTCCATCAGTAAAGCCACGCAAGCCAAAGGATACGGGCGATCAGAACAAAGTGGCCAGGCTTCTACCTAGCAGTAAGTTGCCTTCCGGATCTAGCATCAGTGGCTCCACTCTCTGTCCTGACCACTGATGGCCTCGGTCTCAGTTGATGGTGGGATGGGGCTCTCAGACCCCTGTGCTCCCTGAGATTTCTCCAGCAATCCCTTTACTACTACGGGAAAGAGCACAGACTTATGGCGAGCCCTGGAGGTAAGCTGCCTAGGTGTGAACTAGATGACCTGAACACACTGCCCCTGACGTGAAGCAAGTTGTGTCATACCTCTGAGTCTCCATTCTCCCTATATAAAATGGTGGTAATCATGATAGTGTTTGCCTGACAAGGTTTTGAGGAATAGGAACTGATGACAGAACACTTCTTCTATGTACAGCAGTCAAAACACACACTAACAGATTAAGCAATAGCAGTAATTTAATTCTTATTAACAGCCTCTGTAGACATACTACAAATTCAGCCACGTCATGAAGATGCTCAGTGCTAAATGTGTGGGTAAGTTCAATTGCCCAGTTCTAAATTTACCAGATGGCTAGTCACAGATGAATGACTCAAGCTCTCTAAAAAACGCAAGCTTCCTTATCAGTGAAATGCCTATAAATACAGCATCTATTTTCTAGGAGTCCTGAAAAGATGGAATCTATGTGGGTCATCCAGAACATAATAGGTATTTTACAAAGATCAGTTCCTGTCATGGGCACCATGAAGAAACATCTTCCACAAGAACACTGATGAAACTTTGTAAGAAAAGCAAAGGAAAAGAAAATCAGCATCCCACAATCATATCTTGACCATCAAGAGGGCATCTTTGTAGCCCTCAGGATTGTGTCATTAAGAAAGGTCATTCTCCTGAGAGAAAGCATAGGACATTGACGGGCTGTCACAACAGCTCTCATCAGACCACAGAGATAATCTTGTCACCAAAGAAAGGGAAGATAAGCAGAGGGCTAGAAGCTGTTGTAGGTTTCAGGACCCAGGTGCCTGGCTATCAATTGAGTATGCGATTTCTAAATAATTATTATGGGATGGAGAAATGGCTCTGTCATTGGGTTGAATTTCTAGTACCCACATGTCAGCTAACAACTGCAAGTAACTCCAGCTCCAGGGGATCTGGACTCAGCAGGAATTTCATGCACATGCTACACAGGCACATGCAGGCAAACACCCACACACATTAAATAAATAAATAAATAAATAAATAAATAAATAAGATTAATGCTATCCAGATTTTTGCAGATTCTGAGTTGGGGGTCATCTAGGCCTAGACTTAATGCTCTTAGCTCAGAGAATGACCCCAAAAATGACCTGCTACTGACAACTAGAGGATTCCTTCCATTGCACGAGAAGGTGGCATCTAGGCAGTCCTAGAGAGATCTAAGCCAAGTAAAATCATTCACTCTGTTCTGTGCAGATATGAACTGTAAGGTGGACACAGTAAAAAGGATTCAGAAATCCACCACCAGCCCAATGATACCACTAGCTTGACAGGATGACCTCTCTCTCTCTCTCTCTCTCTCTCTCTCTCTCTCTCTCTCTCTCTCTCTCTCTCTCTCACACACACACACACACACACACACACACACACACACACAAACACACACACACACACGGATGGGCTGCGTGCATAGATTTCCGATTTTCTCAGAGGAAATGACTTCCCAAAATTTTATGAAAGGAATTAACAAAGACCCTCTGGAGATGGTCCTGGTAAAGAAGAATCACAATGATGAAAAGCCTGGAGAATAAATCCTGTGAGGAAAGGCCACCGGAAGTAGGATTGTGCAACCCAAAGACAGTGAGCAGGGCACAATCTGATTAAAGGGCCCTGTGGGCTGAGCAGCAACTCTCCACGCCCAGAGAGGCCAAAGAAAAGGAATACAGCTTAAATTAAAGCCATAGAGATATGAGTCGCATAAAGGATGGTTTCTTCACGTTCAGTGTCAGTTTGAGTTGTTTGTTATTTTTTTAAACATGGATTGGACTCTCACACTCAAGTCAGACAGGAAGTCTGGAAGAGACAGCAGTCTGTCCGGAAGAGCATTAAGCTTTGAGGAGCCAAAAGAGAACGTAGGCTACTTTTAGCCATACAGCACCATGCCTTGTTTATTCTTTAGAATATGTGCTTCCTTCTCAGCTAGCACTTACTTCTACCAAGTTTACTTCTGAAGCCTAGGGAAAGAATTAGTCACATAACTGTAAAAAGAGGCAGGTTGTGAATTAAACACAAAAATGCCTCCATTTAAATTGCTCTTACAGCTTAATGACAGGCTGTGGCTTAAAAGCTCAAGATGCCTCCCTCTCATTAACTCAACTCGCCTGGCTGACTTGAAGGAAGGATGTGACGGCTAGGAGTGAACTGATGACCTGAATGATATTATATTGTCAACTGGATCGTAGCTTCGCTTGACAGTCACACAAAAGGGTTCATGCAAGAGGACAGGCTTAGCAGGCTTATCAAATGCCTTTAGGTAGGTTGGCAGCATTCGCTAAATGCTGTCATTCCTCTAAAAGGAATGGAAATTGCCAATGGCCCATCCTTTTGGTAATGGCCACAGCTGGCGACAGAGTGGAAACCTCCCTGGTTCTTGGATTGGGGGAAAAGTTAGCATGCTTCATTCTGCCAGGAGAGAAATAAATCACCTGGTCCAGAGCTCTACTGATCCATCCTTCACATATATTTTAGATTGTCCAAGGAAAGCCAAAAGACTGAGAAGAAGAAGAATCCGTGTGACGTGACAGTCTCTAGTAACACCAGAGCGACAGGACCAACCACACAGACACGTCTCTCTGGGCCTATGACCAACGCACATGTTGGCTGCTTGATCTGTGGAACCTTCCAGGTCTGGTCAAAAAGGACACAGGGATCATTTTTAAATTGTACACTGGGGCTCTGGAGTGATGACTCAGCAGTCACAGCACTGGCTCTCTTTACAGAGGACCCAGGTTCAGATCCCAGCACCCACATGGAAGCTCACAACCATTTATAATCGAGTTCCATGGGACCCAATGCCTTCTTCTGGCCTCCATGAGCACCAGGCATCCATGTGGTTCTAATACACACATGCAGGCATGTATATATATAAACATATACACTGAAAATAAATCTTAAATAAAATAGTTGTACACTTGATCATGCTATATCTCTGGGTTTTACCCCTCAGTCTCCTACTCTTACTGTGGGAAGGGCAGCCCCAGTGATCAGGCCTATGCCTCATTTTCCATCTTCCAAGTTCCCACTCTCAATACTTGAGTAAAAAACCTCTGTTTTCAGAGCCTATTTCACAAAGGTGTGGTCAGGGCCAGGTTACTTACTCTTCAGTTTTTGTGTTTATTGTGTGTATGTATACATGCATGTGATCATATGTCTGCATGCAGGTAAACATAGAGGCCAGTGGTTGACATCAGGAGCCTTCTTTGATCACTCTCGGCTTTATTTTTTGAGACTGGGCTGGTGAACGATGCTCAGTGATCCATTGCCTCCCTAGTGCTGGGATTACGGGAGTGCACTGCTGCATGTGGCTGCTTGAGAGGTCACTGGGGGATCCGATCACAGGTCCCTGTGCTCTCGAGCATTTCACTGAATGAGCTGTCCTCCTACTTTCCCAAGCATTCTGTACCCCCGAGTCCTTACAGTACAACAGAGACAACAGTGTTACACACCTCCTGTGGTTTTTCTAACACTTTGATGAGTTTCTATACATAAAATGTTTGAAATAGTTTCTGAGGAAGAAAAATATTCAGTAAGTATTGTTATCCCTACAATTACTTTTACTCTATGAGGACTGTAGCTAATGAGGATTGTACTCTGTAATTATAGCAATGAAACATGGCATTTCTGCTCTTTTCTCATTCCTTACTACTTATTTTATTCAACTTACTTTATACTAGGTATTTCATAGAAATCTAAAACCATTGTTTTTGAACTCACTTTTAGCTTAAAAAATAATATCAATAATTTATCATTATAATATTGTGGTGGTTTAAATAAGAATGGCCCCCATAGGCTCATATTTGAATGTTTGGTTCCTAGTTGCTAGCCTATTTGGGGAGGATTAGGAGGTGCGGCCTTGCTAGAGGAGTTGCATCATTTGTGGTGGGCTTTTAGGTTTCAAAGGCCAATGTCAGGTCCAATCCTCACCCCCTCTCTACCTCAGGCTTATGGATAAGATATAAGCCCTGAGCTGCAGCATCATGCCTGTCTGCTGGCTGCCATGCTTCCCACCATGATCACAGACTAAGCCTCTGAAACTATAAGCCAGTCCTGATTAAATATCACACACACACACACACACACACACACACACACACACACACACACACACGCATGCACACACACGCACACACCAACATATGTATGTATATATGTTGCTTTGATCATGGTGTCTCTTCACTGGGATAGAACAGTAACTAAGACCAATATTGACACCAGCAGCTAAGCCTTTTAGTCATCAGAGAGGTCGGGATCATTGCCACTGTTAGCAGTCATGTCACTGCAACCAATAAGGAAACTTGTCCTTGAGCTATTAACTAATTGCCCAAGGTCACAAAAGGTGAAGTAACTGGTCACCCATGTCTGAGTAGCTCTATTTCTCTTAACCACATCATGTCACGCTCAACAGGCCCACCGCATGACTCAGTAACTGAGAAGCCAGTGGTGGGGGAACCCAATGTGTGATAGAAAGCCTCTAGCAGTTTGCGTTAGCCAAGTCCAAGGCCAGGTCACACAGGGGCCCATATAATCTATTTGCCTTCTTTTGTGTTCGGAAAGGAGACCACATATGGCCAAGTGGATGGCAGGAACAAGATGGCAGCCAAGAAGGATAAGGCTCTCCACATCCCAGAGCCCTTGTCTATTCACCTGAGCTGCTCCTACAACGAAGCGATAAACACGTTTGGGGTTATCTTAACTTTAATGTAACTAATGAAGTCTTTATCATTTTGTAAAAATAAATGAAAGTTTTTATTTCTATAATATCAAATTGACTTTTTAACTTTTGAAGTGAGTGTGTAAAATACTTCTTTCTTTTTATCCCTGCTTGGGGAGCTGTAATTGCATTTTAACTGGTGCTGTTACAAGAACAGTTTTAACCTTGAATCACAAATGTGTTGGCTGGAAGTGTATATAAATCATTTCAACTTCGTTTTTATTATAAAAGTATTTCAGAGAATAATTAGTTTTTAATCTGTCAGTTTGAATCAAAGTAAAGTTGAAATCTATTCATTCCATGTGTGTGCAGCCAAGGCTCTTGGTCTACAAGATGTGTATGTGGGGGAGGGGGGCACTGAGGCTGACGGGGAGAGATTAGTGAAAATAGAAAGTAATAAAATTAGAAGCCATTAAACACTAGTATGGTGAGTACTTTAAGGGGTGGGTATACAGCCGCAGTTCCAAGCAACCAGAGTCCATGGTTAGCACAACTAAAGCCCAGGTAACAGCACTAGGAAGTAACAGGTTTCATCTACTGTCCTTGGAACACTTCAGTCTTACTCTACGTTTCAGGGAGACTAGTGTGGGCCCTGTTTTGTTGCCTCGTTATAGACCAGACAGGTACAATGGAATAGTAAATGCCCACTAGCCCTGTACATCTCAGGTTGTACTTTTGAATAGCTGCAAAAGATGAAACCTGGGACTTGCTAGCTAAATGCAAGGCCACGTCTCTTCCTGCGGCTCAGATACTTTAACAGCGAGGCAATTACAGAAAGGCCTTCTACGTAAAGAAACCGCCTTCAGGTAATTAACGAAGAAAGCTCACTCTTTTGGATTAATGATGGATTCTTCACCTCACAATGCAGAACGTCTCTTTCTACACTGGCAATGCACACGACATGGTGTTGGAAAGGACGGCCCTGGATAACTGTCACACTGGCTGCCATGCTTTGGCGCCATGGTAGCCAGGGCAGCCAGAGGCTAAAAGTGGAATATGATATCCGATTACTGGGTTAAACTCTATGTTACAATTAATTTTCTGTTCTTATTTATATTTTTCAATGTGTCCACTACAGAATTTAAACAAGACACATGGCTTGTTGTATTTCTCTGGCACTGGGGTTGTCCTGGGTGTATGGCGATCCGTTAATACGGAAGCCCAGAAGGTCACTAACTCCTCGCAAGCTGCTTCCTCTTTGTCAGGCACAGGTCTGGGCATTTCAGCTTTCTTACACTTTTACCTTTACCTTTTCACAGATGGGAACCCAGAGGCACAAACTAGAGAAACTTATCTGAGAAGCGGAGCCAGGAATGGAACACTCAGTGTGAAGACAGTTTACCTTCAGAGCCTAAGCTCTGAATTCTAAAGAAACAGTCTAGTTACTCTGACAGACATAACAGCCATCTGAAAGGGGCAATGCAGACAAGCCTTTCCTTTCCAGCCTAGCTCACTGATTTAAAAAAAAAAAAAAAAGAAAGAAAGAAAGAAAGAAAGAAAAAGAAAAAAGAAAAACCTAAACATCCAAAGCAGACTAATTAAGACATATTCAGATTTATGGCATAAATTTGCATATTACTGCATAATAGAGAACATGCCCCAAAAGGTTATATTCATGGTAAAAGGCTGGGAGAGATGACTCAAAGGTTAAGTGCATTCGCTGCTCTTGCAGCAGACCTGGGTGTAATCCCAAGCACCCACTCTGGCTCACTCTAGTCTGTAACTCCTGTTGCAGGATGTTCAGTGCCATCTTCTGGCTTCCTTGGTCACCAGAAGTCATGTTCATGCAGCACAAAGACATATGTGTAGGCAAAATACTCACACACATAAAATTTAGATATTAAAACAAAAGCATGCTTGAGAAAGCTATAGGCAATGCCATATGTTGACCTACAGAGGGAGCCAGCCCAGTGCTGACAGTGGGTGAAGCACATCATTTGTAAAACTCTGCTGTAGAATGAAGGGGAATCTAGCACATTAGACTTGAGAATATGTCTTCTGGACTCAGCATGAGAGATAAGTGCTCAGCATACAATATATGCATGTATGAAAGCTTAAAGAAATACTACAGACAGCTGATTCCAAGTGCTAGGCCTATTTCTTTAAGCTCCCAGAGCCGGACTGCAAGGGCATCATTATGTTTGTATGACAAGTAGATGGCGTCATTTTATTCCCCCATTTTCTGCCCTCTTCTCTCAACTCCAAGTTCCCCAGTATAGCTGTTTTGAGAATCAGCTTGCTCTGGGGACCTCCTGTTTCAGCCTTCCAAGGTTGGTAATTACAGCCAGGCCACTGCACACACTCAGCATTTTTATGGGTTTCCAGGGATCCGGACTTTGGTCCTCACAGTTGTACACCAAGTGTTTTTACTGATGAATCATATTTCTTTCTAGCCCCATGACTTTTGCTTGCTATTTACAATGAATGGATAGTGGAGTCACATAAACCAAACTCACTACTGGTCAATCAAGAGGTCTATGTTCCACCAGAAAACACCACATCTGGGGGGGGCTAGAGAGATGGCTAGGTGGTTTAGAGCACTGTCTGCTCTTCCAGAGGTCCTGAGTTCAATTCCCAGCAACCACATGGTGGCTCACAACCATCTATAGTGTGATCTGATGCCCTCTTCTGCAGATAAAATGCTCATATACAATAATAAATAAATAAATCTTTTAAAAAATTTAAACACATTTTTATTGAAAAAAAATCATATTACATCTCATTTGCTATCCCATCCCATGCGTTCTCCCATTCCTCCTTCCCTCCTGCTTTCACCCCATTCCCCTTCCCTATGACTGTGACTGAGGGGGACCTCCTCCCCCTGAATATGATGCTAGGGTATCAAGTCTCTTCTTGATAGTCTGCTATCCTTCCTCCGAGTGCCATCAGGCGCTCCTATCAAGGGGACATAGCCAAATATGGGGCACCAGAGTTTCTGTGCAAGTCAGTCTCCACTTAACTGTAGAGAATGTTCTGTCCCTTGGCTAGATCTGGGTAGGGGTTTGATGATGACTGCACGTATTGTCCTTGGTTGGTGCCTTAGATCAAGCAGAACCCCTGGGCCCAGATCCACCCATCATAGTGTTCTTCTTGTAGGTTTTTAGGACCCTCTGGATCCATCTTTTTCCCTATCTCCTATATTTTTCTCACCTAGAGTCTCAATAGGATGTCTTCACCTCTATCCCACTTTCCTGGTAAGTGAAGCCTTTCATGAGACCTGCCCCTTGGGCTAGAAATAACATCACTAACCAATGCCACAAATCAAATGGATCTAACAAATGTGTACAGAACTTTCCACTGAAACACAAAAGATTATACTTTCTTCTCAGCACTCATGGAACCTTCTCCAAAATTGATCCCATAGTATGTCACAAAGCAAGCCTCAACAGATATAAGAAGATTGAAATAATACCTTGTATTTTATCAGATCACCATGGTCTAAGGCTGGACTTCAACAACAACAGAAATAACAAAAAGCCTACTCACACGTGGAAACTAAACAACCTTCTACTTAATGACACGTGGGTAATGGAAGAAATAAAGGAAGAAATAAAAGTCTTCCTGAAATTCAATGAAAATGATGGAACAACATACCCAAATTTGTGGGACACATTGAAAGCGGTGCTAAGAGGAAAATTCATAGCACTAAGTGTCTTTAAAAAGAAGTTAGAAACATCCCACATAAGCAACTTAACAACACATCTGGAAGCCCTAGAAAAAAAAGAAGCAGAAACCCCCAAGAGGAGTAGATGTCTGGAAATAATCAAACTCAGGGATGAAATCAATAAATTAGAAACAAAAAGCACAATTCAAAGAATTAACAAAACCAGGAGCTGGTTTTTCGAGAAAATCAACAAGATAGACAAACTGTTAGCCAAACTAATTAAAAGGCAGAGGGACACTATCCAAATCAACAAAATCAGAAATGAAAAAGGAGACATAACAACAGACACGGAATTAATATAAAAAAATCATAAGATCCTACTTTAAAGGCATATATGCCACAAAATTTGAAAATCTAAGGGAAATGGACAATTTTCTTGATCGATTCCACTTGCCAAAATTGAATCAAGATCAGATAAACAAGTTGAATAGTCCTATTTCTCCTATCAAAATAGAAGCAATCACTGATAGTCTCCCAACCAAATAAATAAATAAATAAATCTTTAAAAATAAAACACCACATCTGGATCTACATTATCACACAAGTCGTTGGCTGAGTTCACTGGCTAAGAGCTAGTCAGAATGCCCATGTAGATTCCCAGGGAAGAATAAGAAGCAACTTAAGAACCTGTTTGTGTGTTCTACAAGCGTTTAAAAGAAATCCATACCCACAGCTCCTGCTTCTGGACTGATCACCGCTTCTTATGAAGAGCACACTTGCCCCCTGCCTTGATGAGAGAAGTGATGGGAGAGAGGCTTCTGAGAAATGGAGGGACAGGATTTGAAATACTTGGCTGTTTTTCTTTCTGATAAAGGCAGGTACGGAATTCCTAACCCTTCAGCCATTTCTGAGTTGGTCCCTGCCTCCCGGAAATGAGTGTTCCGTGCTAGCCTCAGAAACAACAGTGGCAGGGACGAGTAGGAAGTTTCAAACCTAGACTAATTGGATGGCTGACACGTCCATTCCTGGAGTGCGTATGGGGTCGGGGGGGGGGGGGGGAGGAGTGATGATGCGGCTGTACCTGCTGCAAAGCAAGAAGCCGTCACAGCCACACAGACAGGGAGCTGCTTTCCTCCCCTGGGAGTGAGACAGCAGTGTAGGGCCCAGGGTCTGAGCAGAGTGCAACATAATCTGCAGGCAATTTGTATTAAATTAGAAATCAGATACAGTTTCTCTCCTCTCTGTTTCTTTGTAACACGGTCCCTCCCAGGCAAGGCAAAGCAACCACCTGTGCTCTCCTTGCACATCCTTGTTCTAGAGCTCTGACAAGCACAAAGGCATCAACCAAGCACTTTCTAAAAGCTCCATTTTCCAAGTGTCAAATGCTTTGAATCCACAAACACTTCTGCGGGCATTCATTCCCTAAAAGTGTGTGTTTTGTTTGAAGCTATTCCATTTTGGGTGCAAACAAATATTTGCCAAAAAAAAAAAACCCTGAGTATATGTTAAGGACTTCCGACCTCCTGAGCTGACCAGCTGGCACCCCTCGCCTCCCACTTCACCAGAAACCCTACCAAAAAAAAAAAAAAAAAAAAAAAAGAAAAAAAAGAAAAAGTGGGCAGAGATCTTAACTGCAGTAGCCCAAGCATTTAAACTTTTGAAGACAGAAGCATTTATCTTAAGTAACAAAAAGAGCCCTTTAAAAATCAACCAAACCCTTTCCTCAACACTACAGAAATAAATATTTGGACTGATTTCTTTAAAAACAAAACAATGTTGGCTTCGTCATTAGGAAGAAAGCTCCGTTTCTATTTCATTTTCTTCTCACAGCTGGCAGATCTGGTTCAGGAACCAAATTGCTTAGTCCTTCTTTTTCTGTCATAATGTGAATTAAAAAGAAAAACATCCTCAATGAGAAATGGCTGCTAACAGCAGAAAAATCCAGGTTAGCCTGGCATCAGGCCACTAGCGTGTCTGGAGGATTAAGAGTTGCCCCGTGCTGTCTCTTTCTACAGCTCCTGTTCATGTAACCTGAGAAAGGTCAACATTGAATGCGTTGGGACTCTACCCAGCACTTCCTCTGACTTATTTAAAGATGGGCATGGGACTCAAGGGTAGACTTCAGCTGGCTGAGCTCTTCTCAGCAGCTCCTTCCGGAAACCTTTCTTGATGTAAGACTTGACTATAGCCAGCTATTGCTGGCTTGACCTGAAGGGTCTACTGGGACCAGTACAACCACAGTGGGCCATGGAACCAAGACCAAACAAGCAGACAGCAGAGCTCTGTCAAAGTACAGGATCAGTTCCAAAGCCATGTCCAAAGCTCTCCCTCCCTGCTTGATGAGTCCTCTGGAGGCAAGACACATGAAACTTCAGATGTCACTATCTAGTTAGGAGCCCATCCTGTGTAGGAAGGCTCACACAGCCTCACCTCCAAATACACTGACTATTGCTTCTCCTGCTTGGACGTACTAAAGTGTTCATCTCTGATTGCTATAGCCAAAACAATGCCTACGCAGAGTGCCATCTGACCCTTTCTCCACCCTCTGATTTGTTTTAGGAAAATCTCTGGACCATCCCCACCCCCCCACCCCCAAGATCAATACCTTATTACCTGTGTTCTTAGTCAAGTATTAGTATTATCACATTATTCTAGAAATCTGCCCTACCCTAAGGCTGGCTGGGTAGAAAAGGGGCCATATGAATGAAAGATTCTCACAGGAGCTCTTCATTTCAGATAGTCCTGGCTAGCGGCTCCAAACTACTTTCTTCTACTCTACCCACTGTTCCTGGCACCACACATAAGGCACCTTACTATTTTTTTTCCCAGTTGAAGCTAAAGTCTTAATTTTTAAAAATCACATTCGCTTATTTATTTTGGAAGGCCATGCATGTGGAAGTCAAGAGAACAATGTGTGGGAGTTGGTTTTCTCCTTTCATCATGTGGACCCTGGGGATTGAACGCACGTCATTGGGCGTGGCTGCAAGCTGCTTTCCCGCTGAACTATGTTAAGGGCCCTGGCTTGAACTTTTGACCAGGAACATTTGATTTCCAAAAACGTTCCCCCTCTTCATTCTGTCAGCCCTCAAGAGGTGATTTAAGAGCCCTCACTCCACTGGTGGCTTCCTTTCCTCAGCCAATGTGCCAATCCCGATCTCATTTTACCAGTTTCTCCCCGTGATTAACTACTTGGCCTAAATCCAACTTTCCAAGGAAATCATCTCAGACCAACACTAGAAGAAAACAGTGCAACAGTGGGCCAGAAACACATAGTTTGGGATCAAATGATGACAACTTCGGATTCCCCATGGTACCCAATGTCTCTATCCATACTGTGATGCCCCATGTGTGCCACATTAGGGCAGTGCCCATCCCTCAATGGTTTTGTGTCACTGATCCAATTGACACAGCTTGGTGCTTTAGATCGTCAGGGCCCCTAGAATGCTCACATGTACTACACATGTGCCAGGAGGTGGCGCTACTGAGAAAAGGGTGATTGGCTCAAGTGGATCCAAAGGCTTAAGCACTGGTGAGGTCACCAGTGATACTGATGAGGTCTCTCCAGGGATGTGCCTTGCCCTGACTTGTCCTTGCTGCCCCTTGCTTTCTGGTCATGATGAGGTAAAGCCATTTCCTTCACCATATCCTGCCTCCCAGGACCAGAGCAGGAAATCCAGCCAGCCACAGACTAACCCCTCAGAAACTGAGTGAAAACAAGCTTTTCCTCCTTTACATTGATCTGTTTAGATATTCTGACAGAACAGAAAGGTGAAGGCAAGAGAGATCGGTCAGTAATGCATTGTGTCACGTTTCTTGGTGCACATGTGTCTATTCTCTCAACTGTGGTTGGCTGAGTCCTCGGAGTATGATCCTAAGAACAGACACTGTGGCTTTGTCACCAGCTGTGTGTTCCTATAAGCTGCTTACTCTCAACTAAATAAGGGTATACAGAGCACCATCCTTCTAAGACCATGAATGGGGTTAGGGTTAGGGTTAGGGTTAGGGTTAGGGTTAGGGTTAGGGTTAGGGTTAGGGTTAGGGTTAGGGTTAGGGTTAGGGTTAGGGTTATATGCAGGAAAAACAGATGTGCCCCTGAGACAAGCTATTACTGCAGACCAGCTACTATTTCCTTAAAACCAAATCCCAAACAATATCTCATTTCATGCTTGCAGTTCTCAGCTATTTAATCTTCATCTGAAAACCATTTTCTCAGGTCTAAGGGTTATAGTTTCTACTGCATTTACAGATTTTTTTTTTAACAGTTTCGGGCATGTATAATGGGATTCTGGACACCACTTATATACCTACTATCCTCTCTCCTCTCTACAGGTTCCTTTCCCACATTCATATCTTTTTACCTATTTCTTTTAGAGCCACTGAGTTTAACCAGTACTATCTGTGTGATCATGGGTTTGGAAATGTCCATTGAGCATGGTGGGCTCCTTCCTGGGTACACAACTGAATATAATGATTGCCCCTTCTCAAGAACCCAGCAGCAGCGAATGGTTCAGTAGGGATAGGTAGGGTCCTGTAAACCTCTCCTGGATCTATGCCTGACTGCTGATAGGCCCAGTCTGTGCAGGCACACTGCCTGAAGCCATGGCTGCTATGGGATACTGATTGTACTAGCTGTGTCAATGCCCTGAAGCTAACACTGAGAAATCATATTTTATAGTCTGCTATTCTTGGATTTAAAACTCTATGTTGGATAGACTAAAGAAATCAATCAAAAAAAAAAAAAGCAGAGAATTGACTTTCAGTAGAGGGAGGGAAGTCCAACCCACCCACAAAACCTTTGACTCCAAAATTACCCTGCCTACAAGAAGTGTAGGGCTTAAAGATGGAGCAGACACTGAGGGAATGGCAAACCAATGACTGGCCCAACTTGAGACCCATGCCATGAGAGAGAGTCAGCCCCTGACACCATTAATGATACTCTGCTATGCTTGCAAGACAGGAGCCTAGCACAGCTGTCCTCTGAGAGGCTCCATGCTCCATCAGATGGAAACAGAGGCTGAGACCCATGGCCAAATATTAGGTGGAGCTCAGGATAGCATGTAGAAGGATTGGGGGGAAGGATAAGGGACCCAGAGGGAACAAGAACTCCACAAGAAGACCTACAGAGTCAACTAACTTAGGCCCACGGGGGTGGGCTCACAGAGACTGAATCCCCAACCAAAAACCATGCATTGGCTGGACCTAGACCAGCTAAACATATGTAGCTGAAGGTCAGCATGGACTTCATGTGGGTCCCCTAGCGACTGGAGTCGGAGGTGTCTTTGACATTAACTCTGTTGCCTGCTTTTGGATCATTTTCCCCTTGCTGGGCTTCCTTGTCTGGCCTCAGTGGAAGAGGATGTGCTTAGCCCTGATGTCTCTTGATGTGTTGGGCAGATTGGTATGTGGTAGGGGGGATCCCCTTTTCTGGGGAGAAGGGGAGGAGGAGGAGGAGGAGGAGGAAGAGGATGAGAGGGAAGGACCAGAAGAAAAGGAGGGAGGCAGTTGTGATTGGGATGTAAAGTGAATAAATATACTGAGTGGGAAAAAAAAGCAGAGAATTAAACAAAATCCCACACTAGTCGTAGCTATCGACAGTGAGCACTCAACACAACCTAGGTAAGATGAAAACCACAACTGGGAACAGGCAGCCTGCTTACCTGGTGGTAGGAGATGGGAACTGGCCTCCGGAAGACAATCCACTCCACAATTTCACTACACGGAGGGGTCGTCAAGGAGCCTGTGTACCGGTAGTAGCTCCCCAGGGATGCAGGCAGGAGGTCTCGCAGGACAAAAGGATCCAGGAAAGTCTCTTTCTCTGGGGGGAAAGATGAGAAGATCACCATAGCGCCCCACATCAGGCCTCAGGCACACAGCTCAAACCCCAGGCTGCTTCCCTTCAGATGCCCTGCCTCTGGTGGCATGAGGGCCTCAGAAAACAAGCCCCACCCTCGGCCCTGAGTCCATGCTGTGTGGTAAAAGAGACCCTAATACATAAGGTGGTTCATACAGACAGAGTTTCTCAAGCAGCAAGCTGCAGCAGGGTGGTCCCTCTCTGCTTCCCGGGGACCAGAACTTCCTGGCAGAGTGAAGACTGACAAGTCCCGCAGGAAACCCTTTCCCCAGCTTTGTTTACCACAGCAGCCTTCTCTGTCTAGCACTTGATAACCAGTAGAGACAAGGAACAAAAACGAGACAACTGCCATAACAAACAAACGAATGAATGAATAAACAAAAAATTGATAAAACCACCAGTGGGCTGATATGATTCTCATTTCCCAGTAGGCCATACTCTTCCTGATGACGTCAGGGGAGACACAGTGGTTAGTTTCCACAGTCAACTTGACTGGCCTAAGAGATACCTAGGACAGTTACTGAAGCACACCGTTGGGTGTGCCTCCAAGGGTGTTTCCAGAGAGGATTGACTAGGGCAGGTGAAAGACTACCTATCCTAAATGTAGGTGGCCCCATTACATGGGCTGGAGTTCAGAACTGAATAAAAAGGGGAGGGGGGGAATGGAAGGAGAAAACCGGATGAGTGTTGGCATCTCTCCCACCCCTGTTTTCTAGTCTTCCATCTAGAGAGAAGACATGAACAAGCAATCTCATGACGCCATTGCCACAGCTGCCTGAAGCTCTCAATGTAATAGCTTCCCTAATGTAATGGACTGTACCTTCAAACTGTGAGCCACAGTAAACCCAAAGGCTGGGCCCTGCCTTTGCAATGTGGGTTTCTACGAGGTACACAGGAACAGTGTGTACTGGTTGCTGTCCTGGTCAGATCACGTGCCCTCTACAGCTTCCTGTTTGTAGATGGGCTGTGACAGGGAGGACAAAAACAGTGCAAGGAAAACCACTGTGACCTTGAGAACAACTAGAAGGCAAACTATTTTCCAACAGAGATTAGCACTGTCTATCCTGTAACTATGGGAGAAAGAGGATAGAAGTCTAGCTGTGGAATGCTTGGCCATAGAAAGCTCAACAGTGGAAAGAATGCTCAACTGGAAACTCCTGCTGTCTGCCTCAACTTACCCAGTTGGTTTCTGTTAGATGCTTTGAGCACCTAGTCTGATGATGTTACTTTTCTGTTATTTGAGCTTTCCCTTGGACACTTCTAAACCCAAAAAAAAAAAAAAAGACTAAAAGTGTAATACCTTCTAAAAGAGTTTAAAATCAAAACAATAGAGAACAAAACCAAGAGACCACTCTGCTTTGCCAGAGACTCTCTCTATTGGCAACTACAGCTGACTGCCTCAATGGGGGCTTCCCGAGTCAGTTTCTGCTGGGTGTATTATGTACCTGATTTGACAATGTTTTGTTATCTTTGCATCTATCTATCTATATATCTAAAATCTATGTATCTATGTATCTATGTATCTATGTATCTATCTATCTATCTATCTATCTATCTATCTATCTATCTATCTATCTATCTATAACTACCTAGCTATCATCTATCATTTATCTATCCATCTACCTATCACCTGGCTCTCTACCATCTACCTAACAATCACACATTTAAAATTATATATAATTATCTATCATCTACCTATCAATCATCATCAATTTATCAATCAATCAATCAATCAATCAATCATCTAGCTATCACCTACTTACTATCACTTGCTACTTATCCTGTTACTTTAGCTTATTTCATACTTAATAAATATACTCATTCGAAATTGAAAATAGAGCTGTGGTGGTCTGAATAGGGATGGCCCCCATAGACTCATGTGTTTGAATGATCATAAGGAGGGACATTATTAGGAGGTGTGGCCTTGCTGGAGGAAGCACGTCACTTTGGGGGAGGGTTTTGAGGTCTCCTATGCTCAAGCTCCACCCAGTGTGGCACACAGTCTCCTTCTGCTGCCTGCAGATCAAGATGTAGCCCTTTCAGCTCCTTCTCCAGCACCATATCTGCCTGTGCTTTGCCATGGTTCCCGTGATGATGACAATGGTCTAAACCTCTGAAACTATAAGCCAGGACCAATTAAATGCTTTCCTGTATAGGAGTTGCCACAGCCATGGTATCTATTCATAGCATTATAACCCTAACTGAGACAACAACAAACGCACTTCATTCTCCAGACTGAATGCAATAGTCTTGTTATTCTTTCTACAGGCTTAGGAGATTCTATGCCTTTCTTTACAAATCAGAGAAGCTTCTAGTTTCTCCGTGCATCTTCAGAGAAGACCTGAATTTAAAACAGAGACCCCTTCCCTGCCCCATGGCAGATGTCCTGCAAGATCAAAGTCCTGCTAATGGTTTGCCTCACTTCCTAAGTAGCTTCCACCACAGATCCCAAGACATTGCTGGGAGACTTCAAGGCTTTGAGCAACTGATTAGACATACTGATGTGCCTGTAGCCCCATTCTTCCCACGGACCCTCTCACACTACTCATGTAGAATATCCAGTGCATGCACAGGGTAACCTCCACACTTTACAAGTCTAGGCACGGCACAGAGTAACCTCTTTACAAGTATGCACACCTGGCAGAAATTGCCAGAACCACAGTAGAAAGTATATGTACTGTAGTCACTGATACTATAATATCTCCTAGAAGAGATTTTTTTAAATGAGACGTTATAGGTTATACCCTATGTTAGCCCATATCCTAGTCACATGCCAAAGCATTTTCATGGAGTTCAATATATGTAGAAGGCCCTTGTTTAAGAGCTTTGTAAACTTTAAGTTACTTGATACTTAAAAAAACTCCATCAAGGCAGGCCCATTGTGGGCCCAATTCCCAGAGGCTAGAATGTCAAACAAGGAAGCTGAGAAACAGGCCACTGTAATTCATAGCAGTACACGGGCCTACAAGTATGCACTTATTTATATTTGTATCTGTATATGTGTGCATGTGTGGGTGCATGGCCCTATGTATGCACGCGGATATTTGCAGGTCGAGTCCTGAGGTCTGCCCCAGTATTGCACCACAGGCAACGCTCACCTTGTTTTATGAGACAGGGACTCTTCCTGGCCTGGGATTTACCAATTATGCTAGGCTGGCTAACTGGTGAACCTCAGGGTAGAGGCCTATCTTTCTTATCCCAGCACTTGGATTAAAAGCATATCTTTCACCCCAGCTATGGTTTTAACATGGGTTCTGGGGATCATTTTCTATACCCCATGCTTGTACAGCAGGCACTTTCCTGACCGAGTCACCTCCATAACCCAGAAGTATGCACTTCTACATGCCTGGCCCATGTAAAAGTCAAGGCATAGAGAAGCTAAATACCGACCCCTAAGGTCATCAGAGGGCAGAGTATATTGGTCTCTTATGGATGCTTGGCAACAGAAGCCCACTCTCTTAGAAGTTTTAGAACTTACCTTTTTTTAGAAAAGAATGATTAGCTAATAAACGCAAGTCTTGAAATCATGGGTTTTGCGATCAAAAGCACACACATTGTGATCTCAGCTAAACAGAAGGTGGAAACTAGTGGGCTTGCCTCTCCACCCCCTGGCAAGTCTGGGCTTTAATTTTACCTGCCATCCAGGAAGCCAAATCACAGGAACACCTATCAAAGTGTGCTTGGCTGAGACAGGTTTGGCTGGGAGAAGCACCATTTTGGCCTTTGCTTGCTGCCTCTTTGTTTCCTGGGCATTGCAAGAGCCAACACAAAGCCCGGAGCCTCCAGAGGGTTGTACAGGGCTTGGCATCATGAGCGACAAAACTACCACTTTCCCATGTCCCTGGGCCAGTAGGTGATCTCAGCGTCACACTAAGTGTATGGGGCTGCGATGGGACTAGGGACTCCAAGTGGAAAGGTCAGAAAAACCTGTAGCTTCTCTGCAAGGGAACGATCCGGTGAGCAGGCTGCATGTATACCATCAGGATGAGGCAATACCATCCCTGCCAGCCGACACTGCCCCACACTCCAGGATAAGGGGATGGCTCTAAGGAGCAAGAGAAGATGACTCGGCCACCTGTCCCACCACAGGAGTCTGGCGACGCAACACCGAAAGGGAACACTGGTTCGGCAGGAGCGAGATTCATGTATTTGAGTTCCTGTATGCTCTCATGAGAGGTACAAGTGTGAGCCCTTCTGTCAGGGAGCGGACCTTGGGACTTTGAATGTCTAGGAGGTGTGATCATTTCTGGAACAGAGCTGGTGGCTGTAGGCAGGGACTGGATTGCATTTCTTTATTCTGTCACTACCCACTCTACGACTGAGAAGGCTTTAGACTGCCCTAGGTGGGGGCTTTGGGAAAGAGACTATCATTTCTTAAAAACAAACAAACAAACCAACAAACAAAACAAAAACAAAACAAAAAAACTCTACCCAGGAGCCCAGCAACACTAATATTAAAAAAACATAGCCACTATGTCCAGTGCTACCTTGGAGACCAAGGGTCACTCTCAGAACTGCTGATTTAGCCCTGTTTGCGAGCACTACAATAGGGGAGATGAAGGCCGCGGAGAAGCAACAGGCCTGGAGTCAGAAGCTGGAGAAGAGCAGAGACTAAAGTGTAATTCCTTCCTGGCATTTGGAAAAGCAACGCCTTCAGGACCTACACCTCACTTCCAGTTTTCTCTTTTTCAACTTGATTACTAGTGGCTACAGGGCACACGGTGTCTGTGCCACACCTCTAACCTGGGCTTCGGAACAAATTGTTATCTAAAAGCTGTGCAACTTTCGGCAAAAGCTTCAGCCTCTCTGGGCTCTTTCCATAATCTGTAAAATGATGATGATGAAATTTGATACCCTTCTGTTGCTATGACAATTAAGAGGCTGCTTGGTTGGAGGGTTTAACACAGTGCACTCATTTCAAGGCAGCCCTTGGCTGAGGGCAAGCACGGAAGAGTCTCAGGCTTCCCTTTGCTGTGTTCTGGAGCAAGGACAGCAAGCATTCTCTGTAAAGTACCAGCTGGGGAAGATTTTAGGCTTTGCAGGCCAAGAGATAACATCAAAGATATCATGTTCAAACTTATGTAACAGAATCACTTCTGCGATTTATTAAGGACATTCTAAATTTAATAATAATTGCATACACTCTTCAAAATATGTCTGCATTAATGAGAAGAATGCAACTCATATTGGGGAAATAACATTTTGCCTAATTAGGGATGCAGTGTAAAAGCTCAGGGGCTGTGCCAAAACTGGCAGTGGAAAGGATTGAGCTGTTTGTCCAAAATTTGCCTGCCTCTATCTTAATACAAGTTCTGAAAGGGGTCCCACACAATGTGACAAAAATGTCACCGTGATAAGCCATAGCCAGGCTTGCAGGAGGGACAAGGAAGACATGCTAAGTGTTCAGGTGCTGTCATCATGTAGTTTGTTAACAATACATAATAGAATTAGCTTTTGTTTTTTGAGACAGGGTTTTGCTACGTAATGCAGGGCAATTGTGAACTTAAGAGTCTTCTGTCTCCATGTCCTGAGTTGGAAATGGAGACAACTAACATCACAGAACTTCTCGTGCCGTGCATGGTTTGCCTCAGCCATGGGTGCTGGGGCAGACAAAGCCCAAGTGTGAGACTGCTGACGGCAGGCATGGGGAAGTGGAGGAACACAGCTCTTCATGAAGAAGATCTTAGTAATGCAGACATTAGGAAGTGGAGTGCCTTGCTGCAACCAAGCCTTCTAGGCTGGAACCACAGCTCAGCTTCTGCCAGCAAGCTACAGTGCCTCTCTCTAACTGATGTACCTCTGAGATAGTAAGAGGGCCTTGAAATTGGAGTCTGCGCAGTAACCAGTTAGTTAATATTATGTAAAAGATTAGGCGAGCACTTGGCATGGAGAGTGCTCAGAAGTGCTGTTCAATGAAACTTGTCAGTCTTGTGATTTTTTTTTTTTACAGGGGCTGTGTGACTCCACACCTACCTCAGAATTGCACCCTTCCCCCAACTTCTACCCTAATTAGTAACCTGAATCTGAAGCATTTTTATTACAGCCACTTACCAGTTGAGCAAAACATATGAAACACTACACTGCTCACCGTATTCATTCCATTATATCGTAATAAGCAGGCACTATGCAGTACTAGGTGAAAGAGCTGAAAAGGAATGGGCCTCCCATTCCACTCTCAAGATTCCTGGGTGCTGTATGCAGACAATATTGTATTTTAATAATTAATTGTTCATCAAAGAAAAAGATGAGGAACAGGGATGCTAAATTCAAAGTTATTCAAATTGCAAAAATGAATAATGCATGACTTTTATATTAAATACACACTGTATTAAGTAGTCTACATTTCACCCAAGTCTGTCTTTCATTTTTTCAGCATTTTGAACGACAATATGAATAATCAGTTAGGGGAGGTTTGTTTGGAAAAAGGAATACCTTATTTGAATGCAAATGAAGCATATTTGAAGATGATTAAATTTTTCTTATCAATTAGGAAATTTTGTATGAGGGCCTTCAAGTCATGGTCAGCCATTAAGCTCAACCCAGTCCAGTTATCCTTGCAGCTTCCTCTCAACACTAAATTATATCTGGCTCATTCTGTTCAATTTCTTCTTTCTGATAGCAGTGCCAAGAGGCAATTTTTAATTAAAGAAAATTTGAACGATTCAAACATGCATAATTGGATTAAAAATGTGATCATTAAAACATTAGATGATAATCATCTGATTGATTGCATTTTTCAGTGTGTTAATAACTTAATATTTGCAATGCTTTGGTTACATAGGCACAAAGAAGGCTCTTTATAAAATATGCTGAATAGACAATGTATAGAAGAGGCCCGTGAAGTCATTAAGAGCTGTGAGACTTACCAAGCGCGGGGGCACAGAATGCTAGCCATAGAGAAGAAGAGGTTATTCAAAAGAAGCAAGAACAAGGCAACACCACTTACTCTGTCTTCCTAACAGGGACACTCCAGAGAAAAACCCCAGAAACCTCAGTAATGGCATAAATAGCTGGTGTGGTTGTAGAGGCTGAGTGAGATTGGCTTATAGGCTAGAGAGCCTACCTCCGAATTCCAGATCCCCAAATATAAATACATAGAGAGGCTCAGACATTGCTACACAGCCCTAACGCAAAGCCATCTACCCTCTATTGTTGACCAAGCATGCCATTTTTGCTAAAAATGATGTTCAAATGAAACATTCATCTGTCCAAAAAGAAATTATATGACCATCACAATTAGAGAAATGGATGTGACATTTAAACTTCAGAAGTTAAACAATGACAGAGCCCATGACCAGCCCGAACAGTGTCCACAGCTTGTCTCTCTACCTGTAAGGCCCTGGAGACCGTAACTGACATGATGATGATTTATCCCTGTGGCTTCCTTCGGACCAAGTCACAGAGCTAATTCACTTAAAAGGAACACAAGGTGAACAAGAATTAAGTGATTCTGACAATAAACCAGGAAGTGGCTGGTGCCAGAAGGTGGCCCAGCAGAGTGGAATGAAAAGGCATCTCAGACTGGACAGTGACAAACGCCTTTAATCCCAGCACTCCAGAGGCAGAGAGGGGCAGATCTCTGCAAGTCGCAGGCCAGCTAGGACTACAAAGGGAGACCCTGTCAAAGAAAGAAAGAAAGAAAAAAACCAGAAAAAAGAAAAGAAAAAGAAAGTGAGAGATAGAAAGAGAAGAAAGAAAAAAAAGCATCTCAGAATCCAGTACAATTGCGATCAATTCGGTGCTCCGCTACAGCTCAGCTGATCCCTCATCTTTCCTATCTGTGACAGCCCTGTCATCTCCTTGGGCCACTGTAGAGATGAGCACAGAAGCAGAGCTTGGTCCACAGGTAGGTCAAACAGCCAAGACATACCTGCTGTTTTCTTTCTCTGCCTTCCGGTTCGAAATAGTACTTTTAAAAAAATAATAGTCAACATTGTCATTGTTTCTTTTTCTTCCCTAATGATTTTTAAGCTCAGACTGTCCTTATTCTTGTGGTCCTCCAGCCTATTGGGTGCTGGGATCACAGGCATCATCGCCGTGTCTGGCTTCATTTCCCTTAGGTTTGGTGTGCCCTAGGCAGGTCAAGCGTTATACTTTCAACAGCCAGGTGGAAGGGGATGCAGAATACTCCATAGTCACCATCTGTCCACAGCCCCCATGTGCAAATCAGCGAGGCACATGGTGCAGGAGGGGTCCCAGCTCGTGCTGAGTGCCCACCATGCGCCAGCTACACTGTGTGCTCTAAGACAGTGTACCTTCAACAGAACAAAACAAACAAACAAACAAATGAACAAAAAAACCTCACCAAACAGTGGAGAAATAATATTCAAGGACAAATCTTTGCTCTTGGCAGTGAGGTGACAGCACTTCTCCTATCTTAAGGTGACATGTGGGCAGCAGGGAAACAGGGTATAAAATGCACCTAAGGGAGGCCAGCGGTTTAAGCCCCTTAAACCCTTTGTTTTTCGTATTTCACTGAAACAAGGTTAAGCATGTTTCTCTAAACTCTCATCATCCCACTCAAATGATAAAACACTCACAAAGAAGGGAGGCTGAATGAGAACATCTGAGGCCCTTTTATGTCCTAACACTATTGTTAACAATGCTGTTTAGTGATAAAATAGCCACCACACAGCATCCTACTTCCTGGATTTAGCTAAGAAAAGAAACGGAAATAGCTCACATCTACGGTGGAGGTTTTGATAAACCCAAATCCAGGAAACTGGAAATGGCTTCAGCCTGTCTGTTTCTAGAAGATTTTTGAGATCAAAAGCATTCAGATAAGCATCAGTCCTTTCTGGAACCATAAAAAGACAGGAGCCAATTAGCCAGGCGCTGGCTGCTGCACATTTATAGCACACTTCAGGAAAGTTCCATGTAATTAAGTGCTGGAAACATAAACTTCAAGCGGGAAATTTTGTCGCGTGTTACGATGCTCAAAATCACCAGTGAGCTGTAAATGTTCAGAATTATCAGTGAGCTGCAGATAGCACAGCACTGGTTTCCTCATTCAAAAGAGGGAAAATAATTTGAGCAATTGCTTCAAGGTAAACATTCCAATAGAACACTCATGAATTCATTTGAAGTACTCGAGGATTGGAACAAGATCAAAACCAAAGTGTAGTCTGCTATAGAGTGAGTAATGACCCACCTAAGTATTTATATTATCTGATCACATAGGCACACAAACACACTCCCACACAGACACACAGGAGAGGGACAGTGCTATGAATAAAGCAAACAAAACACCAGCTATCTCTGTGACGAAGCACGCACACTTTTCTGAGATGGGCCAAAGCGCAAATATCTAAAGCTTTGTTGGACTGTTACACATTATTGGTGACATCTACTGTCAGTATACAACAAAAGCAACCACAGATAATATGCAAACAAGTGAGTATGGCTGAGTGATAAAACTTTATTTATAATGACAAGCGGTGGCCAGGATTTGTGAACCTAATAAAACTTTGAACAAGCCAGCAGGAGGCTTGATTTGGTCTACAGATTATAGTTACTTGAGCCCTAATCTAGAGGGCTCTTGGCACACAGTGGGCACCAACCTCATGTCTTCCCAGCCTCAACCCATGTACCTGAGGCAAACCATATCAATGAGAGACACAACCATTTGCACAGGATCACACAGCTTCTGAGGTGGAGAGACAGAATTCAAATCCAGGACAGCCTGAACTGACAAGGACTTCTAGAATATTCTTCATGCGTGTTGGGATCCTAGAATCGAATTTCCAGTGGAAAATAAGAAAACACACTTATATGTTTGGACACATGAAACTACTTGCAAGTGAGTGAAAAGCCAGTCTCTGCAGTACCTGGAACAGCAAGCAAGCATAGAAAGGACATTTTTGTATCAGTCTGAAACTGTCTCACATGTGGGGTTCATCTTATGCCTTTGATCTCATTGTTGACTAGTGTTTCCTAGGCACTCTGTGGGTGGAGGGAAAAAAATGGACTCATTGGAGATGCTTAAAGCACACTAGTACAAAACAGGCAAGATGCCCCACCCTAAGCCAGCTCATCTCTGTGATGTCTTGCTGGTGCGTAATGACACGGGTGACTATTTCTGTCCTGATTAGGTTTTTCCCCCAAAGTCTTCTCTTCTACAATTTGTGCTGTGCTTCCAGAACCCATACAGATATCTTGAGAAAGTTTGACCCTAGATAGTTACTTTGAGGTTTGTTTCTTTAAAGATATGAGCCACAGTCATAATAGTGATGGAGCATTGGCAACAGCGTAGAGTCCTTTGAAATACTTTTTCCCACATTTTTCTAGACGGGTTTTTCTGTGTAGCCTTGGCTGTCCTATACTCAATTTGTTGATCAGGCTGGCCTTGAACTCACAGCGATCCACCTGCCTCTCAAGTGCTGGGATTAAAGGAGTGCACCACCATGCCTGGCTTATAAACTTTTTAACTTGTTCCTTTAACATAATTTTGCAGGAGTCTGTCCCTACAGATAGGGACACACACAGACAGTAGCAACAGCATGGGAGAGAGACACAG
The DNA here is from genome assembly GCF_964271855.1 of Acomys minous. Lineage (NCBI taxonomy): Eukaryota > Metazoa > Chordata > Mammalia > Rodentia > Muridae > Acomys > Acomys minous. Next base: position 31,056,617 of record NC_140490.1, read on the forward strand.
GACCTGATAGTTGGATCACTTCTCAAGGTGTGAGCCTGGACCAACTTTCCATCAATGCCTGCGTGTCATGTGCACCACACAGCTAAATATCAGAGGGTTTGGATCCCATGGCGCTTGTTGGGCTAGTTTGACCTTTCCTGGGTATAGACTGAGCATGCAGCAACACAGAAGTGAGGTGCTTTTTTGTTTTCAGACTGTCACCTGCCTCACTGTGTTGCTTTTTTTCCTTTTTTTAAACCCCAAGAGCCGAGCAGATATCGGCATCTCAAGTCAGTTCTATAATGGTCTGACCCTGAGGCAGACACAGTTCTTTTATTGGTCTATAGCCAATTAGCACACAGAAGAAACAATCTGTAAAGGGTAGTTGTGGGGAAAAGGTTTTTAGAAAAGTGCTGTTACTCCCCTCTTGGTTGGTTGTGAGGTCTCTGGTACCAGAGGCTGAATCTCCGACTTTTGAATTCTAATCGTTGTCAGCTTTGACCTGCAGAATGTTACACACTATCATGCAAAGCCAAAATGCTAATCACCTGGAAACAGTCCTGGTGGGGCTGAAGAGAGACGGCAGTGGTTAAGAGCACTGCCTGCTCTTCCAAAGGACCTGGGTTCGTTTCCCAGCACCCACATGGCAGCTCACAACTGTCTGTAACTCCAAGATCTGACACCCTCACACCAACACACATAAATTAAAATTATAAAAGAAAAGAAAAGAAAAGAGTCCTGGTATGTGGCCTCTGCTCGGTGTCAGGACACCATCGCTATTCCACTCAGTGACTGTGACCTTCACTTTGAAATATGTTGTTTTTCTTCCAGTCTTATCATCAGAATCTTATAAAACCTTGTTCTACAGCCCCCCTCAACTGTCTGGTTCTCAAACACAACATGTCACTCGGTGGTACACTCCTTTTCATTGTAGCAAAACACTTTATTGTATAATTACACTAGGCTGTCTTCACCTAGCCTGCTAATAGATGAGCTTTGAGGCTTTTCTGCATTGGGGGTAATGAGAAGAAGCGATGCCACAAACATCTCTGTACTCATCTCTTGCTAGGCTGGCCACATGGCTGAGGTTCTCTTTACTAGATGGTTTTCCAGGGTGGCTGTGTTGACTTATCACTTCACAGCACAAAAGAAAGTCCTTGGTATTTGTACCATAGCCAGTACTCAATACTTTTGGCAATTTTAATCTTAGACAATCTTTGCATGCTGATAGCATTTTGTTGTTGTTTAAAGCTTTGTTTTGTAGATATGATATATTGGAGAAATTAATGTATGAAACACATGAGCTATTCTTTAATACCCAAAGAATCAAATGTCTAGTCAACAGGGACACCAGGGTGAAACTGTGTTATAACTACGTCATCGCCCTCTCTGAGGTGTGTCCAACCACAGGAGTGAATATGGCCCAACACAACATCATAATCTTACTCCAAACATTATGTGGGTTTTTGGTAATTTGCTTTTGTAAACTCAACCCTGTGATTCTCAGGTATGAACTATGCGTGCAATGACATCATGTCTCATTTTCAAGATGTTAAACATACGCATATACATAGTCAGCAAACAGTATTTTTATACCCAGGAAAACTACCCGGAGCTTCACCTCCATCTCATTCTGCCATTCTGGTTTGTGTCGCCATGGGCTAACTTGGCTTGTTCATGAGCTTAACATAAACAGGACCACGCATTGTGTGTTCTTCTGTGTAGGTTGGTAGTTTGCCATGTTTTAACTGCTGTGTATAATAGGCTGTGGTCTAACTTACCATGGCTAGTACATATGTTCCCGCTGACAATCTGTAGCTATAAAAAACAAAACTCCTATTTACAAGTCCTTTGTGCGGCTGTTTCTCCTGTGTATACACTCAAGCATGAGATTGCCAGACCAGAGAGGCACTTGCACAATGAGGCTTTTGGAAGGGGCTCTTTTAACCAATTTATCATGGCCAGCTATGAGATCATAATCTTGTGAGAGAGGAGGCTACCTGCTGTCTCAGAAGGAGTCAGAGGCCTTCCAGGTCAGGACATGTCTAGAACTCATTCTTTATTGGAGAAACACCAGTTGAGTCAGGTGTAATGTGAAAAAAAAAAAGAATGAATATGGTGACACCTGCTCTTGCCACTGTGTAGTAAAACTTGGCCGGAGGCAGTTATTGTACACAATTTTACTTGCTTCACTGTCTTCAGGGCTTGGAATGAGTCCAGCCACCACAGGAGTCTGTCCACAGATTGGGTACAAGATCTCTGAGCAAGGAAAAAGGGGGGAGAGGCACAGTGCAGATGTGCCAGGGAATCTGTAGGTGTTGCAGGTCATGTTCCTCTGAATTACGACATTCCCCTCGGAGGGGGAGGGGGAGGCTCAGGTCCCTAAAACAAGGTAATAAAGGGTTACCTGTGTGGGAGAACAGAAACTTGGTAGGTTCTTGGGGGACAACTGCTAAGAGCATAAAAGGCAGTATTAGTTACTGGGGCTGGAGACTCTGCCAAGCCAGACCCAGACAGAAGGATATGTCTGGGCCTGGGAGCTGAATGCAAGAAGCACATAGTGAGCTCCAGGCCCCAGCTTTCAGGAGTCATCAGCGATGATAGAACTGGCTTTCTGATAATGCAGCTGCGTCAACCAGAACTTTCTTAGTCCTGTTCCTTGTAAGTCAGCCCTCCTGTATACTCCTGTTAGCAATCCTTATACAAACTTGATTTGTCCACCAAATCCAGCACTGGCACAACGGTCTGTCATCGGCTCCCTTTCTGTGGGGAGCGCATGTGAGGTCTGGCACACTGTTGTTTTGAGAGGTAAGCTAGAGCTCTCCTGTGAGGCACATCTGTTGTCTTTCTAACTTCCACTGACAAGAAAAGCTTTGCTGAAGCATCATTTGAGATGGCGGCGGGGGGTGGGGGTGGGGTGGTGTGTGTATTATTAGAAGTATGCCTTCAATGCCCTTTCTCACATAGCTTTCTGGGAAAAAGTCAGGGGAGGGAGCAGCAGAGAGCAGCTAGATACAACAGCTATCTGGTAATGACCAGTGCAAAGTTCTGTTGTGTAAGGCAGAGGCTATTTCTAACCACCATCACCATTTCTGAGGGGTGGTAGGGGGAAGCAGCCTGCCTAACATTGAGAAGGAAGAACAAACTGATGGCCCACTTGGGGGTACCTTGGAAAAGAGGGACAAACAGACAAGGCTCAACAACCAAGTCATTGGCACCAGGAGGTTTTCGTTCAGAAACAAAAGCAGCTGGGCACCATGGCACATGGCTTTAATGCCAGCACTGGGGAGGCAGAGGCAGGCAGATTTCTGTGAGTTTGAGGCCAGGCTCGTCTACATAGAAAGTTCCAGGTCAGCCAGAGCTACATAGTGAGACTCCGTTAAAGAAGGAAGGAAGGAAGGAAGGAAGACAGAAAAGTAACTGGAGAGAAGAAATGGTTAGAGTTTCCATGAATTTTGACTGTGTAAGATAATACAAAGAAGGTTGGTGGCATGTGTTTGAGTGTGTACTTTAAGGGTCAATAAAAAAACATGTAGAAAAATACACAGTTTTAGCATGAAACTAAATGCACATCTCTTATCATTGAACAGTTAGGTAAAGTGAGTTGCATGCCAACATTTCTTTTTTAAAACTTATTTATTTATTTATTCATTCACTCCTCTCCTCCTGGTCCCACCCTCCCTCCCCACTCCTCTCCCCCTCAGAAAAGGGGAGACCCCCTCAACCTACCCATCCCAGCTCATCAAGTCCCATCAGGATTGAATGTATCTTCTTCTACGGCGGCCCGGCAAGGCAGCCCCCCCCAGAGGGAAGTGATAAAAAAACCACGCCAACATTTCTATATGGCAGCATTTGCACACTGTATTTTGACATCAGAAAGGTGCACGAAAGAAACAGCACTTTGCGTGGCTTGTGACCTTCCAGGGTTTATCTCTGTAGCAATGGAGAAAAATGTCACTGTGCTCAGTCCCCAAGGCACCGTATTGTTTCTCCATCAGAGCCTCCCATCTAAGCTCACTGTAGTGAATCTGAGCTTGCTCCCAGCCTGGAGCATCTCTTGGTCAGTACTCTTCAGGTTTTAGCTGAGACACCTCCACATTCCCAAGTCTGAACTAAATGGCTACTCTTTTTTGTGCTTGTTGTTTTGTTTTTGGAGACAGGGTTTCTCTGTGTATTCCTGGCTGGCCTTGAACTCACAGCAATCCACCTGCCTCTGTCTCTTGAGTGCTAGGATTAAAGGCACGTGCCATCATGCCTGGTTTATGGGCTACTCTTCAAGCTGTTGCCTGATTAACCGACTCCAGGGGGCAGCTCCACACAATCTACACCCAGCTCAGTGGTATCAATCACTACAGGAAAAATGAAAGACACTGCTTATAAGATCCACTGAGCATTTCAGAAGAAAAGATGAGCAAGTAGACCAGCAACCATGTGTGTATATGTGTGTGTGTGTGTGTGTGTGTGTGTGTGTGTGTGTGTGTGTGTGTGTATGTGTGTATCAGTTGGGAAACTCCAAATGGAAGCTGCGGAGCTCTAAGAGTGGACTTTGGCACACTCCTTCCAGAGACAAGCTGAGGTGAGGTACACCTTCATGAAAGTTCTCTCACCAAGGTGAGCCAGCCAATGAGCACCCACAAAAGGAATCATAGGGGGCCCTGACCATCCCACGCAGGGCTCCATTCAGGGCAATCTTGGCTCTGGCTTCTCTGGTGTCCTGAGTAAGACTTTTCAGAGCCTCTGCAGCTTCATGCTTTCCTAATGAACACTCTCCTCAAACGTGCCCCTCTTCTTATTCTTCCCAGGCCATCTGTCCCCGTGAGAAGCCTCCCTTTCACTGATAACTCCATTTTGGCATCTGATTCACACAGACCACAACAGTGACCAAGTGACAACTAGTAAACGTAGCCAAGACCAGCTAAGCCACTGCATCCCGGGTGAAGGATCATGGGAGATTCTCCTCGCTAACAACAAAGAAGCCAGATGATAAGAAGTTAACATTCTAAGATACGACCCCTAGAGGTCAAGAAGTAAGAGCCGCCTCAGAAATCCACATTGATTCCTTCGCACTTCACACATCTTGCAGCACCACTCCCTAGTCAGAGAATCTGTGAAAAGCATAATTATTTATGCCCCTTCAAATCAGCAGCTCACACAAACCCCTCGTAGGACCTTCAATCAAAAGTGCATCTAGCGTCAACAAAAGGGCCTTTCAACTCTTCAAGGTGTCCATTCCCTCCTGGGAGGACGGCATGCTCTACACCCCCTCCCCTACCCCAGCCCTGCCCTGTGCCTCTGTCCACATGTTCACTTTCTCCTCTCAATCTGAGCCAAGCCTCAGTGGTTTTAAGCTCCATCCCTCCCCTTTGTTTTCTATTTTTATACGCTGATATTTTTGCTTGTGTGTGTGTTCTTTTACCTGACTTAAACGTTTAGTTGCGATTTATTGAGCAGCTACTGCTGCCAGGTATGGTATGTTGTCTTTCTGCCTTAATGGAGGCTCTTACTTGGGGAGGTATCGCATGAGTAGAAAACCAAAAAAGGTGGCCCAGATGTTTGAGAGAGAAACCTGGATGATGCCACAGCAAGGAATGGAGTAGGGAGGGAGGGGCCATTGAACAAGCAAACTTTGAACTGAGGCTGGTGGGCATATAATGCCAGAGGGGAACAGAAGATACCAACAGAGTGAACATTGAAGACTTCAGGAAGAGAAGGGCACGGGGCCTCCCTTCTTTTCCCTCCCTATAAGAGCTGGCTGGGGCTGTGTCCATCTATGGGCTGCCTGTGGTCAGGCATGTATCTCGTTTGCAACTTTCTTTCCTGTCAGGGTAGGGACCTGGCATCTCTGCATCCCTCCCTAAGCTAGGTAGGGTGTTCTGTGTGGAGTTGGCCACGCCCCTTTCTGAATCACTCACTTCGCCCCTCCCCCAAGATGGTATTAGGTGGGGTTTGGAGAAGGCAATCAGGTCACAAGCAAAGAGTCCTCAGAGATGAGACAAATGGCTGTGGAGATCTGAGAGATAGCTCAATAGTAAGGTATTTCTAACAGTGAGGCCCTGGGTTTGATTCCCAGATAGGGGTGGGGTGGGAGCTGCTTTTATTAACACAGATCTGGAAGGGAACAGTGTAAGCTTCTTCAAGTGAGAAAGCTGCAGGGGAAGCTCTCAGACTTCATACTTTGTTCCGTTCTTTGTACATGTATCTTTAATATCATGCACATATGCACACAGTGTGCATGTGGAAGCCAGAGGGGTACACTGGGTGCTTTCCTTGATAGCTCTCCACCTTAGGTTTTGAGATTTCGGTTTGGTGAGGGTCTCTCACCAAACCTGCAGCTCATAGATTAGGCTGACTGGTCCACCAATGAGATCCAATGGCTATCTTGTCTCTGCCCCTTACCCTATGCTGCCAAGCTTGGATTTTTTATTTTTTATGTGGTACAGGAGCTCTGAGCTCAGGTCTTTATGCTGGTACAGAAGGCACTTTATGATGGAGCCATCTCCCCAGCTCTCTATTTTTGTTTCCACTTGGTTTATTCTTGTTACCTGCTGCATGACTGCACAGAACAATTAATGCTCAATCCAACTTAATCGGATGCCGATAACAAGTTTAGTTTCCCTGGAAGGGGTATTTGTTAAGCTCGACAGAGCTGGCTCATGTCAGAAGACAATCCTTGCGAAAGGTGTGAAGACGGTGTATCACAGTTGTGGGAACAGAGGGAGATTTATTATGGTTACTAATGCTATTTTTGTCAATGTCTTTGGAATTCTAATTAGATTATTAAAACTTTACAAATCATTACATGAGATCCAGACGCAACACCTTCCTGCAACAAGGGTGCTTCTGAAATGAGAGTGTCCCGGTGCCACAGGTAATGATGCATCACTGATAATAAAGTTGCAGGGAAATTCCGCCAATAAAGCCAGGTGGAAGAGACAGAACCCATTCATCTTACTTCCTCTCTGAGGTTTATGCCAGAGGGTATGATGGCTGCTGTATAGAACACCAGCCTCGCCTTTTGCATTTTAGCAGCTGCATGGTGCTGGGTCACAGACTGTGAAGTTTAATGTATTGTCCTGGCTACTTATATTTTCCCCCTAAAATCTGAGAGGCAAATCAAAAATATTTACAAGTGACATGGCACTAGAAAAAGGAATAATCTTAGGAGAGAAATGAGACAAATGGCAGATTCGGCACCTAAGAATCATATATCTTAGAGCATTTTGATTTACAACACAGACGTTCACAGGAATACCTGAGGGGAAACAAATGGCTCGCTGCTAACCCAGGCTCATTTGCAGGTTATAAATGCAGGTGCTCTTTACCCACCAGATAATGACTCTCAAGCCCATCAACAGCAGAGGGCGAGGAATGGTATCACTGCCCTCTGTACTGGGCAAGATAGCCCGATTCCTTCAGGTGCAAATCCAAGCCCTTCACTTTCCAGCCACAGGAAGAAGACGGAGCTTACTCACCATGATGGACGACGCCCTTCAGCCCGTGGATGATGGGATCCAGTGCGGAATTGTCCCTCGGACTGACCTACATGTAAAGGAAACAGGACCAGTTAAATCTATCCTGGCATTGGCTCCAAAAGCTGAGATTTAATCTTCTAAAGAGAACTGGGACAGAAATGACATTTTGCCCAGTGGCTGGTTTGCCACATAGGAAGCCATCTCCATAAGGAGGTCCTTTAATGGAAGCATCTAGCAAGCTGCTTCGGTCTCTCTTACATATACCATGGTGCTCACCAAATGCCAGAGATTTATGGCACAGTAAAGTCGAGTGAGGAAGTCTAAATCACAACAGAGAAATTTCTCAGAGTACATTATAACCAGAGAGAAATATCACCTTCGTAGTGAAATCTTAAAAAGCTATTGCTCCACTTTATTAAAAGCAGGTCCTGATCAAGCTAAGAAGTCATTGAAAGTTCTCAGAGAACAATCTGTCATTGACTGAGTATTTCAACACCTTCTGGTAATTGTGTTTTTCCTTTCTTCTTAGAAAATGTACTAGTCCCCTTCCGGTTCACGCTTCTCTGTGAAGACCCCAGGTCCCTGGGAAAACCCACAGCCTCTATGCATCAAAGCCAATGGCATGGAAAGGCCAGCTTAAAGAGATCTCATCTCTACCTGCATCTTCCTTCTGGGGTTGATGTTTCCCCAGACCCAGCGGTACCAGTCCTCAGTGTCCATGTGCCCACTGGTTCATTCCTCCAACTTCTAGATTCTACTTAGCATATTATTGCCTTTTCTAGATTAAAATTTCCCCATCATGCTATAGTTATAATTTTAGGTACTATCACTTAGATATGGACAGTGAGATATTTACACATGAAATGTAACAATGTCTGGGGTGTGATTTAAAATAATCCAGGAGTGGGTAGCAGCTGGGGGGGTGGGGAGACAGGAGGCTGGTTAAGACTCGATCATTTAGGACCTTGAGTGACAGGTACAGGATGGATCATGACACATCCCCTCTACTTCCATGTATGTCCTTTCCCTCCCTTAAAAATAAAGAGCTTTTCAAAACCCATTATCTGTGGTTACCAAAGTTCCTTCATTTTTCCCCTTCAGAGACTGCATTTCCTATTAATCCACTTCTAACATAATGAAGCTGAGATATTGATGAACCGTTCAGTGTGCAGCAAGACCCAATTTGCTGTTTCAGGTTAACTCAGAGGAATCCAGAGCCGGCCCTATGTTGTATTTCTAGGAACCACAAAGGTTATGCACCACTTCCAGCTTCGGCAGGTGCCTCTACCCCTACTGAGTTGCTCTTTTGGAGAATAAGTCACACTTCACACATTTCTGTCCCTTTTCTGATCCAGAATGACCAAGACACAGCAGTGGCTCTATACAGGGACACATCTGCTCTGCTAAGGGAACATGTGATCACACCTAAGACATTTCGGGTTGTTACAATGACAGGAGATGGAGGTGGGGGAAGAGTCCACAGAGCCCCTGATATCCAGTGGGGGAGAGAACAGGATCACTGTTAAACATCCTATGTACTCACAAAGGCATCCTTCAACAGTTACCTGACTTCAGAGGGGAGTGGTGCAGAGGTGAGCTGAAGAAGCACCCTTTTCTTGAGAACAGTGACAAGATTTCAGTGTCTGGAGCCCCAAGATGCACGCATGTGTGTGTGTGTGTGTGTGTGTGTGTGTGTGTGTGTGTGTGTGTTCAGAACATACAACTGTTAAGCAGTCTTATGTTTATAGACTAATAACAATATATTGTGGAAGTTGGTCCTGTATTCTGTATTGTAGACATTACAGATGAAAGAAAGAAGGAAAGACCAGACAGACAGAGGGACAGACAGAAGGGGACAGAGGGAAGGAGGTGACTTGAGCCTAAGAACGGCTAAAATTCTGGAAGTTGACATGACTGAGCCCCCAAGTTGTCTGACGTGGAGCCCAGATCAGGCTGTATAGTGATTAAAGTGTAAAATGTACATTGAAAGCCAACATACAGCAAATATTCATAGGATATACCAAATCTAAAGAATAGTTGAAGGACAACTGTATTTCCATCAAGCAATTGATTAAAAATTTAAAACATACCAGAAAAAAATCACAATGTAAGACTATAAGATAAGAAACTTTCATCAGTAAATGTTATCATCTTTCAAAGGCCCAGAACAGAATAAGACCCAGAGAAAAAGCCATGCCAGTGGCTACAGGTAGAAGAGGGATTTTGGATAAGTGCCCTCTACCCACGTGTTTAACTCTTTGTCTTCCGTGGGTGCTAAGGGAGGGAGCTGGTGGAACCTTTAGGAGTTAGGGCCTAGTTGGGAGGTTCTTAGTCATTGAGGACATGCCCTGGTGAGGACTGTGGAACCCTAGGCCCACCCTCTTTCTCTTTAGCTCACTGAGGGATAAGGTTAGCATTCCTATTCGTTCCACCAAAGTAATGGGGACACTCAATGGTGGACCAGGAAAGACACAAATGTAAGTCAAAGCAACTGTTGTCTAGGTCAGTTATCATGTGCATCTTACTATGCAGCAAGAAGCTAACACAGAGGTGCTTCCTTTGATTCAAGGGAGTAGAAATGTTCATGCAAGTCTAATTACCTAACGCCCTGAAGTCTGTAAAGAGATGATGACGCGGCCAGCAACTCCTGCCCTCCTTGCCAACCTCACCACTAGAGTTCCTCATCAGGAGTAGTGCCAATTTTTCCTACCTTTGAAGCTAAATGCCTTTCTTACTAATAAGTATAAGAGGAACCAGGTGATTGTGACAAAGGCAGATGCTTGTAAACACTGGGACCATAAGGCCACCATGAGAAGAGCCTGATATGGCCTATCACGGGCTAGAAGGGAATGGGGAATGAACATAGGCACCCCCAGCTGGTGTCCTTCAAGACTGCTAACTACCAAGGTGAGCAGGTCCACGTGAAGCCACACCTGCGGCCCATGGGGGGCTGCTGCCCTCATCCTACCAGAACTGACCAGCTAACGCACAGGATCCAGGGATAAAACTGCAACTGTTAGTTATTTCAACCAGCTGGGGCCATTTTTTTCCTCCAGCAGAGTAAACTGTCCATAGTAGAGCTTTCGTGAGTGTGTAGAAGCTGAGGTTGGAGGAACCCTATGATATCAGGAACTTCCCCGCTAACAGGATGTTGATGTTGTACCCTAAAGGTTTCTGAATACGATTCCTTATCAGACCACTTCAGCTGATCCAACCCTTCACAATAGTGCTCCTTTCACAGTAGTGCTCCCTCTGCTGCCTGTGGTGGACCTTCACTGTTTACATTTAGTCCATCTGTAGCCAATGGTGATCTGAACAGACTAAGTGGAAAAAGCTCTAGTAGGGTGTTGGTGATGCATGCCTGTGATCCCAGCAGTGAGAGATGGAGGCAAAAGGGTCAGGAGTTCAAAGTAAGCTTGGGCTACTTGAGATGCTGTCTCAAAAAGTAAGCAAGGAGAAAGATGAGAAAGAGGAAGAAGAGGAGGAGGAGGAAAAGGAGGAGGAGGGGGAGGAGGAAGAGGAGGAGGAGAAAGGGAGGAGGAAGAGGAGGTGGGGAGAAGAAGGAGGAGGAGAGGGTCCTTAAAAGAGAAAGAAATAATTCCTAAGTTTTAAATCAAACGCTACTGAGTTCAGACGGAACCTGTTGATGTCTAGAAGATAAGAGGAGCCCACTGCCCTGTGTGCCCACCTTGAATTAGCTCCCTTCCTGTTCTTACAGTTTTCAGATCCGATGTTCCTGTAGCACTCAGGTTCAAGTAGCCATCATTTTACTAACGAATGGCCCCAAATGCCAGCAGTGTTATTACGGGACATTGTTATAATTATTCTATGATTTTGCTTGTTTGTTTGTTTTGAGACAAGGTCTCACGTAGCCCGAGCTGGCCTTGAACTTGCTATGTGCCTGAGGATGACTTTGAATTCTTGATCCTCCTGCTCTTTCCCAAAGTGCTGAGATGGCAGGTATGAGCCTCCATACTTGCCTTCTAATTAGTTACTATTGTTAATTTCTTACTGTGTACACCAATTAATTACTCTATCAATTACACTTTACTGTAGATATGCATAGATAGAAAACTTATAACTTACAATATGGTAATCATTATTATAACATATTATATTAAAATATTAACATAACTTATCTTGGGTCTGGTATCACCTTCAGGTTTCAGCAACTGCTATAGGTCTTGGAACCCACCCCTGGCAGATAAGGAGGATTACTGTACTGTGAAGCTCTGTCCAGGACGAGAAGGGATGTTTTACAGTCGGGGGCCCTTCAGTGCATTTAGTCTTGTCTGATGGTGTGAAGGCTCAAAGGAGGTGCTCCTAATCTTCCATGACTGACACCCGCTGATAACATACAAGTGGAAAATAACCAGGCAAACTAATCCAAGCTCAATTTCTGTTCCCATGTGATTACAGCATCCCTGAGTTCAACACTCAGACCTGGGTTCCTCTTAGCTCAAAGGCCTGACCCCAGATTCAAAGCAACCCCACAATTCAAAGTCTCTATATAGTCTCTTCAGCTGCTGGTGAGTAGACAGGCAAGGAAAAAGGGGGAGAAAATGGAGCTGTTGGCTAGGCAAAGAACCTTCCTAAAAAATACTGGGCTCTCTCTCTCCAATCCGTGGGCGGGGAATCCAAACGGCATGCTAATAAGTGGATTTGTTCCAGGAAGGCAAAGCCCTCACTGAATAATCCCTTCCACTGACTGTTTCAATCAATTTGCCACTTAGACAAAATTGTGGATATCAGCTAAGCAATGCGGGCAGCTTTTCAATGCGACGGCAGTGAACGAGGCTGCTTCAGCAACCTGTGTTTACATTCTGGTTTCCGTTCCAGCTAGGGGAGGCCAAGAGGGAGAGAAAAATGGAACTCAGAATTGGGCACGCATCCTCCCAGCTTCAGTGTCCACATCCTTAGAGTGGAGACACGTTCTCAAGCCTTCTCTGGGGAACCAAACACAGAAAGCATGGAGCCTGAGGCTCAGCATAGACAGTGTCTGCCTGGGGTGGGTCCTATCGGATAGCAAGTCACCCTAAACCCTCACATTTAAATGAATGCCCAGAAGCAGCAGCATTCCTAGCCAGAGTAATACCTCTTTGAGTTCAGATTTCAAAAGATGGAAGTTTTGCTAGACATCCACTCAGTTTTGTAATACGCCGCCCATTTTAGAGCCACACGAGGAGGCTTCCTGGCTCTTAAAGCTTGCTGCCTTCCACTTTAAGATCAAAGAAGTTGCACGGTAATACAGAGAAGCCAGCACTTCCACAAATGAGCTTTAAAAGGATGCAGGGGGGGGGGGGCGGTGCACACCCACCTCTCCCCACACTTTGTGCTTGAATTGAAAAACTTAGCTCCCGGCAGTTCCAATTTTGAGCAGCTCTGTAGCTTTAGTCATCTTCAAAAGGGATGGCACATAAACATGACAGAGGGCTCCGAGTCAGCGCCTTGCAGTTGTCTTTAGATATACCGCCAATACATGGAGACATCGTCAATATAGGAAAACTCATATGGAGTTTGGGGCTAAAGACTAACTCCAAGCACAAGCTATGGAAATCTAAAACAACGCATTTCCCTTGTGAGTGATGGCTCACTGCATGGGTTGGTCCCATTATTGGGTTCCTAGGCACGTTCTCAGTTGTCTCTCTATGGATGCTTATCTACAGCATGGGCTGTGCTTATTTCCAACTTGGAGCAAACTAAAACAGAGACAGAACAACCCTGGCCGACCACGAGTGCCACATTCGGACAGGCTCCCTTCACCTTTTCCCGAACCCTGTGCCATTTGGCCCTTGTCTCAGATTCTAGTAACTTTCTATCTATCACGTCCTGGACATCTGGTAGACAGGATGGCCAAGACAACGTCCTTGCCCCAGTTCCGACACTGCCAGCTGTAGCTTTACTACCACAAACCTCATGTCCAGCCAACAACCAGTCTCTTGAGGAAAAAAAAAAAAAGATTGATGCTTGCAGAGGGTAGCGCTATACTATGAACCGGGGCTGTAAGGGAAGGTATCAAACAGCAGAGAGTTTGCACGGCCTTCCTGAACTGCAGAAATGATACATCAAGCCCCGAGGGTTAGCAGATAACTGTGCATTCAGAGGCTGACACACCTGATCAGGAAGAGGGCAAGGGCTTCCCATGAGGTCCAATTTCACACCGGTCTCCTCTCCTTCCATTTCTCTCATCTAAGAGCCACACAGCAAGGAGACAGAGTTTCTTTCATTCTGACGGTAACAGCTCAGCTACCTTTCATTACACTTTGGTATCTCTTGCTGTTAAGAGCTTCCTTGGCACAAACCACTTTCATTCTAGCCTCCTCTCCGCTACTGCATTTCAGGGGCCCTTACCTGCAGCTATGATGATGGCTTTCTGCTGTTAATGTTAAACGTGTGTGTGAGTGTGTGTGTGTGAGTGTGTGTGTGTGTGAGTGTGTGAGTGTGTGTGTGAGTGTGTGTGTGAGTGTGTGTGTGTGTGTTTGTGTGTTGGGCGGAAGCCAGAGGATGCTGGGTGTCTTGTCCTACCATTCTTTTCTTTGTTCCCTTGAGATATTGTCTGATACTAAACCTGGAGCTAGGATGGATGCTGGTTAGGGGTGTGTGTGTGTGTGTGTGTGTGTGTGTGTGTGTGTGTGTGTGTGTCTTCCAGTTTGGTTGGTTTGGTTTGGTTTTGTCAACCAGATAATAGTCTGGTTGAGGGAGCCTCAACTGAGAAAACGTCTCTATCATACTGACCTGCAGGCAAGTCTGTGTAGGTGTTTTCTTGATTACAGATGGATGTGGGTACTACCAGCCCTTGTGGTAGTATCACCCCTAGGGAGGTAGTCTTGGGTTGTATAGGAAAGCAGGCTAAGCAAGCCAATAAGCAGCATTCCTCCATGGCTTCTGCTGCTGTTCCTGCCTCACTTCCCTCAGTGAAGGACTGTGAATGGCCTTATAAGCCAAATAAACCCTCCCCACCCCACCCCACAAATTAGTTTTGGTCATGGTCTTTATCTCAGAACAACAAACAACGACAACAGCAACTGTAATTAGGATAGATGTTAGCCAGCAAGTCCCAGCAATCCTTTTGTCTCTGGCCTTCAGTGTTGGGGTTATGGGTGTGCATAACCATGTCTAGATTTGTGTGTGTGTGTGTGTGTGTGTGTGTGTGTGTGTGTGTGTGTGTGGCCAAGATAGGGCTTCTCTGTATAGCCTTGGCTGTCCTGGACTTGCTTTGTAGATCAGGCTGGGCTTGAACTCACAGAAAGCCATCTGTCTCTGCCTCCCTGAGTGCTGGGATTAAATGCACACACCACTACATCTGCCTCATGCCTCAATCTTTAAGTGGACGCCGGGGATTTGAACTCAGGCTCTGCTTATGCAGCAAGCTGCCTATCCTATGAGCCATCTTCTAGCCCCCAGTGTTAAACTCTCGAAAGTAATTTAGGCAGTATGTCTATGCACATGGGGGGTACATGGACACTAAATCAGGCCCTGCAAAGCTATATTCCAACCACCCTCCCTTTCCTCAGTCTTTTATTTAGGACTCGGAAATACTGTTTCTTGTGTACAGCCTAGAGTCTCAGTTTGGGATGATCAAGTGTCTCTTCCCTTTTGACATCTCAACATCATCCTCTCTGCTGCCTGTCATTGCTGTAACAGGATTAGGCAATGTGGGATCCAAGGTGATGAAGCACTTAGCACCCTACATCACCAGGGAATCAAGGAGGAAAACGAGGACAAGCTTCAGAAGGAGACAAGGCACAGAGAGGGGGCGGGGTTCTTGGGGAGTATATAGTAAGGCTGTAGGGCTTTCCCTGAAATGTCATTTAAGAGTACGCTCCTTTTCAGAAGGGCGGCTTAAAATGGGACTATAAAATTCCAAAGACAAGAGCTTGAGGCGTGGCTTAACTGACCAGAACACTCGTTAGCATAAGGACCTGAACGCAGGTTCAAGAACCCATGTAACAAAAGCCAGGCATGGCTATGTGAGCTTCTAAGCTTAGCACTGGGCGGGAGAGAGGCAGGCGGATGAGTGGTGCTTGCTGGCTAGCAGCCTGCCTTCAGGTTCGGCGAGAGACCCTGCTCTGAGGGCGTAAGGTGAAGGACAGCAGAGCCAGACACCCACTCAGACATGTAAACCCGCACACAGGACTGGATGCAACGAACCCAAAACATGTTTGCATACAACACACCGTCCAGTATCAGAGCTTCGGTCTAAGCTAATAGCTTTCTACAGTGTCACCCCAGCTTCACGTACAGATAGCCCCTTGCCCAAGGGGAAGGATCTGGTCCTTGGTTATCATCTTACTGCCTACACTTGAAAGACAGACTTCTAGGACTAGTTGCCACAGGCAGAAAAAGAATTCCTAATGCCGCATCCCCCAGCGAAGGATAGACGCCAAAATGAAATACGGTCGTAAGTGCTAACGGGATTTGAACTCCTCACTTTTTAACAGAGCACAAGTCCCATCACGTCCTAATTACTGTTACCTGATATTCTTGTTGGTTACTAGTTAATTCTTGAGTTATCCATCTTCAGAAAAAGCCACAGATCTGTTCAACATCAAACTGTGCCAAGACCGGCTTGCTTCCTGTCCGTATATGTACAGATCACAGGGTCCGGAGTGTGGTGGTCAAGTCCATTTCTGTGGCTTCAGTTCACTCACATGCACTCAATGCAAAGCCACAGAGGAGGAAGAGAGTGTGAGCAGGGTAGGTGTATGGTGAAAGGCACCAGCACGGGGCCGTGTGGGCTTTTGTGCCTTTAAACGTGTTTCCCAGTAGCTGAGGATGCTGTTCCAGAGCCCTGTCTCATCTAAGCTAGTCTCCTGCAAGGAGAGCAGTCTCTCACACCATAACATACAGATGAGATTCCAGACCCATAAAGCCCAGCCTGAAGTCTTCAGCTTCAACCTTCGACAGTACACACTGTCTCACTGGGCCGTTGTCACGACCTTTGAATTGAAAAGGAGAGAAAACGTATGTGATCTGGGGGAGCCTGGGGCAAAAGAGCAATGGATTGCAAGCTCAATGGCTGGCCTGGAAGTTTCTCTCTGCCTCTGTTCAGCAGTGATGGACAACTCCTACCCTCCCTGGGTAATACTCCCACCATGCATTGCAAAGCCCCAACAACAGCAAAAGCTTAGGGGAGAAAGCAGGGCCAGCTGCTTCCCAGCATAGCAAGAGACTTCAACCAACACACATTAGATGTGAACTCTCACCTTTGCTCTTTCATTCCCTCTAAGCAAGAAGCTGCTCCAGGCATCCCATTTACAAAAGACTCAGCATCCAGAGAGGGCTATGTAGGGACTGCTGTAAATCCCCGCCATGTATGCAGCAAGAAAAGTACAAGACACAAGGCATGCTGGATCAAAGGGCTGCCAGACTGATCCTTGTGGTAGGAGAAAATCCTTCTCTAGGAGCAGAGAACGCCGTTCTCACATTAGAAAGGCAGGAAGAATAGGAAAACAGTTGAGAGGTCGCATGTGTAAAATATTTAAGTGGGGCCTGCAGGGGAAAGGTTACTGGGACAGCACTTGCCCATATGTAGAACTCCTCGAGTTTGATGCCTTTAGCGCTAGGTGGGGGACAAAAAGAAAGGTAGATAAAATATTAAAATGACATGATGACTTGGGGCTGTGAATCATGGGCCGCAGGCTACATGCAGCCCCAGGATAGCTATGAATGTGACCTGACACACAACTGCAAACAAAATGGCATAGTTTTGCCCACACTTTAAAAATGTGGTGTGTATATGGTGTTTGCCTGTTCAATAACGGTGTGGGTGCTGGTCTCTGCCCCTGTTTGTGTGTGCATGAGGCAGAGGTGTGTGTGTGTGTGTGTGTGTGTGTGTGTGTAGGATACTGGCTGACTTACTCTGTCCTCCATTCTTCTCTGCCTTAGGCCCTTCATGGTCTTTGCTGTACGTGGAGCCTGACATTTTTCCAAGCCAGTGTTCAGGAAGTCTCAGGGATTTTCCTTGTCTCCATTCTCCACAGTTACCAGGTTACAGGCCAACCCGGCAACGTCTGGCTTTTTATGAGGCTGCTGGGCATGTGAACTCTGATTCTCCAAGCCCTCTTATCCATCCACTGAGCCATCTTTCTAGCCTCGTGATTGTCTTTTTTTTTTTAAGCCCTTATAAAGTTCTCGAATGAGGTCTTCATAGATGACAGTGTTGTATTACAACGTCAAAAGGCTGGCTGCACGAAGAGGTGATGGGTAAACGTACAGTACTCTTAATCTACTTACATGTCCCCAGCTCTTTAATCTTGCTCATTCAATGAACATGTGCTGAACAGCCACAGAAGGCTGTGCTGTGCTGACTCCAGGAAGACTTTAAGTTATCCCAGTTCCAGGAACTTGGGGCCTCAGAGGGACTTGCACTAATGCAGTAGCATGAAGCAAAGCAACGAGGTCACTTCTCCAGTGTGATCATAAAAGGTCCTAACCTCTGTCTCAATGGCAGGCATCAGTACTTTCTTAATAGTTGTGTTGGAGAAGCTCATGTCACAAAGAATCACGGATAACCTTCGGACACTGGCTAGGGGAGAAGTAAAGTTCTATTGAAGGAGTGACTTGGGCCAACAACCCGAGCAAGCCTGGAAGTAGATCATTTCTAAAGAGAATTTCCCAATGAGCCCCAGCCCTGGCTATCAACTAGACAGGTGAGACACCTTGACTCAGAGGACCCAGGACCTTCGCAATGGGTGTGTGCTCTGTGTAATACTGTATTACATAGCAACAGACTACCAAAACTGGAGTGTTAACCAGGATACGGCACTGAATGAATTGTACAGCTGACAACCTAGTTCTCTCTAGAAGACTGCAAAAGGGACCGTGTTCTCACAATGCATCTCCCTTACACGGTGACACCGATTCGCTAAAGGGACTTGATTGTTTCCATCCTTCTAGCTTAGCTCTTGCCCCTTTGCGGACCTCAGCTGCTGGCACTGGGGGTCAAGCAATGCAGTTATAAGTCAGGTTCCAGTCAAGAGGAACGGAGGAGTAGTAATGAAAAAGGTCAGCGAGCAGAGCAATTAAGCATCAATAATCAATTCTGAGAGACGAAGCTATTTCAGTAGCTTTTATGTTTAACCAAACATAGGAAAGCAGTAAATTGCAGCACGGAATCTGAGGCCATCATCATGAAAGGGGTCCCTGGGCACAGTACAGGGCACAGTGTGGCAGCAGGAGCAGCTGTTCAGACTCCCAGCAACCAAATGCAGCTCGTCACACAGCGCAGCGCTCTTTCACGGAGGGTGTTTCTACTCCAGCCTCCTCTCAGCACTGAATGATCGCTCCATTAATGTAGTCTCCGAAGATGGATTAAGTATCACTTCACTCTCCTGAGCAATACCTCATAGGCCACCCCCTATTTTGGATGGTTCTCCTACATAACAGTCTTGCTGCCCGCCACTATAAGGGAGACACAGGCTCCCTGCTGCCGTCCCCTGAAATAAACTTGCCCACTTGTCTGCACGGCACACTTCATTCCCAAACAGTGGCTGCTGCATCGAGCCACCATTAAATCTATCTCACGCCTGATTTAAGAGCCTCGGTTCAGCAATGCTTTGAACATCACAATTGGACTATTTAAGTGGGTAAACATATCTCCATCCGCTAATTGGAAGGATTCCTGTCTCACAAGTGGTAGTGCGAATGAGCCCAGCCCCATCTCAGAGAGGACGTGGATGGACGTGAGCCGAGCATTTCAGCTTTGTATTTAAAATGTACCTGAGTTCAGCAGAGGATAAAATTAAATTGCAACGAGGAAGGACAGAATCTTTGCCAGCAGGCTTTGATTGATAGATCATGCCATTTGTAGCAGAATGGAATGGGAAACAGAAAGTCTGTTCCCAGCTATCACTGCCTCACTGGGGCAACTTCCTCTCCTTTGAGAGAATAAAATGACTTTCTCCACAGAGCATAAAGTTGCTCACTCAAGCACCAGGACTCCAGCACTCCAGATCAGCCACTAGTTCCGGGAGGGGGGGGGGGAGGAGGAAACTCTGTAAGGGGAAGAGAGGCTCCCCGTACCATTCAGTGATTTAGCTTATAAGAGGATCATTGACAAGAGCCTAGGAAGCAGCAATGACTTAGAACAAACAGATGGATCTCCTGAGCTCCATGCAATGAAGCCATTAAAACAGCTAGTTGGGTATGCAAAGACTAGTTAGGGATTAAGTGCAGAGATTTCTTAGTTTATCCGTGTGTGCTTTGTGTACATGTGTACATGTTTGTGTTGGAATGTGTTTGTGCAGGCCAGGGACACTTCAAGCATCTTCCTCATTTGTTATTCACCTTATTTTTTTTTGAGACAAGGTCTCTTACTGAACTTAGTGCTTGCTATTGGCTGGATCGGGTGGAGTGGCCAGCGAGCCCAAGGGACCTTTCTGTCTTTGCCTCCTAGCACTGGCACCACAGTGTGTAAACCGTCACACTCGGCTTTTGACATAGCTGTTGTAGATCTGACCCCAGGCCCTTACGCTTGCAATGGCAAGCACTGAATGAGACATCTTCTCACACCCAAATGCAGAGACTTTAAAACCATGTTGGTTGGTACAGATTCGAAATCTGGGTTTGCTCTTCAACTGTACACATGCGCTCATGCATGGACGCACATGCGTGTGCACACATGCACGCACTCATGCATGCACACACAGAAATCCATATCTACTCAACTTCTAGTGATACACAGACTGACGTAATGTGAGTCAGTTACGATTCAATCACTACTGCCTTAATCTTTCAACTTCCAATCCTTCATTTCAAGAAAACAGCTTTCGCAGCTTTTCACCCAGAGACCCAAATCTCGAAACCTTCCTCCCTTTCTTGTTGGTACTTTGGCAATCCTGGCTGGTTCTGCCTGTGGAGCACACCTGAGGCTGATGCATGCTTGTCTTTCTGTGTCCAGGCTGGGTTGCTGTGGTAACTGACCTTCACTGCCAATGTTGAGGTGAGATGAATGCATACCTCTGGGTGTGTCTGATTGCATTTCCAGAGGCAGTTAGAAGATTTGGGCTCTCACGGATTCAAACCCTGAACAGACTATTAGGAAATGGAAGAACTGTGCAGAGTGGGAGAAGCAGGTCACCAGGATGTGGCACTTGGGGGGAGGGGGACTGCTAGGCATTGGTCCCTGCCTGTGGGCATCTCTCCCAAACTCTCCCATCACTTCCCT
The DNA here is from genome assembly GCF_964271855.1 of Acomys minous. Classification (NCBI taxonomy): domain Eukaryota; kingdom Metazoa; phylum Chordata; class Mammalia; order Rodentia; family Muridae; genus Acomys; species Acomys minous. The sequence goes on from NC_140490.1 coordinate 31,077,236, forward strand.
GTTCTGCCTCACCATGGGCCCCAGCATCAGTGGAGCCGAAGTCCATAGACTGGAACCTCCCAACAGTGTGTAGCAGCAGAAGCTCTCCTTCCCCAGCTTGTTTATACCAGGCATTTTGTCACTACACTGAGAGAAGTCTCTAAAAAGCCATCTGTCTCAAACCCAATCTGACTGAAAATAATATGCCCAGGAGGGCTGCTGCATTTGCTCTTTCAATAACCTCAAGGCTGATAACAGACACGGTTCTCATGTACACCCTCTGCAGGAGTCACTCTTTCTCAGCCCAGGACAATCAGCGGGACAAAAACACAGCAACGACAGAGGGAACACTGTCTGCCAAGGCCTGGAATGGTAGTTAGGGCCCTGTCAAGCTCTCCCTCCTGTGGCCTGCAATCAATCTTGACAGCTTTCTCTCTCTCTAACTAACTGTACCATCCCTTTTCTCCAAGTAATGTTATCTTACTGCTCTTGCAAATCTGTGTGAACGCTCATTTTCAATGCACTGGGTAACAGCAAAAGAACCTCAACGCCCATAGCACTAAGAGGGAGAGCAAAAGCAAAAACCAAACCAAACCCCAACCTGGAAGAGAAGATTCTGTACACCCCCTACTTCCTAGAATGTCATATACGGTGGACAATGACCTTGAACTTCTGAACCTCCTGCCTGCATAGGCTATTATAACTGTTTATGCAGTGCCGGGGATTGAACCCAGGTCTGAGCCACATCCCCAGCCCACAAAAGGGAGATTTCCTGCCTATCGCAAGACTTTAACAACCTCCAAGTTACCAACAGTGATATAAATACTGACAGATGCAGCATTAGCAGATCAGCAGTCTGAATTTGTTGGATTTTATGATGCCCTGCAGCAGGAACCCTACCGCTTCCCCCACTTCAAAATTTCTTTGAGGAATGACAGATTGATGGTCATTCCAAACGGTTTGACTAGCACACAAGGAGGCTCCCTACCATGACACAGAAACTGCGCAAGTCAACACCCCGTGCCTGTTTGTAAGTAACACATGAACACCTCCACTGCCTAAAACATCTTTTCATGGGAGTGATATTCACTGCCAAGTGACTCTGAAAGACTGCATTGTGAATGGAGAGAATTCACCTTGTAATGCTCGCCAAGCGCAGCCTTCTGCACGTGAGACAGGTTCAACATTCTGGGATAACTCCCCTGATTGCTCCAATTTGGTTATTATTATTATTATTTTATAGGCAAACTTTGTAACAACACAGCACAGGTTTCATTGACTTCTCAAATAAACTAAAGCTCTGCAAGGGCTTCTTAAGTAATCCTTGGAGGGGGGGATCAGATTCCAATAAAATAAGTCTTGTGGTGTGGGCTCCCATGCTGAGTGTCTCAGCAGGTGAGAGCGTTTCCAATGCTGGGGGCACTCTTGGACTACATGCGCTAGATTCAGCGTGACATAAAAAATGGACCTGCTCAACCTGAAAAATTATTTTAAAGTAATTGGCTATGCGCTCCTCAAGGTTCTCAGGTAAATGGACACATCTAAATTAGGTGGCAATAAGTTTTATTAAGACACAACGGCCCTTTGTACCAGGTGTGGTGGCACACACCTTTGGTCCCAGCTCTCAGGAGGCAGAAACACTTATTCTTGCTGTAAGGAATCCCATCACACAGAAGCGCCAGGGTTATTATTTATCAACTGATGGGAATTGCTGACGGCAATTCTCTCTCTGTGGCAGAAACAGCCACCGGCTTGATGCGCTTTATGGAAGGCTTGCAACAGCAGAGAAATGTGAGCAGGGTGTAAGAAGGGAGGAAGCATAGCAACTATGCGCAACTTCAACCCTATCCCAGGGCACCAAAAGGCGTATGCCCGGGACCAGAACAGATCCTCAATTTGCCCCATCACCGCAGGAGCTGGAAGAGCATCATGGTCAAAAATAAGAATTTGAGTTAGGCTGAACAAATCACTTAACCGCCTCAAGATTTAATTCCCTTAACTTGGAAATACAGTATCAAGAAAAAACCCTTACCAGCTGCCGTGAGATTTGATACAACAATCCATTTATATAACAAGCCCCTCATGACACTGGCTGTTACTGTAGTTGGAAAAGTTGCTAACAGAAAGCTTGACTGTGTGGCGGATATGAGACTAAGCACCATCTTCCTCTGGTTCCAAGGAGTTGATCTAGCGACCTGAACAGGCATGGGTTCTACACTGAGGGTCTACTCCAGCTCATGAGCTTGTTTTGAACAACCTCTCTGCTTACATTCTCTCCAATCCAATCGCTAGGAACTGCCTTAGGTCAGTTACCTCATCTCTGCTCTAATTAAATTCTAAATAGTAAAGAGAAATTAACAGTGGTCTTGGGTTTTGCTCCCAGAAAGCAAGCAATGAGCCTCGTGGTCTTTTCTCTTTGATAAGCCATTTCAGAGACGCCCGTCTGTTTATGTATGGCTCCACATCTCGGAAACCCGTTTGATGCAGAGGAGAGATCACAAATTAGCTGAGAGTCTGCACCAGGGAAACGGGGACGTTTTTCTGAGTGGGTTTTTAGTCATCTGCATTCACAATTGAGAGATAAGGCAAGAGGAAGGTTATCTATGAATTTGAGATATGTTATATGCGGTCTCCAGTGGAGCCTGAGGGAGATTAAACTGCTGTCGGGTTGGTAGTCGGGCCACGAGGGTTCAGAATAATCAGGTGGTAGAATACTATGAGGAGAGGCTAACATGATGACAGCCTGAAAAACCTTCACTTTATGGATTCCTTGGAAATCTATTATACAAGCTCTGACTGTGTCTCTGTACAATTAAAGTACTCAGTCAAATCCCATGCTAGCAAGGCTAGGCCCCTCTAACAGCCCCAGAGTATAAATTACCATAGGTAATTTGAGTTTGAGAGAAAAATAAATCACTTTAAAAATTAACTTGGCAGAGGCCAGCATTCCTTACTCTGCTCTGACTTCTTGGTCCTTTGCACAGAGGAAGTCCATGAAGGATGCTGGCCATGGCAGGTGGGAATGAGGAAGAGGTGATGTGGCAACAGCACACGAACCTTCGAGCAATGACAATGACCTCCTTCAGAACTTAAAACATCCCCCGTATATATGACCAAGTGGGTGCAGCCGTATCTGATGAGTGCACTGTGGTGTGGACCAGGTATTTTTAGAATCAAAACCAGGTGTTCTGATGGAAATCGACTTCTAAGAATGAAAACAAAGGGGGGAAAGTCCTTTCAAATCATAAGGGGACAAACATGAACACAACACTTCTGTTTCTGTGCTGTTCATTATAGGAAAAAAGAAAAAGAAGCAGCTGAAAGTCCACTGGTTTCCTAGTCCTTAAGTAAGTAATGCAACAACATTTAGACTAACACTATCAGGAGGCTAAAAAAGATAAAGAAAAACGACATGTGCTAACACTCACACATGACCATGGCATGCTATTAAGGTTAAACATTCTTTGGAGCTTCACCGTACTTAGGTAATGTGGGTTCATAAATGTGCTTCAAACACCCGATAGAAAGATCAAATATGGCTGGTTCTCTCTTAATGGCAGGATTGAGGCATTCCATTTTTTCCTTTTTTAAAATAGACTAATGGTTGCCTTTATTAATAGTTTCCTTTTCTAGAATCTTTTTTATTATAATTTATTCACATTACATCCCAATTGTAATCCCCTCCCTCCCTCCTCCACTGCCCTAGACCTCTCTGATAGGTAGAGGCCTCCTCCCCCACTGTCTGACCACAGCCTATCAGGTTTCATCTGAATAGCCTGCCTTGCTTCTTCTGTGTTCCCATAGGACCTCTCCACCAAGGAGAAGTGATCAAATCTTGGGCACAAGAGTTTGTGTCAGAGATAGTCTTCTGCTTTTCCCCCACCTTGCCATGTGGAGAATGAGCTGTCCATCTGAACGGGGGCAGGGGGCGGTCTAGATTTATGCTTGAAATGTTTTTGGTTGGTGTATCAGTTTGTGCAGCCCCTCCTGGGTCCAGATCCGCTAGCCTTGATAGTCTCCTTGTGGAGCTCCTGAAACCCCCGCCTTTCGATTTCCCAACTCTTCCATACTAATCACAGCTCTTCGTTCAGAGTCTGGCTGCAAGTCCCAGCATCTGTCCTGATCACTTTTTGGGTAGAGTCACTCAGAGGACATCTACGTTGGGCTAATATCCACTTGTAAGTGAGTATATGCCATGTGTATCTTTCTGGGTCTGGGTTATTGCACCCAGGACGTTCTTTTCTAGTCCCATCCACTTACCTGTAAATTTCGAGATTTCCTTGTTTTTGATAGCTGAATAGTATTCCATGGTGTAAACGTAGTACAGTTTCTTTATCCATTTTTTGGCCGAGGGACATCTAGGTTGTTTCCGGATTCCCTCTCTTATGAATAAAGCTGCTATGAACATAGTTGAGCAAATGTCCTTGATGTATGGTGGAATATCTTTTGAGTATATGCCCAGGAGTGGGGCAGCTGGGTCTTGAGGTAGCCCTATTCCCAGATATCTGAGAAAATACCAGATTCATTTCCAAAGTGGTTGTACAAGTTTGCACTTCCACCAGCAATGAAGGAGTGTTCCCCTTTCTCCACATCCTCTCCAGCATGTGCTGTCACTTGAGTTTTTGGTCTTAGCCATTCTGATGGGTGTAAGATGGAATCTCAGACTCATTTTGATTTGCATTTCTCTGATGACTAGGGACGCTGAGTATTTTTTTTTTTTTTAGGTGTTTCTCAGCCATTTGATATTTCTCTGTTGAGAATTCTCTGATTAGCTCTGTATCCCATTTTTAAAATTAGGTTGTTTGGTTTGTGGTATTTAATTTCTTGAGTTCTTTATATATTTTGGATATTAGCCTTTTGTCAGATGTAGGGTTGGTGACGATCTTTTCCCAGTCTGTAGGCTGTTGCTTTTGTTCCATTGACAGTATTCTTTGCCTTATAGAAGTTTTTCAGTTCCAAGAGATCCTATTTATGAATTGTTGATCTTAGAGCCTAAGCTGTTGATGTTCTTTTCAGGAAGTTATCTCCTGTACCCAAGGCTCTTCCCATTTTTTTCTTCTAAGAGATTTAGGTGTCTGTTTTTATGTTGAGGTCTTTAATCCACTTGGACTTTAGTTTTGTGCAAGGTCTATTTGCATTTTTCTACATGTAGACATCCACATAGACCACTACCATTTGTTGAAGATGCTATTTTTTTCCCCATTGTATGGATTTGGCTTCTTTGTCAAGAATCAAGTGTCCATAGGTGTATGGGTTTATATGTGGGTCTTGAATTCTATTCCATTCATCAGCCAGCCTATTTCCATGCCAGTATCATGCTGTTTTTATAACTGTTGCTCTATAGTACATCTTGAGTTCTGGGATAGAGATTCCTCTGGAAGATTTTTTATTGTACAGGATTGCTTTAGCAATTCTGGGTTTTTGTTTGTTTGCTTGTTTTATTTTTCCATATAAAATTGAGAATTGATCTTTCAACTGTAAAAATTGTGTAGGAATTTTGATGGGAATTACATTGAATCTTTAGATTGCTTTTTTACTATCTTGATTCTCCCAATCCATGAGCACGGGAGATCTTTCCATCTTCTGATATCTTCTTCAGTTTCTTTCTTCAGAGACTAGATAACCTGTAAATGCCACAGATTCCCCTGTCTCTGCCTCCCAAGAACTGAGGTGATGAATGTGTGTCCCTATGCCTTGCCTTTTTTTTCTTAAAACATGAGGATGACATGGATTAAACCATATAATCTGCTCTGTTGCTTTGATGTCAAGCCATTTGCCAATTAAGACATTGCTCAAGATTGATTATTTTTAAAGATGCAAAGAAAATACTTATCTGCATTTTGAAAAACATATTGTATTAAAAATTTAACATTTAAATTATTTCAGGACTGGGGAGATGGGTCAGTGGTTAAAGGAACTTGCTTTTCCATCATGAGGATCAGAGTGGATCCCAGCACCTACATCATGCTGCTCAAAGGTGTCTGTAACTCAGCTCCAAGAGATCTGGTATGTTTCTGGCCTCCATACACACTCAGACAGACAAAGACAGACCGATACACAAATAAATCTGAGAAAAGGGATTATATGTAAATGCTGATACAGTTACATGAGTATCAAATTTGATAGCATATTTTTATACATTGGCCTATTTGGCCAATGTACTGTGGTAGTTAGTTTTAACTGTTCATTCAGTACCACCTAGAGTTTCAGTTGAGGAATTTTCTACATCATCTTGGCCTGCTAGTGTGCTTAGAAGGTAATTATCTTGATGGTTAACTACTGTAGGAAGGCCCACTCATTGTAGGCAGCTCTTATTGGCCCTGGGCAAAGTTGACAAGGTGGATGAACAGGAAGCAAAGATGAACATAGTATTTCTTTGTTCTTGACTGTGGGTGCAATGTGATTAGCTGTTCGAGTTCCTGCCTTGACCTCCTCCAAATGATGACCTGAAATCTGGAACTGTAAGTCAAGAAAAAACATTTTCCTCCATGTTGCTTCTTGTCAGCAACACAAATGACATTGGAACAGAAACTGGTACTGAAGATGGAGTTTTGCTGTGATAGACCTGACCATGTGAGCTTTATGCCTTAACTGGTTTTTTGGGGGGAAGGGCTATCAAGACTTTGGAACTCTGGGCTGGAATAGTCATTGAGGACTGCAGTAACAGAGTAATGGGCCTCCCTGTGGGAGCTTCGAAGACTGGAATGCTCAGAGTAATAGTGGCAGTGGAGGCCCAGAGCATGTTTCAGAAGGGAACAAGAATTCTGTTGCTAACTAGGGTGTTCGTTTGTTATCCAGCTGCTATTTTGGCTAAGAATGTGTGTGTGCAGATCATGCAATGGTGGAGGAGCAACTGTGGTTATCAAAGAGATGATCACTATTGAAGTCAAACCTTCTAGGCTCCACTGACAAAATAAGAACGTTTCCTTGGGACCAGCACACAGAAGTTCCAATCCAAGGGGGCCAGGCTACATCTTGAGCTGAATTTGGTAATGCAAGCAGCATCCATGTAGCACTGATGTTGAAGGCACACAAGATGTAAGACAAGTGAGTCATGGGGGCCAGCACCTTGTGGCCAGCCTGGGAGTACCTGTAGAGCTGTCCTGATAAGTTACTAGTGAAGATGAGGCCTCGGTTTCAATGGCATCCCTGGGATATTAGAGATGTTAGGGACACTGAACATCCATCCAGAAGAGTTGTAAGGGTGGGGCCTGTCTATGCCTACAAGAGAAGCTGTGTTTGCTGCTGATGGTAGAGTTGAAGCTGGGAAAAGGGGGATGGGGGTAATAAGACCCATCGAGCCCAGAAGATTATAAGTAGTAAAGGTAAAACAATGATCTACACTGATCTATACTGCTGAATTTGCTTTTCCCTTAAGACTGTTTATTGTATGTCCCTATTCTTACATTTTGGAATAAAGAAGTCTGCATTTTTTAAATAGGGGTCCACAGTTAAGAGACTTAAAAGTGTTAACATTTCTAAAGACTATGGGACTTTTAAAGTTGAGCCATGGTTTACATTAAGATATTAACAAATGACTTTGGAGACAAGAGTTGGGAAGTGATGGCTTAATGTGTTTATTCTTCATGTTGGCAGGGGGTGGACTAGGCTGCTTAGATTTAACTGTCAACAGATACAATCTAGAACAATCTAAGACAGTGGTTCTCAACCTTCCTAATGCTGTGACCCTTTAATACAGTTCCTAATATTGTGGTAACCCTCAGACCCTAAAATTATCTCATTGCTACTTCATAACTGTTATTTTTCTACTGTTATAAATCATAACATAAATATCTGATATGCAGGATATCTGATATGGGACACCCAAAGGGGCTAAGACCCACAGGCTGAGAACGGCTGACTTAGAATCATCAAGGAAGAGGCTTTCAATTGAGAAGTTGTCTATCTAGAGCCTGCTGGCCTGTGGGCATGACTCTAGGGGACTGGCTTGGTTGTTAATTGCTGTAGAAGACACAGCCCACTGTGGGCAGCGCCATCCTCTAGTGTGGGAACCTGGACTGTGTAAGAGTAGAAAAGGCTAAATGAGCACTAGCAAGAGGGTTGGGAGCACAGGGGGCATTCATTTTTCTCTGCCCTTAACTGTGGATGTCATGTGACTAGTTGCTTGCATTCACACTTTGACAATTACCTGGAATTGTAAGACAAATAAGCCCTTTGCTAACCCACACTGTTTCTTGTCAAGGTGTTTGTCAAAAAAGAGAAAGGAAACTAGATATGTATGTGTGTCTGTGTGTGTGTGTGTGTGTGTGTGTGTGTGTGTGTGTGTGCGTGTGTATGTATATATTTGTGTGTATATATGCATTAAACATATAAATTAAATATATAAAAGAATATTAATATATTTTAAAGGATTATAAATTAAATATGCAAATTTAATACATTAATTAAAAAATAAATTATAAGTTTAATTATATATGTGAGTTATATAAATTAAATATGAACGATATAAATTAAAAATAAATTAATATAAAGGAAAGGGAATTAGTTTATCCACATCCTTGTGACAGCAAACATATATTTCATTAAAGACCAACGCAGGCCAATGGGGATAAGATGGCCCCTCAGTGTCCAGCTGTCACTCTGGTTTAGATTCCCTATCAGCAGAGCTTCATGTGACAGTAGGGATACATTCCTTCCCATGTCCTATCGTGTGCAACCAGGAAGAGGCAGACAGTAACAACACTGAGTATCTTGAAGGACTATAGAGAACCTGGTCACACCCTGCCCTGGACAAGGAAATGAGGACACACTCTAAAAATAAGAACCATTTTCTCAAATACATGCAGAGTGTATGAACTCTCAGTGAGGAATCTTTATTTTCCTCATATAATTCTTCAGGAGATTTTAGGTGCCATAGCCTGCTCTGAAACACAGACAGACCTGAAGAAATGGACCCCAATGTGACCACTATAAGGATGGTCTCAAAAAAAGGGCCAAGGGTGGACATCTGATGACACAATAGAGGGAAGAATTTGAGTATGGGTTGCTGGTTTTCTTTCTTATCCTGACAGGGACTCTGTCACAGGCTTGAATGTATGCCAACATCTTAGGGACATGAGGTTTCCCGTTTAACTCTGTAGTCAGTCCCTTGCACAACACCAGACGGATGTTTACACACCTGGTTGAGAAGGGTTCACTCACCGCCTCTCTGACAATCTCAATGCTGGCTCTGATCCATGGTTAAGTAACACTTAACTGCTAGGTGGAGCTTTGAAGGGCCATACACTACACTGTACCAAGTAGCCCCAGAGCACCTCCATGTGAAACAAGCAATTCTTCATGAAGAACTAGCAATTCTCCTCATGATGCAGCTCCTACAACCAGAGCCAGACTGAAAGATTTCACCACAGTCACAGCATGAGGCAGCTTCACTAGGGTCATGACCATTAGACCTAACAAGCTACTGCCAACATTTCATCACAGGACTCCTACATCTTGTATTCACAGTTTTCATCTACAGCACACAACCATTTATTTATTTCTTCAAATCCTCAAAGGGAACAGAGAGCACAAGAAATACTCCTAAATTTTCATATATAATATGTTTACATGCACACATCATCAGGTAATGGTATGGAGAGACACAGGCAGAAACAAAAGTCAGATTCCTGGTGTTTGTCGAATAAGTGTAGGACAGTCGCTGTACAGGGCAAGCAAAGGAGCCAAGGTGAAGACTAGTTCAGGGCTACTGTTTAAAGATGACAGGCTCCCTTTCCTGCAGCGTTTTTAAGAGAACTTTTATTCCACTAAAGCACACTTAGTCTCTAGGAAGACACACTAGATGAGACAGCATTTCCCATCACTTGCTCAAGGTCAAACACATCCAGGAACATTTTTAGGAAGAGCGGGGCTGGGGAAGTCCAGAGTCCGTCCCCCACCCCCAACCCCCAGCAATGGTTCATAGCTCCAAGGCTGCGCTTGTCAGAGTGCGTTACCTTCTTGACAAGAGACACAGAGAAGGGAACCCAGTTCCACTCAGGAGATTAGGATGGCAGCTCCCTAAATATTACTGTGTAGTGTGAAGAGACAGACACTTTGAATGTGTGTCTGCACTAGAACCATTTCCCCTGGAGTCTTTCAATCTCCACCTGTAGTGCATCCCTAGGTCCCTGATGTCACTCTGATCAGCTGGCTTCTAATAATCCCCAGAGCCAAAGAGGTGTGGCCTAAGGGCCCGAAGTGCTCAATACTTGAACACTATTCTAGAAGCTTGCTGGCATGAACTATTTCTTTCCTTTAATGACCGAGGATTTGGCCATTTACAGCCCCTGTAATTCTCAGCAGCAATACCATGACTGTACAGAAAATGGGAAACAATTGAAAAGACAAACAAATGCTCAGGCACTTAGAAATGTGAATGGATCACATAGGACAGAATACTGTCTGCAACGTCACTTAGTCTAGAAATATTTGGCCATGCAAATTCAGCTGCCTTGGTGGTTAACTTTACATACATGCAGATTCTATCTTCCTAAGAAACTTTCAAGGCAGGGCCTGAGTCTTGGTCTTTTTTTTTTTTTCTTCCCCTAAGCACATATCCTACCTAGTCATAAGAGTATATTTACTTATTTTGCACTCTCTGCAGTATGCCAGTGAGCCTATTTGGCACCTGATTACAGAATGTCTGATGCAATTCAGACTAAAGTAAAATCAGTTACTGAGTGTGTTGAGAAAAACAGGGCACAAGTCACGAGTTGGTAATTCAGTGGCAATTAATTCTTTTTCGTGGGTGGCTTTTGCTGTTACCCCTTTTCTTCCTTCCAGTCAGGGTCCCATCAGGAGACAGAAACCATACCAGCAATTTGACTGTGGGAAATGTAATACAAAGATTTGCTAGCAAGTATAGAGTGGTTAACTACTTGAGCATGGGGGCGGGGACATGAGGGCCCTTACAGGGATGAGGAAGTTAGAGGAGAAGCTATTACCTCTGGAAGAAAAAGAGAAGAAAGGAGGGAAGAACTAAGCAAGAGAAGTGCTAGCTCTTATTCTAATTCTAGTTCCTCTCCAGCTTGTGTGTGGACGGCTGCAGTGACGGATGGTTCCATATTCACGTGCTCAGTGTAATTAGTACCCTGACTCCACTGTCACGTTGTTCTGTGGCCTAGAGCAGCATAGCACCTTCTCTGTCGTGACGCTGTGTGGGCTTCTCACTGACTGTGATGCTACATCCTAAGAGGCTGGTCTACCGAGCTATAGAGAGGGGAACAATGCCACAGGAACATGCAGCCTAAGGCAAGAGGGTTGCTGGGAGGCAAGCTGCAGCAGCAGCAGCAGCAGCACAGAAATGGCCCTCTCAAAACGTAAAGAAGCTTCCAAGAATGATGCTGGCCAGAGGAAATCTAGAGTGGGCCACGGTGGTCACAGAGAAATATACCAACAGGCACAGGCCAGAGCAAATCCAGGGGAACTAAACAGCCAACCATTGCTACAAATCCAACCACTGCACTAGAGCTGACAGAAGCAAAGAACCTTTTATAAGAGTCAGCTCCAGGCGGGCTGGGGAGATGGCTCAGAGGTTAAGAGCACTGGCTACTCCTCCAGTGGTCCTGAGTTCGATTTCCAGTAACCACATGGTAGCCCACAACCATCTATAATGAGATCTCATGTCCTCTTCTGTTTGATGTCATCTGTCAAACAGTCATACATGTAAATAGAGTGTGTATATACACAATAAATACATATTTTAAAAAGTCAGCTCCAGGTGGGTGGGTGGGTGGGAGAGTTTGTAATTGACCAGAAACAGCTGTCAAATGACACAATTTCACTGGAGGGCTTTACCAACAGTCACTAAAAAGTCTATAAGAAAATGATTACATTTTCCCTCCATCAGAGGCATGAAACAGGAGGGAGTAGTTAGTATTCCTGGTGGCTCAAAAAGGTAAATAAAAAGTAATGAGTAGTGACTGAATAGATATGTAATAAGTGGTTTGCTGTTGTTGTTTTCTTCTTTCTTTTTATTTTATTTTATATATGAGGTGTGTGTGTGTGTGTGTGTGTGTACCCATGTGTGAATACCTGCAAATGTGCGTGATGTCCATAGCGGCTGGAAGACAACCCTAGGGAATCTTTCCTCATGCCATGTCCAAAAGCTAAGCTAGCCAGTGAGCTAACTTCAGGGGCCACCCATCCCATCTCTCCCTTCCGAGCCAGCGCAAGCACCACCCAATGCAGGCTGTTTCATGTGAGTTCCACACAGGAGTTACTAGACAGATTTCAGTAATGCTTAGCACTCGGGACACATCTGAGACTCTGAGCCTGCTGACAGATCTTGAAGAAGACACAATCAATCACAGGCCTTCCGACTGTGAGAGTGAGGCAGATGCGTTCCCACCACCACCACCTTCACATTTCTCTTTGTTCTCAGTCTTAATTGGAACACCTTCAACGCTTCTAATGTACAGGTAAGAACACTGTGGTTTAACAAAGAAATTCAAGTTCTGAATGTCAAGAGTAGCTTGACATTGATATTCCCGGGGAGGATAATCAAGTACAGGCAGCAACTACTTCTCTCTTCCATTGTGTTCTCATGTTGGTATAAATTATTTGATTCATGATAAGGAAACCAAATGGTAACTTGCAAAGTGGACCGAATATAAGGCAAACACCCAAAGATATTCACACATACAAAAACTCTCAACGAAGCTTTGCTACCATGCTCTGTGAAATACACTACTAGCCTTTGTATTTTTTTTTTCCAGTAGTGGAAAGATGACATTGGTAAAGTGCCTTTACCAAAGGCACTGTAAGGTCAGAGGTGATAGGGACTAGGGATGTAGCTTAGAGGTGAAGCACGTGCCTAGTAAGCAGGGGGGCCTGGGTCTGATCCCTAGCACTACTACCAAAAGTGGGGTGTGACTTAAAAAGTAAAAATAAAACCCAGGGTTAAGACTAAGGAAAGGCAGCGTCTTACTGTTAGATACTTGATGGAGGCCTCTCCCCTCTCCCCTACTTCTTTGTTCCCTACTCTCAGGACCCCCACCCCACCTACTGCTTAGCCTGCTGAGAGGGTCTGTTGAGATGTTCTGTGCAAGTTGGCAGCTAGATTCCAGGGACACATGGAAAGCCCACTCGCCAGCCATCATGACACCACCCAGATCCTACTGGGAATCCATCATTTCCTTAAAGGCAAAATTATATAATTTGTAAACATTCTTGCACATCATCTCCTTCCCAGTTTTCCTATAGATAATAAAGTTTCCCCTAAAGAGATTAAATAGACTGAGAATATCTTACATAAAATGGCTGAAGCCAGAAGTTGCTCAGATTTTGGAATTCACCAGTTACTCCCCTATCCCATTTTTTCCCCCAGAGAAATGAGGTTTGTTTAGTCCAGTTCTAGAGACTAAGAGCGTGATGCCGACACAGGCTACTGTAGAACAAGAAGAAAGGTAGGCAGGCAGGCATATGCACCACAGAGAGCCAGGCTGGCTCCATTACAATGGTCTCCTCTTGCACGAACAAACTTGCTTATATTAGACATAATTTGTTTTGAGACAGGATCTCAGTAGCCTCCCCTGGCTGGTCTGGAAGTCACTGTGTAGATAAGGCTAGCCTGGAACTCTTGGAAATCTGCCTGCCCCTCCCTCTCAAATGCTAGGCTTTAAGGCATGTGCTACCACACCCAGATCGTTCCCTTGTCTCACTTTTTGAAGGTGTCTTGTTATCCTAGGCCGGTGACAGATTCCTGACTGTCCTGCCTCTGTTTCCTGAGTACCCAGATGACAGGCACGCGCTGTGGTAATGGTAACTTTATGTTTTCACTGTCATATAAGGTCAGGTGTGGGATTCCTTCTTGCTGGCACATGTTGCTCATGCATTTTGGATTTGGGGTACTTTATATATTTGCTTTCACAGAGAGGATATAGATGCTATAAGTAAAGAATCAGATTCAGCAGTGCTATCATGAAAATAAAACAGGCATTAAAAAATAACTGACTAAAAAAAAAAAAGAGAGAACAATACTCAAGTTCAGGAATTTTTCTTCGGAAAAACAGTCCTGTCAGAATATGCTGCAGCAAGAGAGTGCACCTGCCACGTTCATTACTGCACCCTAGACAATGCAGCAAGTTTATTAAATGAATGAAGTGGTAAACCTGGGAGAAGCCTGAGAGGTCCAAGGTGATCCGCAAACCCCAGCAGCCTGTCACCGGGTAACTGACTGGCTCTGGCTTCCAGGATCACACATCCAGGCGCTGCGCCATCTCCAGAGCCGTGGGACTTGTTAAAGTGCCAATACAGGAGATGTCATTTCTCACACTAACTCTCTACTCCCTCTGGCCTCCGGCCTCAACTTAAACTCACTTCTCATCTACCCGGGGGCAACATCTTCGCTGTGCCCCAAGGGAGGCCTTCTTGTCTTAAGTAAAAGCTGTTGGCAGGTCGGCTAGTGGGAACTAAAAATCCAATGGATGCCTCCTATGCTTAGCCTGTAACAGAGCGTCCGCCATCTTCCACAGTGTGCTTGTTCAGTTCAGTTGTCTGGACTAGAAGTTTATTTGTGGTGACACAGCAGCAACCTTGAATTTTCTTTGTGCTTTATCTGCTAAAATTATGTTAAAGCCTAATAAAACTATGGCAAAATTGGTCCAGATCATTCATCGGAGCATTCATATAGCTATTTGGCCTTTGTGGGTGGTACAGATACCCAGAAAATATAACTTTTCCCTCTTGACAATGACTAAAACATTTTATAAGTCCAGCCATTGTCCATATATATGGACAATTGTTCATCACCCAAGATCAGGGGATCCATTAATAAAATGTACAGCCATTCATAACTCCCAGATGGCCTTATTTCTTCAATTGAGACATCTCTTTCCTTTACACTATACTATTTAAGTGATGACAATTTATTTATTATATAAGTCAAGCATGCTGACTGCAAGAAATTATGAAGTTAAAAAAAGTTAGGAAGGGAAAAATGAAACTGTATTTCATTTAGCATTGAAAAACAATCTTGCCCCTTGGATTAAAAACCTACTTCTAGTTTGTTTGTTTGTTTTGTTTTTTTAAATAACTTAATCTAGTGTAATAAGACAGTTAGATAATAATTCAATTAGGCTAGGTCTTATAAAAATATCTTCAGAGATCTGAGTTTTGACATGGTCTGTCACTTGTGACCTTGTAGGTCTTAATAGCAGCTTATGAAAAGGCCTCTTCCCAGTGAAAAGCTGGAGTGGATCCTACTCTTTCCCAAAGCAATCACACTAAAGTAGGAAATGAGCTCAAATCTATGCTTCTAAAAGACCCAGAAAACATAGGCACTGACATGACAAGGAAAAGGACTTCACAGGCATAGTGCACACTGGGGATGTCGTCATCACTTACTAAGCAAATGACCACTTGAATACCCAAGGAGAGCCTGGGTCATTACCGAGAGGAAACCATTTCCATAGAACAAGACGGAAAGCTGTCTAGGCCCGGCTTCTTACTGTCTGAGACGGTTCGGCTTCATTTTCTCTGTAAGTGTTTTGGGGAGTTTCTAAGACTGTAGGGTGCCATCTCCAAATCTCACACTTGAGTGACAAAACAAACCAAGAGAAGAGAATCTGTTCCAGTCATGGAAGCAGTGCTGAAGGTACAATGAACAGAATTGTGTGTGCTAATCTAACTAGGACACTACTCCAGAGGCCACAAGTGGTGAGAAACAGCCACATCACAATGTAAGTCGTTTGTAATTTAAAAAGTCTTTATAAGCCTCGCGTGGTGGTGCACATCTTTAATCCCAGCACTTGGGAGGCAGAGGCAGGCAGATCTCTGTGAGTTCGAGGCCAGCCTGGTCTACAGAGTGAGTCTAGGACAGCAAGGTCTGTTGTTACACAGAGAAACTCTGTCTTGAAAAACATAATAAATAAATAAATAAATAAATTAACAACAACAACAACAATAATAATAATTAATTAAAAGTCCTTCTAAAGTTTTAAACAAGCATTGCCACAGGAACATTTTGAGCTTCTACAAGAAGTAGTTGAGCCCTTCTTCCCCCGTGGCTGAAAGCACCCTGTCACAGAGGACAGCGTACCCCTGAGAATTTGAGGGAGATGTCTAAGCCACACAACTTAGCAACCAGAAGCAGGCAAGATCTACCTCTGCGAGCACAGGCAGCCTGAGATTCGGAGAACACATTACTGGCTCTACAGTTTGGATTTCTTTTGTCGTGATATAGGGTCTCTCTCTATGTAGTGCTGGCTGTTCTGGAACTCTCTGTGTAGACCAGGCTGGCCTTGAAGTATCACTGATCTATTTGTCTTTGCTCCCAGTGCTGGGACTAAAGTGTGCAACCCCATGCCAGCTTCTAGCTTGTATCCTGAAGTCACCCAAAGGCCTGCATGTTAAGGCCCCACAGGGTGGTGCTACAGAACCTTGAGGAGGAGGGTGCCTTGCTGGGGTGCTTGTGTCACTGGGCATATGCTCTGGAAGGAGACAGCAGGCATCTGGTCTCCTCCTCCTTTTCTTCCTGGCATGAAGCGAGCACCGATTTTCTGCCATTTACTCCTATGAGGCAAACTACTTCACTGCAGGCTTCCCAAAGGGGGGGGGGGGGGCAATCAATTGCAGACCTGAGCCTCCAAAACTGTGAGCCCCAAGAAACCTCTAGTCTTCACAAGATAATTATCATGGGTGTGTAATTACAGCAGGGAGGCTAACTAACTCAACTAATGACATTCAAGAGAATTTAAGGAGCTTAAATTGTAGTAGATGGATGGATAGACACAGACATTCATTCATGCCACGTACACATGGGAGGGGCGAGGAAGGCAGAGAAACAGGAGCAAGGGATGTTAAGGGGGGAGACTAGAAGTCTAGAGGTGGCAGGTAATATGGCAAACTCCCTTTATTCCTTTGGCCCTTGAGTTAAAAATGGTCTGGGGCAACAGCGACTCTCCTGCTTTTAGAGTGTCCCATAGGACATCAACTTGGCAAGCTGGAGAAAGAACTTGGCTGGAGGATCATTTAGGCTGGGTAGGCAAATGACTTGAAGTACAATATGCAAGCTTGGTAGCAGGTACATATGGGTCAAATCTTACAACCTCTTCCCTGGACGAAACATGCCCCTGATATTGGAGAGTGAATGAAATGCTAAAAATAAACCTCACAGTCTAGAACCCGGACTTAGCAAGTTAGGTAATTGGAGTGGGGGACATCAACTGTGCTTTTATGACTTTACTGCAACAGGATTGTACATCAAGGGAGCGAGGATACTGGATTCAAAGTATGTAGGTTTGCGCAAGAACTCCCATTTTCCTGCACAATTACATCAGAGTTGAATGTGCAGTTGAGAAACAGGGTGACTCCTAGGGCATGAGGTTTCCAGGGTGCCCACTTCTGCTTTGCCCCTGGAATTGATCTCGGCCTGTGTGCCTCTAGTGGCAGTTGTCGTGAAAAAGCAGACACAGACACTCTGCCACCTGGCCCGAGCCTGCCGCTTCACGAGGATGAAGACAGGACAGCCTGCAGGAGAGGATCTGCAGAGCCTTGGATTTACCTCAGGGGAACCAAAGAGCCTGGAAGAAACCCGGGACTCCCTGCTGTACATTGTGTTCCAGGGCTGGCCCCTGCAGGCACACCTGAGACTGGAGGAAAGGAAGGGAGCTGGATGACAAGAAGAAAGGGAAGAGAGAAAGAGAGGGAAGGGGAAGTCAATGCCACGTCCGGTGCCTCGTGGCTATTAAACAGTCCTAGTACTTGGGAAACAGGTAGCAAATTTGCTGTAGTTCTAGGTCAGACTGGGCTACGGTGTTAAGACTTTGTCTCAGAAAAGCAGAAGCGGGGCAGAGGCTGAAGAGATGGCTTGGCAGTTAAGAGCACACACTGTTCTTCCAGAGGACCCGAGTTACAGTCCCAACACCAACACGGTACCTCACAAGCATCTCTAAGTCCAGTTCCGGGAGATCAGATGTTCTCCTTTGGCCTCTGTGGGCGTTCCTGTGGTATATGCATATACGTGTAGGGAAAACACTCACACTAAAGAAATGGAGAGAGTGTTGCGGGGGGGGGGGGGCAACTAGGAATAAGATGTTTATGTTTATGCTTACTCATCTTATTTTGTTCTACCTTCACCAACTCTTTTAGAAGTGGAAGGCAGCACTCTGGTTGGTGCTAAAGGTGATACGAATTTGGTAGGAGCGGAGGGTGCAAACATTTCAGGAGGAGTTCGGTTTATTGGATGTATGCTCAGCGCACTGCCAAGGAACAGCTTCCCTCATGTACAGGGAGAGTCCCAGCATGCCACAGGAAGATCATAGCCTCGAGGCTGATTGTTCAATAACTGAGGACACAAAATAGAGGAACGCTGCCAGGAAGTAGGATTTATGGGGAAGTGTCTGATTTTCAAAGTGATTTTATACGAGCAAAAAATCGCGGTGGACAGAACAGCGGAGCAAAAGATGGTGCAGGGGGATGCAACCGAGGAGCTGGGGGGAGGAAAGGGGGAGGGGAAGTGTCACTAAAATTATCTATGGTAATAAGCACAGTAAAAAGACAGTCTTCCCAGTCCTTGCTGTGACACTTTTGTCCACATGGATGATGGCCGGGTTCCTGCTATGTGCTGTGAGCAGCTTCTATATTTTTGTACAGTACGCTGTCCATTTCCTACACAACCTCCCGACCAGCAGGCAGAGCTCACCATCAGGACCATCAGGGCTGCGCTCCAGCCCCTGACCATAGTCCCCTCCAAGGGGCACTGGGAGAACAGCAAAAATTCACACTCTATCGGTGAAAATAAAGATTTCCTAGCAATAAGCACCCAAAGTTGTCACTTGACAGGTGCGTATTGGGCGGGAGTGTAGCTTAGTGGCAGAGTGCATGTGTTCTAGCAGAAAGCCCCAAATGTGGTTCCCAGTACAGGAGGAGGAGGGAGAAGAAGATAAGGAGCAGTAGCAGCAGCAACGGAAGTATTCCATTAGTTTTTATTCAACTTAAGTTTTACTTTTAGAAAGTCATTAAAATGTGGTATATCTCCTTAAGTATATAAGCATAGTTAGGCACTTGACCAATAAATGAAGATGAGAAAAATGGGATAATAGCATTGGCCCCTTAGCTTTAGACAATGGTGGATGAACTTTTATCTTGCTGGAAAGACAAAACAAACCATAACAAAACCACCTCAGCATAAACAATCAAAAGCATGAGAGGTTAGGAGCAAATGCATTTTAAGTGGACAAGGGAAAAAAAAAATCAATGGACAGTCTGGCCTATCATTTCAGAAGGTAGTTTGGGAAAATGACAATGTTCACTGTGTAGAAAAATGGTTTATGTGCTTGGTGAGAGAGCAGACTCATTTCAGGAGAGTGTTAGAAATAAGGATGGGTAGTTGTTAAGTATCTTTTTAGGATGATACAGGTTCATTGCAAGGGAATGCTTATAGTAGAAAAAAAAAATCCACCTGTAAGGATGGTTTGGGGCCAAACCAAAAAAAAATCTGCATTTTATTCATGGGGAACTGGAGAGCAACTGCCACCTTCTAGAATAGGCACGATACATACCAGTAGCATGGAGAGAGCACCGGGCTCTGAGCCTGCACCCTACATGAGCATTTCAGACACCTGAACAACGAATGAGTGTGGAACAGTAGCAACTTGTAAGAAGCCGCAAACTCAAAGCTCATGATCAAGCACATCAAAGCGCACAAATACAACTGTAAAACTAGTTGAAGAAATAACAAAATAATAAAATTCTTCTTTGGCCTGGTCCTAATGCAAATGATGCAATGTGACTTTTTGTTTTTAAAGAAATAATCTCACCATATACCGTGGGTAACCTGGAATTCACTGAAGTCACGGAGATCCACCTGCCTCAGCTCTTCAAGGACTGGGATAAAAGGTGTGCACCACACCCAGTAGACCTTGGGCAATTTTCACAAAGCAATGGCTGGGCAATGCAGGAACTAAAGCCCTATAGGCCTTGCTGAAACTACACTTAGAACCTCAGTTGGCTGAAAAGAACTGCTGGGGCAGCCATGAAGCATCTGCATTTTTTTTCATGAAGATTATTTTTCAACATGCATCAGAGACGGAGCAGAAGGAATAAGTATGGCGGTGTCTGTGTGCCCATGGCTCAGCTTCATGATGGGTCTTTTCTCTTGCTCTCACGGAAGGAAGTCTTCAACTGCATTAGCAAATGTTTTCACATGTCTCATGTCTCCTCAAAAATCTCTTAACTGGCTCCCTCAGTATTTTTCTGTACCACTTTAATCATAGCAAACATTTAACAAGGGTAGAAAAATTTAGGAGAGAGAGAGAGAGAGAGAGAGAGAGAGAGAGAGAGAGAGAGAGAGAGAGAGAGAAGCAACAGTGAAAAAGGAAACCTCCTCCTCAATCTCTACAAAGGCGCAGCGCTGGAAGTGGCATACAAACAACCCATCTGTCCACAGCTCACTGCAAACTGTTTACCGCTGAAGTGCTTTCCATTATTTATCACATAACGTCTTCATGGTATTTATTCCATGCCTAAAATGTCTGAGCATTTAGCCAAATCAACTAAAAAAACTAATGACATGAGAACTCAGGGACACAGATTTGGCAGCAAGTATTCTCATGCATGTCACGTGTCATATTCATGACAGGAGAGCAAAAAAACGTCCCAGGCAAATCCAGGTCGTGTCCAGAGCCACTCCCCGATGGGTGTGATGCCAGATCACCGGGGAGGAAGGAAGCCATTACTGCTGTTTGTTCTGGGGACACCAGACACTAGAAGAGACAGCAATGCCAGCACAGGCCTGGGTGTTCACTGGGTGGTGAGGAAGCTGCAGAGGTAGAGCAGATGCTCCCACTTCCTTGTTTGAAATCACACTGCTTTCAAAGGACAAAAGCATCATCAGATGACTAGAGCATGGATAAACATCCAATTCCAGCCACACAGGGAAAGGGGGGGAAAAAGGCTACCATATGCCCTTCCAAATTCTTCACACACAGAAACAAGTGTCATGGGAGTGTGAACATTTGCTACGTGCCCATGGTGACCAGTATGCTCACCCACTTACTGGCCATGTGAATTAATGGCTGGATGCCCGTTTCCTCATCAAAAAATGGAGTCTCTGTATCTGTATGCTTCAGTCACTTGATGCGGAAGGCCTTGGTGGCAAATATGCACATAGTTCCTAATTGCTGTGTTTGCCTAGGACATTAACATTTCATCAGTGACCGCATTAATTGATAATGTGATTCACGCCATCAAAAGTCTCCATGAAGCACCATTTTAATGACTACTTAGTATATCAAGTTCAGGATTGGCCTAACTTCTCAAATCAGTCCCAATACTGGGCATTGGAGTTCTAACCCTAGGTGCCAGAGCCTGGCCCAAGTTCACACACACACATGATGAGTGAGTTTCCAACCCCCTCCCCCCACACCCTCCTCATCCCTGACTCCTGAGTGCTGGGATCGCAGGCTCACAACACTGGACCCAAATGTAGCCTCAATTAGGTCTACAGGGTTAAATTTCATTTTGGAAGGACTGGGAATGATTACAAGTAAGTGTTACAAAAAACAATGCAGGGAGGGGGAGGGTGTACTTCAGCCAGAGTCTGCGAGGAAAGTGGACACAGACACTTCTGAGAATCCTGATTGAATGCGGCCTTGGACCCCAGGCTTCACTCAGTCACGTGCTCAGGAAAATCCTCTGTACTGAGGCGGAGCCCAGAAAGAGACTCAATACAGCTCCGCTGGAGGGCACTCCTCCTTTTTGAGAACTTGTATTACACTTATTTACTCCTTTCTTACGTACACACATTCATGTATGTGCACGTGTGTCAGAGGACAGAGTATGTGCATGTGTGGGAGTCAGCTTTCTTCTTCCATGTGGGTCCCAGGTATAGAACTCAGGCAGGCAGGCTTGGTGGCAAATGCCTTCAGCAGCTGTGCCATCTCACTGGCCCAGGAGAGTTCTTAAATGTAGGGATTGTCAGGGCAATTTGGAGAAGGAGCTGCGTGTGTAGATAGGGAGCACAGGGGGCACCACTGAAAAGCTGTCATGAAGGACTTGGCCCATCCTGTGGTCCCTTGATCAGCATGCAGCCTCCGAGAATCCGCGCCCCCATCCCTACAGTTCCAGTACATCCCCCCTGCCTGTGACCTTTCCACTTCAATTTCTGTCGCTTCAAGCATGAAAGGCTAGGTCCCACCACACTCTGCTCTCTATCTTCCTGAGATTAAATAAAGAAACACCATATGTTCTAGAAAGTCTTCTGACCCTGTCTACTCAGGAAAACCAACGGCTGCAGAAAAACTAGGCTTCCTGGAAAGCAGAGATGGCCGGACACTGGAATGCAGGCTGGCAGGTCTGGGGGCAGGATCCTACTCTGTGATGCCAGGCATGTCACTGAATGCCTGGCCCTGGCCCCAAGGTTTATTAGGAACTAGATGAGCAGGAAAATACTTCAAGCCAAGGCAGAGAGCAGAGTGACACTCACAGTGACCACCTGTCTACTTAAGCATCAAATAATACAATGCCGGCGAAAGCACTTCATGAAATTTCAAGGATTGTGGAAAAGCAAAGCGATAGCAAATCCTTTTAGCAATTCGTCACATGATTCCTCAAAAGCAAAGGGGTCATAGTGAAGATAATCAGAGGCAGTGACCATTCAAACCTGGCCACTGTGACACTGGCCATCACTACTCGGAGGTACTCATTGTTTACTCTAGGACAGTTTAAAACCATCTCACTGAAAGTACTTCTGGAAATCCCAAACGCCCCTTCTCCTAAACCAGATGGGACCTGCTATTTGGCCACGCTCCTCACCTCACAGAAATACTGACTAACAATATATTTCATGCACCTTGGAGTATTACATTGAACAAGGAGTGGAGAGGGAAGTTGTCACAGTTTGCCCATGTCACAGAGGTCTATCTAGGCACCCCCAGCTTGCAAGGAGACAAACAGTAAAACAATGGAAATTACACAGAAGCCATCTTTTAGAAAGAAATTTTTCTAGGGTTTTTTTTTTTTTTTTTAGTGGCTTCTGACCATTACCCTACGTTTATGTATTCCATATACAATTTAGAGATGTTCTCGCTGGTACTTACCACACACGCTATAATGTATTTAACCACTGTACCATTGGGATTCTTGAAGTTCTATTTTTAAAGCATGTAAGAGTGACATTTTTCCCTATCAAGGATACTGCCATAAATCTGCCTTCTGACAGATCCGAATATTTTCTGCCAGATCCCCAGTATTTTCTAATTTGGGTAAAGAGGTGGAAACATCTTCTTCTGCCCTCAGAAGAGGTGTGCCCCTCCATCCACACTCATACACCAGTGACACGAGTGTGTCAGAATGCACTGTGACTCATTCAGACCATCAGCCCTTTAAAAGGCACAAAGTGCCGCTGCGGCCTCTTCGGTTTGTATTTGCTGGACAGGACACAGGTCTGGAGTAAGAAGAGCTCCTTTGGCAGAACATCCTGAACTACATCTGACGGGAGAAATATTCTCCCTTCTCAGCCAGAAGAGTGCATGAGTAAGATCTAAAGGAACGGCAAAGGCCGCCATGTACCAAGCCCATTTTATGGCATTAGATTTTACAGCTGATGTCTCCTTTACAGCACTAAGTGGCAGGAGGCAATCACTTACAAAGAGACTGGGAGTTCGCCCTTCACTTAAGCGCACGATAGGAAAGCTGGCTGACTGCTTCTTTGTTGTCTAATACTGTGTTTCTTGTCATGTCACCTTAAGTGAGTCCAGCTCCATAATTTCACTTTTAAGGTGGCTTGTTTTTTTTTCCCTTTGTGTTTTTAAGGTAAGCTGCTAAACATATATTTAAAAATTCTTATACGCTGCTACAAGTGGAATAGGAATAGAAGGTTTTGGAAATTGCAATTGAATACAAAATATAACTGGCATAAAGGCCAGTGCAGACAGAGTCCAGCCACCTAATCTGTTCTTTTGCTCAGATAACTGTAATTGGGATTCTGCTGGGTTGTGTCCTCATACACAAGGGCGGAGAGGGGATATGTCACGGTGGGCGGGGCAGTAATTTTAACCCGAGACACCCACAGGTCATCCTGTATAAACATACTAATTCAAAATGTGACTTTGGAGGCTTTATAAGACAGTGCATGATTAACTTACACAACAGGAAGCTCTATCTGAAGCCATAGCATGTGACAGCATGTGACAGCATGTGACAGCATGTGACAGCATGTGACAGCATGTGAACTGACCGCCACGATCCTCTCTTGCCAAGCTCATCAAAAGTGAAGGCTCGTTCAGTACAGCTATACAACGCGCAAAGGCAAGGAGGGAAACAGGTATAACAGGAGTGAACATACGAGGGAAGTGGCAAGAAGTGAGCTTGGAAAAACTGGACATATTCCAAACAATCGGGGTGCTCCAACAAGCCAGCTGGGAGCCTTGCTCATGAAGGCCCATCTGACCTATGACCCTCCTCCATGACTGCTGACCACGCCTCTACCCAAGGAGTGCTGACCACACAAGTACTCCATGACTGCTGACCAAGCCCCTACAACAGGAGGGCTAACTACACCCCTATTCCATGACTGCTGACCACGCCCCTCCTCCATGACTGCTGACCTGTGCCTTTACCCCAGAAGTGCTATTTTCATAAGTTGCTTCAAATCCATGCTCCCAGAACCTGAAACTCATTTTCTTTCTGCTACATAAGAACATAAAAACGCCTTATGATCTTGGTAATAGAAAAAGTTGCTTTTCCCATGGTTCCAGCCACCACCATCTCTTTATAGCCAAACCCGTTCAGTGCACTACCCCTGCCTCTCTACAGAGGGCGCACTCAGCCAAGCTTGCTGAAAATACTAACTGCATTAGCCCTCTTGCCTCTTGACATGACTCACCCAGAAAAGTCCAGAACTGGTGGCCTTCCAGGCTCTCCTGAATGTCACAACTCCAGCAAATCAGGATCGCCTCCGGCACTTGTAGTTTTCTCATCCCCTGGGGAACCCAGAATTTTGTGGAGAGGCCACCAGTGTGCTGCGCCCTTTGAGGTACAGTCTCACAACACTCAGTTTACTGTACCTCCCTTTCAGCTGATCTCAGCCCCAAATGAGGCCTGATGACATCACAGGCTCTCAGAGCACTGACTCTTTCCTACCCTAGACCTAACTCAAGCTTAATATAGGACCTTTGTCACAGTCACTTACTTCATCTGTGTACAGGTGCATATATATGCACATGCTGATGTGATATACAAGGACACCAGGGGTCAACCTCCAGTGTTCTTCCTTGGGTTCCTTAGGTACTGTCTACCTTGCTTTGTGAGATGGGGTGGCCTAAAGCTCTAGACTAGGCTGGCTGGTCAGCACACACAAGTGATCTGCCTTTCTCTGGCTCTGGAGCTCTGGGATGACAGGTGTGAGCTGCTGTCACCTGGGTTTTCACACAGATCCTGGAATTGAACCCTGGTCCTCATGTTTGTCCATGAAACATTGCACTGATTGAGCTTCTTCCGGGCCCCCATTCCCACACCCACTCCCCCAGTAGACTGAGATAGCCACAGAGAGTACTGTATAAGGCTACAGCCATTATGTCCTCACCAGTGCAAACTCCAGGTCTCACAGAGGCGCACTCTTGGCCTCAAGGAATATTTGGCAGTTGGGATACCAGTGGAGGGTCAATTATGCTCCATACTTGAAAAGGCAGGACAACACGGGATCTCCCAAACTGAAGCGAATTTGAGGATTGGTCTGTGCCTACCGGTGAGGCCACAGCACATAAATCTCCTTCCAGGCATTCTTCCTTCACTTCTCCATAGGCACATTACTGGGGACACGTGTCACAGGGTCCCCTCTGACAGCAAGACTGCAGGCGAACAACGGTGGTTGGCAAGTCATACTCTCACTTTGCTTTAACGACCCACGGGCTTTCAAATGAAGCTTTTAAGCCAAGGATGTAATTGAAGGCACAGCTCTTTGCTGGCTGTCTGGTCTGATATTACATGTTTGCTTGACAGGAAAACAGTGCAATAGCTCATACAAAGCTAGGGATGACTGCACTAAGTTAGGGAGATCTAGGCACCCAAGTTAGATCATTTTGCTTGGCCTATGGCAGGTCTCGCAGAAGCCTTCCTTCTCTGATGGTATCCAAAAGTCCTCCTACAGGGAGAATGTCACTCGACATGGGCAGAACCATTTCGGCATTTCCATAGAAGTTGCTAAAGCATCTGAGAAGCCCATTTGCTGTGTACAATCACTTCGGAGACAACCTGCATCTCATAAGCGTCCCATTCTTCTTGGCCTGGTACAGAGATAAATTCTCAGCACTGGGCCTCGGTTGCCTTGTAAGGATACTGGCTAGGGGCCTTAGTTTTAGGCCCTAAGCTCTTCAGCTGTGCCACAGGTGCCTGAGACACCCCAGCATCCTCCGACAAAGCAATAGGACTGTCTGGTCAAATCCAACAAAGCCAATAGTTATGAGCTATGGTGAGGTCGCACAGCCAGCCAACTGAAGTCAAGTGTAGGCCCATGGAAAGCCAAGCAGACTTAGCATCACTGGCATTTCAGGAGCAAGCACTGGCTGGAGACGTTCATAAATGCAAGACGCCTTGTGCCTGTAGTAGTCTGATTGCCTTAGGTACTAAGGAGGATCACTGGGGTGCTCAATCTAAGGCGGACTGAGAAATTTGTTGAGGGTGTCAGTCAGCCCTGCCACATACATACCACAATAGGGAGAAAGGGGGCTGGCCAATTAAAGAATGGTAAGATGTGGAATAATGTTAAGGCTGAGACAAGAGCAAGTACCTGCAGAGTAAGAAAGACTCATTTAGCTGGGCATGGTGGTGCATGCCTTTAATCACAGCACTGGGGAGGGAGAGGCAGATTGCTGTGAGTTCGAGGCCAGCCTGATCTACAAAGCGAGTCTAGAACAGCCAAGGCTACACAGAGAAACCGTGTCTTGCAAAACCAGGGAGAGAAAAAGAAAGACAGGGACAGAAAGACAGAGTCAGAGAGACAGAGACAAAGAGAGACAGAGAGAGAAGGCGGGGTAGAGTGGTAGAGAGGGAGGGAGCATGAGAGCTCGCACTGATTCAGATCTGACCTTCATCCAGTTTTGAAGGACTTGGAACCTCACTGTTAGGGGGAGGAGTTAGGTGGAGAGGAGAAAAGAGGAAGAGCAAGAGAAAGATAAGAGGAGGAGGAGAAGGAAGAGGAGGAGGAGGGAGGAGGAGGAGGAGGAGGGAGGAGGTTGTCCTTCTGTCCACATTTGATACTCCTGCGATTCAGGGAGTGGGAAGTGGTGCCCATACTAATTTATTCTGAGAATTTAGGAGAAATCCTACTGAGGATCTGCACCCCTCCCCCTCTCTCCTACCTCCCCTCTCTTCTCCTTCTCCCAGCTCTCTTCATAGGCCCCAGTGTCCACTTTGGCACTGGGTTACTCAAAGGACAGATAAGCCCTGTCATATTCTCTGGAGTTGCATCTGGAGCTCAGGGCCACACCCAAGCCTGAGGCGGGAAGGCCTTGCTCTGGCCTCCACGGTTATGCATAGGAGGAGGAGACCAGGTCACTGTCCCTCACACTTGTTTGGGGCTAATGGGACAAACGGGACTTGCTCTGCCTACCTACTCATCATGACCAAGCGAAAAGCAGGCAGGCCTGTGTGAACCCCTGCGCCTGTGGTGGCGTTGAGGGTTCTAGTGTGCTTTTAGGTCTGCAAGTGACTCTCAGCTGTGTCCTCAGCTTTGTTCTAGCTCAGAGCAGGAAGACGGTCACCCACTGACACTTCTGAATGAGAAGAAAATACAAACTGAGGGGTGGTTTTCTCAGGAGACTTAGGGAGAATGAGGGAGGTACAGGGGTGACTCCACTTTTATTCTGAGATTACAGTGAGGGTTATCAGCCTCTCAAGACTTGAGAATCCACTAAGGAAACTTCAAGCCCAAGAGGAAGGCCTGGCAGAGACAGGAGGGTTAGAGGGCAATTACAGAATCCCAAGAGAGCCCGTGTGACAGGCCGAGGCCAGCAGCCATCAACCTGCATCACATTTTGAAATTAGGCAAGAAATTAATAAAACCAGCCATGCTCAAACCATATCTCTTGGTGACCGTGGGCCACTGAGACCATCTAAAGATGACAACATCCATATGCACTAGTCCCTTATATGAAATGTGTGGGCCGCCTATGGTCTGTGAAGTATCCTGCATATTTTCAATAGGCTCTGGTTCATATAGCACATATGACATAGCAGAACTTCTGCATACTTAGCTGTCATATTCGGCTCAGGGAGTGATGATAAAAGCAAGTCTTTATGTGCAGGACAGATGTGACTTTGAAATCTTTTGGCCTGAGCGCACAATTGGTTCAGATGCAACACACACTAACATGGCGGGCCAGCTGTATAGTTAGATCCCGGGATGGGATTCCAGCATCGCTGTTGTTTAGAATCTGCTTGGTGAACCCAGCATGTGGCCGCTGATGAGGACAACTGCTCCCTACCTCATCAGTCCAAGGAACTTGGAAGAAGACAAGCCATGAGGCAAGACAAACTCAGTGCCTTCCTCTCTCACACAACACAAGCCCACACCTCTCTCACTGCTCGTGATAGGTGCTGTTACTTAAACTAGAGTGAGAGCTGATATTTACTGAAGGCCTGCTATGGTCTAGCTTCTGAAAGACCTAATACAAACTTTAAAGCAACTTCCAAGGTTGACCTGGTATTACTGGCCCCACTTTTAAGACAAAGACATTGAAATAAAATAAAATTTTAAAAAAAGGAGCTACGTGGACTTTTTAGAACTTACAGCTAGTAATTGTCAGGACTTGGATTTAAATGAGCAACATAAATCTTCATCAAATTGACACTTAACTCCCATTTTACCTCAGTACCTCTGTGATTGAGAAAAATCACAAGGCATCCATGATAACAGGGCCCATGTTCTACCCAATTCTTTAATATACATATAGGTCACCGTATGTGGCACACTATAGTGACTTTAAGACTCTGCAAAGAGAATAAATAAAGGGAAGAGAAAGGACCAACAGAGAATGTGTATGTGTCAATGCAGGAGGGAACCACAGTTCCATGCCCACCTTGTGCCTGGATCCACATTGGATCTAAGGACACATATCATTAGAACAGGCAGCAATACCCTTGCATGGCATTTAGCACTTCGGAGTGAATGCTCACATCTTACTGCTGCATTGCCTATGACCAGCCATCTCATAGAAGAAAATATATTGTATATTCATATATATCCCCAGCACTTATGAGGCCATGTAGAACATCTCTTTTTTTAATGCCCTTGACACTGGGGAAAATTCATTGCTAAGAAATAAGGAATCCCTTGGGCATGGGAGATAGCAGATGGGGATTTCTGGCTTCCAATGGTCCTCTGCATATTCAGGAATCCATATCCAGAACACTGTGTTCCTTGTCTCTCTACCAGCCAACTGGATGGCTCAGTTTAATACCCACTTATTTCACTACCCCAAGTGCAGCGACAATTACATTAGCCTCTCTTTACAGTAGTAAAAGAGACTTGCAGATGCTCCTTGAGGAAATTTGAATGCGGTTAACTCCTCCTGAATTACTGAGTTACAGCACCACTAGCAGCTCCTTAAGACCTTGAGTCACAGCCAAAGCATTCAGACGAGAGGCATCTGCCAAATTCATACAGGCTGTGAGGATACGATGTGTAGTGATGAACTGAAGCGATGCGTCTCCTTGACTGTGTGTGTTCTCAATGTAACTGCAGAAAGCCACGCTCTAAATGGGTCCTCTTTTACTTTGGCATTTCACCTCTATTCATTAGAAATCATCATCATCAACTATCATTATTTTTGCCATTATTTTTTATAGCGTGCAATCATCTTTGCTGTTGTCTACTACACTAGAAATAAATATCACACACAAAACTATCATTGTTATTAAGATTTCTATGAAGAGCTCCAAAGAGTCCCGCACAGTTATTTTATACATGACCTCATGTGAAATTTACAATAAATCAATCAGAAAGTGATGTTCCCACTGTGTAGACAAAAGGACCGAAGGGCAGACCCACTCATTACAGGAATATGGCAGGCAGGCAGTAGAAACTTACGAGTTTTCACACAGAGTTTCTTACCCCAAATCCCTAGGCACTGAATTTGTAATGGAAAGAGCTCAGCATCTGGTAAGGTTTTGGAATCAGGATCTTCTTAGTGGGGCATTCAGAGCACCACACAGGATGCTTGGTGGGACCAGCAGAACTGCTCCTGTTCACAGTATCGCTTATAGTGAATGAGAGGCAGGCAGCAACAGGTGCTTCCCACAGCATTAGGGTTTCACCTATTAGATCTTCTTGGTTTACCTACACAGTTCAGAAAACAGAGCGACTTTTTGAAAAAAAAAAAAAGCCTTTAAAAGTAGAAACAATTCACAGACACCCCACAGGCTCAGCAGAGGGTTTCAGGGATAGCCAACTGGCGGAGTGGATAGCTGACCAGGCTGGAGTAGGATCTGGGCAAGATGCATTCATGAGTCCTCAGATATGAATGATCAAAGACTTGGTATCAAGACTTGTTTCAGATGAAAATACTGCAATATCAAGACATGTGGTACAAGCTAACCATAGGACACTAGACTTTAGGAGTGACCCTTGATAAGCCCACTTACATGGTCACATAAGAGACCTTTGTTACGACCAAAGGGGTAAGGCTAGAAAAATATTAAATACAGGGACTGGCAATGTCTAGTTGATACAGAAAACAAACCAACCTTTTAATTGCAATTTTAATTCACAGTACCGGGTGCTTAATTAATGTGTTCTTTTTTGTTTATATGTTTCATTTTTGTTTTGGTTTGGTTTTTTGAGAAAGAGTTTCTTTGTGTAGCCTTTGCTGTCCTGGACTCACTTTGTAGATAAGGCTAGCCTTGATCTCATGGAGATCTGACTGCTTTTGCTTCCCTGAGTGCTGGGATTACAGGTGTGTGCCACCATGCCTGGCTAATTAGTATGTTCTTACAATGCAAAATAAGGCTTTGCTTGTTAAAAGTTTGGACAACTCCAAATTCCAAATGAGCATGATGTGATTTCATTGGTTCTTTTATTTTGATTTTTTTAAAAAAATGCTTTACTCCAATGCTGAGGATTGATTCCAGCCTTTTTCATGTTAAACGCCCACTAGACCCCTGTGCTACATACATCTCAAGTCGCCACTATTTGTGTGTCTGCACAAATATCATGTAACTCAGTACTTACTAAGAATACATGAGCTAAGAAAAAGAAAGGCCAATGTACAAATACATCCAGGAAAGTCAATGTACAGCTCTGCTTTACAGGGATCACAAAATGCAAAATGAGGTTTGATGCTAGCCATTTTCTGAAGAGACACCTGTAGTAATAGTAAAAGAAATAATGTGAACTCCAACTACCATGCTTATTACATTGTCACATTTAAGATGCTTACCCACGACAGGTTAAACGTCTGGAAGAATGCAGCTATTTTTAAGATGGAAATCCTCCCCACAGACTGTCTCCTAATACCTCACAAACAAGAGTTAGCATCTTGAAAAACACCACAGTTGGCAAATCACTGTGGCCAAGATCAAGGGTTATAGACAGAGAGGGAAAAAAAAAACCCACACATACAGAAAGGCTCAGATGGTGCTGTTGTTTGGTGTGGTTTATGCTGCAAAAGTGCACAAGCGGGAAGCTTGGACCCTGAAGTAGCTGCACTGAAAGACAGTGAAACCTGGAAGAGGCAGAGTCTGGCGGGAGGTGACAGAGGTGTGACCATCTTCACAGAGAGGGATGAATGCTACTATCACTATCACAGGAGTGGGGAAATTTCCACAAGAATGGATGATTCTTTTAAAAAGGGGAGGAGGGGCTGTTCCTCCTCGCTCTCTGAGCACATCAGTTTTCTTCCTCAAAGCTCCTGCTTCCAACTTTCTCTGACCATTGGATGTCATCTGCCACAGTACGGCCCAGCTCAGGGACTCTCCTGCCCAAGATAGCAGTCTACTTTACTTGGATTGCACAGTTAGTAGAATCATGAGGAGAGGAAACTCCTTTCCGTTATATATCGCCCAATGTTAGGTATTTTGTTATAGCATCACAGAACAGGCAGAGACACGTGGATGACGGCTACTGCGGCACTATTCACCATAACCACATCACAGACTCAACCTCCATATCCCCAAAGGAAATGTGCCCTCTATGTACGATGGAACTGCTCACATCTGTTAGTAAGAACAAAGTTGTATCACTCTCAGGAAAGTAGACACAACTGGAGACGATCAAAAGAAGCAAACTAAAGCGGCCTCCAAAGACAAATATGCTTCCTTTCCTTTGCGGTTCCTAGATTTTATGTAGTCACATAAAACCATGTGTATATATGGATTAAATAAAATTGTCTAGGGGAACAAAGTAGGTTAAGAGGATGGTGGGGAGTAAGGCTGGGGGGGGGGAGGGGGGCCCAGAAGGAATAGGGGAAGTGGAGTGGGGCTGTATTCAACCTAAGGTTTTATTTTTTTTTAACTTTTAAAAACTTAAAATTCTTTCTCCCTTGCTTGTTATCATATTATGTAAAAACTTAGTTAAATGGATTTCTACCAAACTAGAAAATGCCTATGCAAAGTGGTCTGTCCTAACTAGAGTCCCACTGCATATAAGAAGTTCCTGAATCACCAATGACATCTTCATGCATCCCATGTTTCCATAGAACTTTAAAGGAAGGAGGAAACTGGCAGCCATCAGAATCATAAGGTAATGATATGCCCACAGAATGTGAGAGAATTTAGGACCAAAGGCTTCAACTAAGGACAAAGGAAGCAGAACATAAGGCTTCTAGAAGGTAACTATTCAGGTCTTTGCAAAGTGAAGAGCAGTCTCGAGCACTTACACACACACGGTAGCAAGGGCCGGTGACAAATACATCTCTCTCTACCTCGGCAACGTGAAGCCAGCATTTGCTTCTCCACTAAAGGATAGACTTCCTCTGTAGAAATGTTGGCTCTACAGTTTAATAGCCAATCTAATTAAATTTTATTGTATTTTTAATATGTATGGTTGTTTTGCCTGTGTGTATATCTGTGTACCGTGTGTGTGTGTGTGTGTGTGTGTGTGTGTGTGTGTGTGTGCGCGCGCGCGCGCGCGCGCACAATATGTGTGTAAGGCCTGTGGAGGCCAGAAGAGGATGTCATAACCCACTGAGTTAGTATTACAGACAGTTGTGAGCGGCCTGCAATATGGGTGCTGGGAATTGCAGCTAGGTCCTTGGAAGAACAACCAGTGCTGTTAACTGCACCAGCCCCTCATCTATCTAATTTTGGCATAATTTACATTGGAAAAAGCCAAATGCCTCAGTTTCTACATTTGCAAAGAAATACTATCTGGAAGGGTTTTGGGGAATATTAAGGAAGAGTCTATGTAGCAGGTGCTCTGTCTGTCTTTGTTGTCTTACACAGGGTGTGTTCCCCAAGTGCTAGTCGGCTAGCAGTATTTAATGCTATAAAGAAGCAGCTTTTGAACTAGTTTATCTGGGGTAGGAGAGAAAGAGTGCAGAGTTGTCACTGGCCTCTAAGCTTGGAATGTCAAGTTCACATTCCCAGTGTATGGAAATGTGATCAATGAAGGCTCCCTACACCAACATATTCCAAGGGTTAGCATCTGAGAAAAAAAAACAACACAGAACAAAAAACAGTGGGACTTAGTCATAAAACTCAACAACCCCCCCCCCCCCCCCCCCCCCCCCCCGGCTTGGGAGATGCAGGAGAGTTAAGGGAGACAGTGGCGGCTATCAGCTATACTCTCAGAGAGCCAGGCCTGTCACCAGTTTCCTAGTCACTATGGAGTGACTGAGATCTCCAGGTCTGAGGCAAGAAGAGTCTAAGACATGTATCAGAACAAATGGCTAGAGCAATTCTAAACTACCACTTAATGTGCAGAAGTGAAGTACTTGGTAACTGTCCTTGAAGTGCAATGATTTAATTAAAATAGATTTTCACATGGTCACATTCAAAGAACTCAAGTCTCTTAATTATGTAATGCTTTGCCAATAATTAAATAGTCCTCTCTAGCATCTAGTAGGAGGGATTGTGAATCACGGGCTATTTGCAGACAGGCGATGTGCTGAAAACACCTGATAAGGCTATAAATTCCGTGATGTACGTCCACAAATCGCCTCCAAAACCGCATCTGAATATTAAGAATGACTCTGACTTTCACTTAATGGTGAGTTCTATGAAATCAATTAACTGTTAAAATAGCTTAATTGGAACATATGTATTTTAATTTGTGTGTGTATATTAAAAAAGTCTTCTTAATCAACCCAAAACATTTTAAAATTACAATTCTAGGTAATGTAGTGAAAGAACTGAAGTTATGACAGGATGAACGCGAGGATGTGCAAGGGGTGGGTGGGTCCTCAAACAGCAGCGACTCTCAGGGAGCACAGTCCAGTCATGCTGGGTTGATGTGTATTTGCTGGAAAGCAAGCTAAAGGTGGAGTTCTTCAACACCAGTGCATGTTTCCGGAAACAGAAACATTTTTAGGGTGATTTAAAATACCTCAGGGAGGGGGGCAGTGAGAAGGCGCAGTAGGCAGAGGTGCAGGGTGCAAGCCTTGATGACCTGAGGTTGACCTCTGAGGCGAAGGCTCATAGTGGAAGGGAGATAAATGCTTTCTAAAAGCTGTTCTCTGATCTCCATACCCATGTCATCTCCCCCTTCCCCCCCTTGCCCCACACTCTCTCTCACCAACCAACCAAATAAATAAAAATAAATAAATAAATACATTTAATGAAAACAAGAGCGGTGGGGAGAAATTTTGGCAGTTGAACACAATTACTGACACATACCCCTGTCGTGAGAGTTTTTGGTTTCTTTGAAAACTCAGTTATGTTATAAAAACATGTTTTCTTTTAATCCTAGGTGTGGCTAATGGTGGGACTGCCTCAGAACATCCACTACAGCAGACTGTTTGCCTCCTGTGAGCTCTGAGAGGGGCATGGTCTTTGCTAGTTGGAGATAGTTTAATTCTGGGGACCCTGAGAAGATATAAATGCCAGAGCCCAGAGAAACGGGGTATGAGCGTGTGTCCTGAGGAAGAACGCAGCTGCTGCTTCCTTCGGCTGCTCCTGATTACTATGGTTACAGTGTGGTGAGAAGAAGTTGGAGATGTCCTGAAATGAAGATTGGACTTGCCCCAAGGAGCCCAATGACTCTAACCAGCAGGAAATAGTCTAAAGAGACCTACGGCTTCTGTTCTGTCCCCACTAACCTTCTTTCTTTCCCACCTGGAGTTGGAGTGTTGGAAGAAATAAGGGCTGGAAGGGAAGTAGAGGTATAAAAACCCCAATGAAATACATTTTTTAAAAGGTGCTAAAATACCCCTACCTCCTACTTCACATAACTAGTGAGGAAAAAATTAGAGCTGTCTCTAGCTGTGATAAATAATTTATTGTTAATAAACAAAAAGCAGAAAAGTTCCTTGGGAATATGTTTTTTTAAAAAAAAAAAAAAAACCTATTTAGGTCACCATGAATAAAAGCATGATTTATGCTTTAGTATTGGTGGCTGGTATAAAAAGTGGAAGAAAAGGAAAACCGAGAGAGGCCAGTTCCAAAATTCATAACTGGAAACTACATGCTCTTAAAATGAAATATTCATCACTATGAAATTGCACGGAAGGTATAACTGCACCTTTCACTTGATATTTTATCTACCTGACCTGGTCTGGGCTCCCTTTGTACTAAGGACAGAGTGGCAGTCACTGCTGAAAAAAAGTCTCAAGGATGGTCCTCTCCCAAATGTTACTGCTCCTGATTACGTTTGAAGGTAGGGTATTAATTCTAGGCTCCCTTTGAAATTTTCATGGACTCCAGCAAAGAAAAGTTGTCTGATGAACACCGCAGAACGAATGAGTCAACAAATGAGTAAATGAATGAAGGGGGGGGGGAAGGGCAGGATGTGAAGCGAAAGTGAAGGAGAAAAACAGAGATGTATGTACCAGCAAGAGGAGGGAAAACCAAAGACACAGTGGATCCACTGAAACAGACACCAGCCATCAGGGACCACAGCTAGACCTTAAAGGACACATAATGAAGAGCCAGCAAGATAAGCCACAAAGCCTCATCAGTTACTGACAAACAGAAAAGCATTTTGGTGGGAAGCATTGCAAAATAATTCCCAGACACAGGTACGTATACATCCTCACACAGCCTTGGTTACTAAAACATTCCTTTGGGCCTCTGAATTCAGTAGTGAAAAATTTTAAGACCTGTTGCTCCTTCAGGACCGCAGACACAGAGACAGAAAGGCATCAGTATAATACTATGCTACATTAGATGGTTCAGTGGCGCACAGACTGGAAACCGTCAGTTTGAGCGAATCGCCAGTCTCACCTCACTCCCGATCCCATTGCTTGACCATCTCAAGAGCCGTGCTCTTCTGAGATAACCAGAATCTTCATGGGTGCAGTCTAAAGAACCATCTGGATGTCCTTTTTTCCCCCGAAATACAATCACGGGTGGAGTGCGCAACCTCTGCAGGCTTTCTCTAATTGAATCCTACCGAGCACTTCCTTGATGATCCGTATCTGAGGCAAAGCATTGACATGAGGGCTTGGGAGAGGTGGGTGGGTGGCTGGAAACCAAAAGAAGAGTAGCCACAGACCTCTGCTTCAGATAGCTTACCTTCTACTCTTCCCAGGAACCACACCTCCTAGTGAGAATGCCCAATACTTGTTCACTGATGGGCTATCACGTCACCCCACTGTAACCAACCCTGAAGAACCTCACTATTCAGGTCAACTAAGTATTTGCACATGCACGTTACAAGACCAGCCACATACAAAAGATGCCATGATGAATAGGCCCCTTGGCCCACAATGAGCTCATAGTACAGGGGCCGGAGGAGGCGAGCAAAGTAACAGCATCCACACAAGATGTAAGGCTAGGAGCCACAGCAGGTCAAAAACAGGACAAGTCATATCTTCCCCTGATGGGTGGGGGAGCGGAAGGTGAAAGGCAGGGACGTGGAGAAACTGCTTTGGAGCCAGCCCTAGATGAATGAGTCACCAACAACTTCTTCCTTCTCCATGTCTATAAATAATCCCAGGTGCTGCCATTTCATTTAATTACTAAGCCTCTCCAGATGGAGAAAAATAATTAAGCAGTCTGCAGTGCCGACATGATATAAAGAACGGGTTAGCAACTCACGGGACATGTGAATTCTAATGTTTCCCTTTAACTCTGAAGTGAGGGCAGAGAAGGAAAGGGGTGAAAGACTTCAGGGACCTTAAGGAAACCCAAACAAATGCAGGTGAATCCTGGGTAGAATCGAAACAGAAATGAGAACGTAGTGGGACAAAGGGTGCAGTTCCACCGGCCAGATGAAAGCAGAGCTGCTAAGATGAAATGGAGGAAGCACACTAAGAGATCCTGAAGATGGGCTGTCAAAAAGAAACCCTTCAACTGGGCCAGAGAGACAGCATTTAAATGCACTTGCTCTTCCAGTTCATTCCAAAGAAAATGGCAGCTGTACCACCATATCAGGCAGCTCACAGCCAGCTGTAACTCAGGCTTTTTTGGGGGTGTAAGGTGAGAGGGCCCAATAATCTTTTCTGTCTTCCACAGACTCCTATACCAACATGGCATACACATACATATAAACTTGAAAGTTAAAACCAATGTTCATAAAAGGAGAAACACGTCAAGAAAGATCATTTATATACAAGTGCAGCACAATGTATTTATTTCTTAGAAATACACCAACTGGCTGGGTCTCTACTGACATGGGAACCATTTTGTATCTTTGTATTCAGAGCAGATTTAGAAGTGACCCTATCCAAAGACTGAAACATGAGAGAAAGGTGTCTAGGCTAGCTGACTCCTAACCATTTACGTATTAGCAACCTTGAAATTCCCTAGACTCAATGACAAATGAAGGACATGTCAGACAGTGGAAGTGATGGCTATGACTGGGACATTGCACTAAAGAGCCAATAAGTCAACAGTCCTCCATGTTCTGTGCAAATGCATCAGTAAGCAAATCTATAGGAGGATGGCCGCAACTTCTGCTTGCTAGATTGAAATCCTTCAGGCAGTCATGTGGCTAAAGAGACCACCTTAGGCCTGGTAGGAAAACAGGAAAGTACAGAAGGAATGCTGGTGAAGAAACAGCTTATAAATGAGAAACAAACAAACAAACAAACAAAGGGTGAGCCTAATTTAAGGGTTTTGATAAAAACTACAACTGTACACAGAGCACGGTTATCCTGAATACTACCAACTCTCCTCTCAAAACTTCAAGTGAAGCCAATTATATCTTTTAGTACATTATTTTAAAAGCAAAGTATCATTCCACAAATTGCCCAATTATTCTGATTCCAGCTCATGTAAGCATGGGTATACTCTTACTTGTTTAACCAGATAACTCATGGAAGGCATTACAAAAAGAGGGTAGCTTAAAAGAGGGCTTTAATAATTCTCAGAGCATTTTACATCTTTATCAGCATTCAAACATGGTTAACAATAGAGAATATTCAAATTTTTACCCTAAAAAAACGAAGATAATTATTTTAATTTTTGTACTTACACTAATTATTTATTCTCTGGAATGGTTTAACAACAAATTCCTTTATCCTTTGCCAAGTGTTTATTTCAAATATTTTTTTAAAAAATATCTTTTAAGATGAAACTTTACTCTTATCTTTTATCTTCCAAGGGCTCTGAGCCCAAAGGTGATCTGTGTGATGTAAAGAAGATGTGGCCTATAATCTGGTCACGTTCCCGCCAGGTTACCAGCAAGCACCCAGCAAGTGACTCTCAGCTTTGTGAGCCAGCACTGTGGTCACATTCGGCTGATGCAGCTCTCTCTTTTCTGCACGTGGAAGCGGTTCCTCTGCCCTCCATCCAAGAATCACTTGCACAAGGCCTGTCTTGCTACATTTT
Organism: Acomys minous; assembly: GCF_964271855.1. Lineage (NCBI taxonomy): Eukaryota > Metazoa > Chordata > Mammalia > Rodentia > Muridae > Acomys > Acomys minous. The sequence continues at coordinate 31,116,083 of NC_140490.1, forward strand.
CACTGTAAGACTCTGAGGTTGACCTGTGACCCCCTGCCACTCAAAGTTTCTGCAGCTCATGCCCAGCATAGAGACACTAGGAGGACGTAGACATGCTCAGATGGAAGTCTCTGCATGGAAAGTACATCATATTACAATGGGAAGGCACATCCCTCCCAGACAGACAGACAGACAGACAGACAGACAGACACCCCATCTTGATGAGCATTAGGGTATCAAGACATTGTATGTAAAAGTTCCCATACTTAACTTTTTAAAAACTTTACATGTTCAACAAATCATGTCTATGATCTGTAATAAAGCTAGGGGCATGAAACTAGGTTTAAGCCAAAACAAGGTCCCTAGGTCTACCTGCTGGGCTTGTGCCGATACAATGCTGTGGCAGCATTAGGAACCTTACAGGTTTAACGACGCTGTGTGTAGAGTAAGTCAACAGGAGGACTGACATCTACGTATACACTGATAACATGGCTGCTCCACGGTATGGCTACAGGGAAGGATTTTATCGTAGATATGAAAGAAAGAACAGCCAGAGGCATCTGGAAGAGTCCAGAGCAGAGAGACAAATAGACTGATCACAACCAGGAAATGGACGTGGCCATGAGAAAAGCGGAACAGAGCAGTGAGAGAGAAGGGGTTGGGGGGGGGGAGGGAGGGAGGGAGGGAGGGAGGGAGGAAGAAACAGAGACAGAACATGATGTGTGGGTGGGGTGGGAGGATACACGTGTGTCACTGCATGTTGTGAATGTCACAGAACATTTGACTCTCTCCTCATACTTTCATGTGGGTTCCCAATGGAACTAAGGTCATCTAACTTGCACAGCAAATGCCTTTACCCACTAAGAAACATCACCCGTTTAAGACCCCTCTATATTTTAGACAAATAACAAATTTTCATACTTATGATTTTTTAAAAGATTTACTTTTTTTGTTTTAAATTATGTTTATATGTATGTTTGTATGTGAGTGATACACCTGAATGTAGTGGCCTAGTAAAGGTTAGCAGAGGTTATCAGGTACCTTGGAGCTGGAGTTACATATACACATATATGTACACACACACACACACACACACACACACACACACACACACACACACACACAGGGAGGGGTTTCCACCTTACATTATAACCTGATACAGGAGCTATGAGCAATGATCAATATGAACATAATGAAAAGAGAAAAGAGCTGAGTGCAGTGGCTCACACCTGCAGTCCCAGCACACAGATGCGAATGCAGGAGGATTATGGTGAGTTCCAGATTAGTCTAGCTTATAATGTGAAACAAACTAAACAAGAGATGGAGAATAGTGATTCATATAGGAACCAACTTGGAGAGTCTCGGGAAGGCTGGGTTACCATGGGGATGTGGAGGGAAGACAAGGTCTTTCCCAGCAAGTGGCAGATGCTGTTTCTTAGTGCTTCTTCAGGTAATGTGAAATATCTAGGTTGCTTGAAAGAAAACCCCCTCGTTTTTATCTGCCTCTTAATATTCTGAAGGAACCTGTTCAAAACGCGTCAGCCACGACGTGAGTTAGATGATAAATGTGTTCTTCAATCTGCACACAGTCAAGTAGCAATAAAATCAGAATAATTCATGCAAAAATTTTCATTATGTTTCTAAACATACTTATTTACATTTTAAATCACACATTAGACAATATGAAATATCTTTCATTTAGACAGGTGTGAACTAGAAAACAGATGCATTCATTAAACGTGGAACAATTCAGCAAATTAAGGGGAAAAAATACAAAGAACTCTCTGGTTGAAGTATTTCAGCCACCGTTAACTTACTTGAAAAAATACGGCCATGGCTCCAATTATTCTGTTCTCTGAAATTGCTGTTTGAAAGCTGTCAAAGTCATCTGGATTGTAAAAGAAAATCTGCATCTGTAAAATAGTTAAAACACTGTATTAGGAAAAATTTCAAACCTATGCAAAAGTGCTAGTACAATGGACCTGTGATTCCCACACACTAGGACCACAGCCCATTTATTCTGGTACCCATAGCTTTCCTTGGCTACAGCCTGTGTGAGCACATCCCACATAACATGCCACTTTACCCACATCCATGCTCCCCTGAAGACACAGTACTGCTGATGCATCCTTATGGCTATTTCCCAGTTCATGATAAACCTTCCCAAGATGCAAAGCTTGACCACAGTAAAGCACATTCAGGGAGGATACTAAGCCTGTGAGAGGTAGTCCAAGTGCTAAATGCTCAACACATGACAGATGAGTTGGGCATAAATGCAAGGGATTTCAGCTACAGCTCAGGAAACTATGTGTAACTCGTGATGGGGGTAGGCCAGACATTTTACAAAGAAAAGAGTATAATGGTGAAACAAACAAACAAACAAAAAACCCCAGTGAAATCATGTTTTATAGTTTACATTGTGCCTAAAAGCTATTCCACATATTACATCACTGAATGTACTTCAAAAGCTCTAGGAAGACGGGAATAAACGCAAGGAAAAAGAGCTCCAGGAAGTGCCCATCAAGTTGCTTCAGGCGGCACACCACAGGAAGCTGAACTCCAGATGCTCCCACAGCAACTGCAAGCATCTTCTCTTGCATTTAGCTCCATCTTCTTATCCAAAAAACCAACCAACCAAACAACAACAACAACAACAAAACAAACAAAAAAATAAAACCCAGACACATCAACTTAAATCACTGCACAGTGTCAATACTTCGGTGCACCTTGACATTTAAAAAGACTGAGCACAAAAGCATATGACAGAAGCACCCTGAGCCTGCGCATAGCTTTATTCCAGCATCCCCGCCTCCTTGTCTAGGAGACTCACTGGAAGGCAATGTTCTCCTCCACACCTTCCTCACATAGGAAGTCAAGTGCTTCTACTTGGCAGGGTCGATGCAAGGATGTGTTCATGCAAGACATGAGCGCAGTGTTACTGCACCCTGCTCAGATCCCAGCAGCACTCCATCCACCACCAACACACGGGGGTGGGGGGCAGGGGGGGTACGACACACCAGCAGACTTCTTCCAAGTCCCAGTAAGAGGGCTGGGGAGATGGCTCAGCGGTTAAGAGCACTGGCTGCTCTTCTAGACGAATCAGGTTTGATTCCCAGGATCCACATGGTGGCACACAACCACAGGTAACTCTAGATCTGACAGCGTCTTCTGGCCATGGACGCTAGGCACCACAAGCTGTACACAGATATACATGCAGGCAAAACACTCATACACATAAATAAAAATTAACAAAATAAACTACAATCCTAATGAGAATGCACTGGACTCAGTCTTCAAGAACAACTGATCCTTCAAGACCTCCTCAGATCTCCTACGACTGACAGATCACATCTCTCTCCATCTCAATACCCCCAGCTCCTGGATGGCATGCTGACATGGTTTGCAATGGAAATGGTGATCACATCCCAGCTGGGAGCTTGGAGAGTTAACAGCAAACAATAAATTCCCAACAGACAAAGCAAAATCAAGGTGATTCAGTATAGGCCAAAGGTGAATGGAGTCGGCATGACAAAATGAACCAAGATGCCACCAAAGAGGTGACAACTCATATCTGAAGGGTGAGATGAGGCTGAGCCATCAATTCATTTTCTAGGGACTTTCAGGAATTCATGGAAGGAAGAGACCGTTTTGGGACATTTTCTCCTTTAAAGCAAATTCATTTTCTTAAGACCTTGAGTTCTTACTAATGCTGCTGGTTTGGACAGCTTTGGACACCATGAATTTACACTAGCAAAAAATCCACCACTCAAGGTGCTAATTCAAACCACTCAATACTGGGTCAGTTGTTTCTGATTCGATGACACTAAACCCAGAAGAAGAAGAAAAAAAAAATCTCCAAACAAGTGTATTCAAAAAATTACACTTCACTTTCCTCTTAAAATTCGGACTCTCACAAGAGTAGATACTGAGTCTTTCTTACACTTCAGCCTCAACACAGCAGAGTGTTCAATGCACACCCTGAGGAGCCTGGGCTACAAAGCATGTTAAGACCTCTTCAAGGGCACTTTCATTTATGGCTCGGGAAGGAAATGTATTTTCAGAAAACATGTTTGAGTTGAGGCTCCACCCCCGGATAATAAAATGTCTCATAAAGAGACCACTAGTGCAGGTTGGAAATACCAATTTCCCTTTCTATTGCTTTCAAGTTGCAGCTTAGTGAATTATGCTAACATCTTAAGCTAGCCAAAGATATAAGAAAGTAAATAAAGGGACAAAGTTTTGCTGGATTAACTGGATTCTGGCAACTTCTTGTTGGAAGAGGGGGGAAAAAATCAGGGTAGAGGCTGGAAATTATTTTCACACAGACCTCTCTGGCAAATGTTTTTGGTTACTCCAGTCTTCAAGACCCTGGATTGGGTTTCTACTGAGTCCCTCTGACTTAGTTTTGCCTGCTGGTCACTTGTCATTCCAATGTCAGATCCTCAGAATCTCTGGTAGCCTGGAAGGTTTCTGCATTTATTCAAAAGCGACAGCCAAACCACAGGTGCATGCCTGCCATCCCAGTATCCGGGTGGCTGAGGCAGGTGGACACACAGACGATCTTGACTGAAACAAAGAATAACAGGAAGCAAGAACCACCATAGACTTTGCACACATGTGAGGCGTATTAGTTACAGTACTTCCTGCCAAAGACACGTGCTGCAAACAAGCCGAGGCCAGTGACAGAGATGTCTACTAACAAGGTCAACATGAATATGGCATGAGTTTATCCCAATACTAGGACTGTTTATCTCAATCATATCGCAAGGGTGACAGGCGACGAGCCTTCTCTACTCTAAAGCTTTTCATTTTCTTTTGGAAAGGAAAAGATCTCTGTAGGGAGATAGTGAAAAACCCAGTTCCTTGCCTTTCACACTAGTTTGGGCGTCTATTAATGATGTTCTAACTCTGTTTTTCCTGTGTTTGAGAAAGAGAGTCTCATACAAGAACATCCCTTCTCCAGGCTTCTCGTGTGTGTGTGTGTGCGCGCGCGCGCGTATGCTTGTGTGTGTGCATGCGTGCATGTGTATACAGACTTGCTTTGGTTCTCACTTTATTCGATACACAATGATGCTTATTCCTAACATTATTAGTTCGATGTTCAAACGGCTCCAGCTTTGCCCTGCAGGAGACCCTTCAAAAGGATTCCCCCACTGCGCAGCTATGCTCCCATCATTTTTTTTTTTTTTTTTTTTTTTGCTTATTTTTTAGTACCTCCTCCTGATAAGGCACATGGGTTTTGCCTCAACTTACATTTTATCTGTGCCTAACAGAAAAAGGCCATTTTTTCCCCTGTCAAATTCTGGTTTCTTTTGGTGGGACATGTGCTCTAAAGACCCAGGACCTCAGTATTTTCCAAATGTACTAAAATAGAGAGCTTTGGCTCTTCAAGAGCACGTTATAACTGAAGGCCAGTGCACCCATTCTGAATAGAATGCCCTCTGACAGGGAAAGAAAACTGAATCAGCTTTGCAAATGGAAGTCACATGGCTCTCTGTTCTCACAGAGACAGGCTGAATGAAACTAAAGTAAAAAGCCACTGACAGGCAGTGCACTGTGGGACAAAGTCACGCGCCCTGTTATGTCAACATTTCAAAGCCAGGCCTGATAAGGATGGGCCTGAGCATGCCCTACCAAGTGGAATGGAAGAACAAGAGAGCCTTCCAGGTTGTGTCTTACAGTATGACATCACATGACATTTGGAAAGTAGTAACTTACAGGGGACAAAAAATCAGAAGAAAATCTCATCTCTGGTCAGGACACATGTGCTGACACAGGCAGGGGAGATGCCCGTACAAGCTCTGGGCCATATGGGACGGGTGCAGAGATGGTGCTGACCACTGACAATGCTGCATGGCCATGGGTGCTAAGGAATGAAACACACACAGACTAAGATGCTCAATTTCCATCTCGGTAAAATTGACTCTCAGTGCGATGTGGTTTAACGTTTATTTCTTTCCATTTGCATCACTGCGCATGTAAAGCTGAATGAGCCACAAATGATCAATCTGAAATGAGAGGTGTATTACTGTTGTTGTTGCTCTTTCACACATTTATTGACCACCTGCAGCAGATGGAAGCGTGTGCTGTCACTCATTAACACACCACAAATGAGACATTACCATGAGTATCAGGCAAGAAAGGCAAGGCCTTGCATGGCCCCCAATGTCCAAAAATTTCAATTCTTTTAAAGCAGAAAAGCAACATTAGTATAGAAAAAAAAATGACCTTTTACCCTCAGAGATCAAGGTTTCCTTCCACCTGGCAGGAGTGTCAGCTTAATGCCAATTCTGTGTAAGACACCGTGACAGAAGACGGCACAGTCAGTGCTTAGGAAACCAAAGCAGCACTAATGAGACAAGCTTACCTTTTCCTTGAGTGCCAAAGTTACATAGATGTATGGAGAAAGAGCTTACAGCACAGTAGGTGAATCGTGGTCTGGTAAGCAAAGCCTAAATTAGCCCAGCAAGGGGGAGGATGGGACATCTTCATAAAGGTGAACTCGTTCTCTGTGTTAGGCTGATGTTCCTGACTCAGTTCTCGGGGGACTGTGACGATGGAGGCAAAAGGAAACTATCCCAGCTCAAGAAAGGAAAACCCTCATGTTCTCTGCAGATTCAGAAGTGCTACATTTATATTACCTCTGAGAGACCTCTATTTCCCTAACACACTCCCCATGCAAGGCAAGGGGGGAAATCACAGCAGAATAAATATGGAAACAACCCAGATGGCTCAGAGGAAAGGCAGTGGGTAAGTGATCTAGCTAACTGGTACCACTGGGAAGTGTCCGTACAGGAAATAACCGGAGCTGGAGAGATGGCTTAGTGGTTACAATTGCATAATGCTCTTCCAGAGGACCTGGGTGTGTAGTATCCTGAACCTACACTTAGCATCTCTGAAATTCCTATAAATCCAGCACCAGAGGATCCGGTGCCCTCTTCTGGTGCCAATGGGTAATACACTCATGTGCACATGCCCCCAAATGAACATAATGAAAAAGATGAATTAAGTCTTGAGAAAGAGGGGACGGCAGTCAAAGATGACAGGTAAAGTCTGACCAGGCAGCAGCAATGTGGGAAAGTACATAGAAAGTGGGAATACAGGAGGAGAAGGTGAAAATGTGAGCTTTTAATCATGGCTGGGGATAATCTGTAGAGAGCCCAGTCATAACCCAGTTCAATCTCTTATACCTAAGCGGAAATTGTCCAGGAAGTTGGTAGAAGTGGGTACTCTGAGATAGAACCCTTTTGGTTATGGAATCAAAGATCAAATGATCAAATGATCAAATGATCAAAGATCAAATGATCTTTGATTGAAGACTTTGGTCTTATTTTTCTTCTTAAAAAGCATATATAAATGATATTCAATATGGATTTTATTATGCAATTTCATGTGCATATAATGTACTTCTATCCTGTTCACATACACTGCCATTACTCTCGCGTTTCTCCATCTCTTGTTGATCCTCTTTCTCTTCCAAAGTGTTCTACCCAGAAACTCTCATGCCCCCACTTGGTGATCCAGTTAGTTTAACTAGGGTTACTTAAGAAACGTGGGTGTGGGGTTATTCACGGAAAATGGGTAGGGTCTCCTGAGAGCCTTTGCTTAGAGCCCCCCCATCTGGAACTCAGAGGCCATTCTCAGCCCGAAAATACACTAAGCACTGCTTTTGGAAAAGTCCGAATGAAAGAGGCAGCTCTCATTTCCCATTATGAATCTGCATGAACAGAAGGGATGTGTCGATCGCGGTGAAATCGATCCTTCCCACGTGCCAGGCAGTGAGTCGCACCCAGAGCGGTGGATCAAGCAGCTTTTATGGAAAGAGTGTTTTTTTTTTAGAAGGAAGCACTCCGAAGAGCAATAGATGTTCAGCATCTCTGTGGGGGAAGCGACCCCCACTCTGGAAGACTTGCTTAACACCACAGTTGGTGTTCAGCACGCAATGCCTGGCTCTTTAGTCACTGAGTTCTGCTTTTGCCGTGGAATCTGGAACTGTCCCTAGCTCCTTTGGACCTGGGGCTCTAATTTTGGGAGCTAATGAGCCCAAAGTGTACACTAGGTTGAAGGGCCCTCAGAAGGGAGCCAGGACCACTGAGGGTCTATTGTGAACTCTCTCTATAATTTCTTTACTCCTTTACACACTTCTGCATAGGCTGCTTTCAGAACTCCTGGTCCAAGGGCATATCCTGGCATTTCTTTTCTGACGGGGAAGAATCTGGACCTTGGTGACTGAGGGAAGTTGTGTTTCCCAGGAGTTCACTGTGCATGATTCATGAAGTTTTTACTTTGAGTTAAGTGAAAGTTTGGACGGACATGCGATAGGTTCTGTAGTGCATATTCGGAACTGTATCACACTCCAACCCCTTGTTATACTTTTAGGGAAGGTGGCAAGAAGCTGCAGCCCTTGGGAGGTGAAGTTCTCTTTCTAACCTGAGCACTAGATAAAAGAATGAACTCAGCTGCGTGCATATTATTACTGAACTCTTCTGCATGTATATGATGCTCAATAGTGACTAAAAAAATTACCAAAATAGTCACGCCATTGGACACGGGATGAGCAAAGTGTCCCTGCATAGCCTATAGTGCCTAGATTACAAATGTGTGAAGCAGAATTGCACCACCCACTCGTTCACACTCTCCCTACAGACACTGGGTCACTAAGTAAATAAAGAAATATTTAAAAGAATTAAAACTAAAAACAACAAAATAAAAAGCAGGTAAGGTAGAACACATCTGTGTTCCCAACACTTGGGAGATTGAGGCAGGAGAATTGCCCCAGAATTCAAGTTTTTAGACCCTTTTCAAAAAAGCAAAACAAAACAAAAGCAAGCCACCATTTCCTCATGTTTGTAGCAACTGGATGTGTGTGTGTGTGTGTGTGTGTGTGTGTGTGTGTGTGTGTGTGTGTGTGTGTGTAGAAACACAGCTCTGGAGCTCAGTGGAACTCACAGGACAGGGACAGTGCCCGGGTGCACATGGAATTCATTTGTACTTTAGAAACATGAAAATCACCAGTGGTGTTTGTGCTCCTTGTAAACTGAAACTTTGTCGAAATCGCTTTGTACTTGGGAGTAACAGCCACATGATTCACCATGAAATGAAGTCTGGAAAATCATTTTGGATAAATGGGCCTATAAATTCAATAGAATTTCCATGACAACACAGACTGTAACACTCAACCACAAATAAAAGGTTATAAATCACTCAACACCAACTAGAAATTGGCAATATGTCTCCCCGTCTCGAAATGCAAGGAACCCAAAGCTCGGGTTGTTACTCAGGAGCCCCCATTTCCCATCATGCTTCACTCCTTACTTCTCAGGCTGTGTTCTCTATCCCATGATGGGTTGTGGGGGATGTCATGAGGCTATAAAGTTGCAATTAAGCTATGTAAAATTAGTACAGGTGTGGCAGTGGTTGTGGCCCCTTCCCTACTCCGAGCCCAAGGCCTGCCCTTGAGTTGTGTACAGAGATGACCAACGCAGTTACTCAGCACCTCCATGAAGCACGGTATCAGTACTCAGGTTCTCCATAGACGAGGCTATGGAAAGAGGGAGTGGCTCAGTTGGAAGCTGCTTGGGGCACAAGCATTAGGAGTCTGGTGCCCAGAGCCTATGTAAAAGCTGTCACAGGCAGAGATGCATGCCTGTTATCCCAGTATCAGGGAAGCAGGGACAGACATACCCTTGGGATCACTGGCCAGCCTCGCCTAGCCTGACTGATGGAGTACAGGCCAGGGAGAGATACTCCATTTAAAATTAAAGGCTGGGCAGTGCTCTTGAGAATGACACATGATGTGCTCTTCTAGCCTAAACAACACACACACACACACACACACACACACACACACACACACACACACGAAATTGATGCAAAGTATTTCTGAGGACACATGGGTAAGGTATCCTGGTGACTTCTCAAATGTTTGAGTTCTGTAAGTCCAAGCCATACCCTGTAGAATCTACTATGGTGCATTTGTAAGAAGAGGAGCATTATCAATGTGGGACACATATAGCAGAGTGCTCCTAAGGCCACCTTTGAAACTCAGGTGTAGACTCCTTAAAACAGCGCTCATCTGGAGAAGAGACTCTGAAGCTTCTCTGAGAACTGGGAGGGTGGCACTGGCACCAGGGCCAAGCATGCAGCAAGCACTTATTTGGTGATTGGTTTTTTTCCCTCCCCATATGGCAGGACTTGTTTCATTTCTCCATTCAGACCCTTTTCTCATTATAAACAATAGCTGTAGAAGCTGGTGTGGTCGTGTATGCCTAAAATCCCAGCATCCAGGGAGGTAGATGTATGCTGATTGCTGTGAGTTCAAGGCCAGCCTGGTCTACAAAGAGAAACCATGCCTCGAAAAGCTTTAGGAAAACACAAACCAGCTGTAGAGAGATGCCTGGTAATGGAGTAGCATGCAGCTCAAGGCTGTGGAGGGCACGTCTCATCACTTGGGCTTTGGTGTCTCCACCTTAGGGCCATGAACTCATAGCCCTTTTTGATACTTGATTTTAATGTCAACTTGATTGGATTTAGGAGCATCGAGTGGGTTGCTAAAGTAACTTGTTGGTGCATGTGTGAGTCCGTTTCCAGGGAGGGTCAAGTAAGCGGGAAATATCCGCCCTGAAATAGGGACAACACTGTCCCTGAAGTGGGGGAGGCAACAATGAGCACAGCACGGTCAGGCCCTTTTCTCTGCTTCCTGGTGCCATGAAAATAAACCGCTTTGCTCTGCCACACCCTCCATATCAGGTTGAGTTGACATGTAAATAAGCCCTTCCCTCCCTTGCGCATTCTGGTAGCAGTGACAAAAAGCTAACATAGATACTTCTAACACACATGTTCAGTCCTGGCCTCATGCAGCCCAGGCTTTTCATTGGAATCCTCAAGGGCTTAAACAACCAAACCAAACAAAACACCCAGACTGGTTAAGACTTGATATTCCAAAATCTCTATGAGCATGCCTAGATGAGCGATGGTGCCTGCTACAAAATCGGCCCCTGCCGGTGGCTCAAAGCACCTGTGGAGAACAATGTATTCCTTTTATCCTTCCACTAAGGAAGGAGGAAAGGGCAGGGGACATGGCCAGTAGGGAAAGTGCCTGCCCGAAAACATGAGGATGTGAACTTGAGAGAAGTATTGTTGTGCCCATCTCTGACCCCAGCGATGGGAAGCACAGAATGGCAGTCTACCCCCGGTGTAGTCAATTACTGAGCTGGGTTTAGTCAAACTCTGGCCTCCACACACACCTGCATGCACACACAGATACACACACACACACACACACACACACACACACACACACAGAGAGAGAGAGAGAGAGAGAGAGAGAGAGAGAGAGAGAGAGAGAGAGAGAGAGAGAGAGAGAGAGAGAACATGCCAATTTTCCTACACCGTTGCTAATTTGAATTCATAAACATTCTTAGCTTTTGGTCCCTGGATACATACTTCTAAGTTCACTTAATATTGCCCTGATAGCCATCCAAAATAAGACCTTCCCTCATCTTTTCCTAAGATGGCCATTTCATTACTCGGTGAGGCTTTTTATTTAGATAAATCAATGTTCTGCTACAGGCAAAGGCAAATACATGTGTACCTTTGCCTTACCTTTGTTGATATAAAGAAAAAAAGCCCTTGTTCTGCATAATGTGTAGGAGAATTAACAAAACAGCCCACCGAGGAGGGAAAAGGAAGCGATCAATCTTCATTGAAAGTTCTCCAATGCACTTCCCAAAGTAGAAAGCCAATGAGCAAATTAAATACACTAGCGCCACATTCTATATTCAGAACAGCATGCCCCACAAAGCTGCATGCATCACAATGCTGCATGTGCCACATATGTGTATGCAAGGGCTTAGAAATGAAGGGAGCAATCATGGCTGGGGGAAATACCACACACTACTGGGGGGGCGGGAAATATGTCCCAGAAGATGATTAGGATAGAACCCAGGTATTTGTTTTTAGGATGACTTAAAACCCTTAGTGGTTTATAACAGCCTATCTAGAAAAAGCAGAAATGATTGAAATGAATAAAGAAAAAGACAAAGAAAAAATTGAAAAAGAATAGACCTTAACTTGATTCCCCCATCTCTGGAGGAGGTGGGAGATATAATAGATGGAGCTAGGGATAGAATGCCAAACAGCAGCCTCCTCAGCCATGTGCTCTGAGGTCCAGAGCCACACCAATGGCAGGGCTGTCCTGTACCACTCATCACACTTGCCATCTCTGCATGCCATGGGTCTGACAATGCCTCGAGCTCCCCAACACTGTGAAGGAGGCTGAAGTAAAGGAAAGACTGTGCCTCCCTTTGTGCTACAGGCTCTTACTGACTTAACACAGTAGCTCTGGTGATGAATTTATGTTCTGAGTTTCTCTCGATCTGGTCCTAAAGTGACACTGCACAAAGTCATCTTCGAGAACTGCACCACGCTGGGCAGAGCACAGCATGGTCTTAGGGAAAGGCCCTTCACAGTGCGTGCGCTTGGCTCAGGGCCTCTCCTTCCCATGAATTTGCCAGAGACTAACACTGGGGCTCAGAATCATCTTCGGAAATAACATCTGACAGCGAAGAAAAGACACCATTAGGAAACGCCAGTTCTCCATCCCTCAGATGGCATTCTCAGAGCAGTCAAATGCGGAGAAGCAGGAAGCTAAGCGGACAACTGTTGGGGTTGGTGGGGAGGGACTGGGAGTTAGTGTCTCATGGGGACACAGTTCCAGTTTGACATGACCGCAGTGTTCTGGAAATGGATGGTGTTGACGTTCGCATAATATTCTGAATGTGGGGAACATCACTGAATTGCACAGTTAAAAATAACTGAAATAATAAATGAAATGCTAAGTCTTATGTATGATTTACTACAATAAAACAATAAGGAGCCACTGGGAAAAAAAAATAACTAAAAGTGGGATTCTAAGTGAAGTCCAGCCCACGGGGCATTATGATCATGAGTGATCAGTTACACGTTCTGTTTCTGAATGGACGAAACTCAGCCTGAGTGAGGACAGATCCAGTAGCATTTGAGAATTCCACATATCTTTTCAAAAGTTTAAGGCTAGGACTGAACACCAAGGTTAAATAGAAATGGCACAAAAAATGTATGAAGGAAATGTTGCAAACATTTTTCTCCTCTTCCTCCACCCTTCTTCCTCATAGTTTTCAATACCATTTAAAACTTCTGAAGACCTGTGTTTCTGATGAGATGATTACTTATTTCTGATCATTCACTGCATCATCTCAAAGTGTTTTGTGGATCGCTTCTCTGATCTGGTCTCCATGTCCTAAATGTTACCATGAAACCATTTAAACAAGAAGCAGAAATTGGCGGAGCATCTTTATGAACTCTTCTACGCCCTCCACCTACATCCTACCGGGAATATTTTCATAGATTTTTTTTTTCCAGACACTTTAACCCCCCCCCCCCCACTAGCCACCATACGGTCAGACAATGAATGCTGAGGGGCAGAACCCAAATGGCATTTTCTGATACACCGTCACTGCCAAACTAGTAATACTGGCACCAAAAGGAAGCCAAGCATGACTCTCCAGATTCAAGTGGAGGTCCTTCATGTTAGGATGTCATGAGACTCTAGAGCAGTGGTCCTCAACCTATGGGTAGCAACCCCTTGGGGGTCCACATACCAAATATCCTACATATCAAATATTTATATTACAATTTATAACAGTAGCAAAATTACAGTTATGAAGTAGCAATGAAATAATTTTATGATTGGGGGTCACAACAACATGAGGAACTGTATTAAATGGTCAAGTGTTAGGAAAGTTGAGTACCATTTTTCTAGAGGGTAAATCTCAGTGGGTAGTTGCTACTAATTTGGAATAAAAGTTTAAAGAGACTGAAAAACAACGAACCCTTAAAGCATGGCTTTATAAAGACAAGAAGTTACAGCACACAGACAGCCCAGAGCTATGCTGTCACCTGGCTCTTGTGTTCATTCTCCACAGTGAATAGCTGATTGATAGCTCATGTGTCTAGAGAGACTACATGCTAAAGATAATTGTGACCAATCACACATGTCCTGGACTTGTCTCAGATCAGAAATAAACAGCCTAAGACCTAGAGGTCTGCACAGGAACCTGGTTCCGAATCTCTGAACTCAGCAATCAGCCACCATTGATAATTGTGCTCAGAATGCTACCTGCCCAACATCATGCAGCAGATGAGAGCGTAAGTGGACAGATGCTTAAAATTGGCTGCCTGCATTGGGATTGAAGTACTTGCTGATGTTACAGAGGAGGTCAAAAAGGCACCAGTTATAATACCAAAAGACTATAGTCAGGCTCACTGCCACCTAGATCAATTAAAGGGAATCTTTACTGTGGAGTATTAAGCAGAAATTTAAAAAATGACCTGATCTACACTTTTCAAACCAAGGGGAAAATACAGAAATACAGAGGATGGAAGAGATGACTGGTATGAGATTTAACTGTTGTTTCCTCAGAGATCTGAAAATGCAGGGTTGAAACGAAGAGATGACTTTGATAAGATAGATTCAGTACTTTTAAAAACATCAATAAAAACCTTTCTTCATAAATATTTGAAGAACCCAGTACAAGACAGCAACCTCAAAGGAAGATGCAGAGGAGCCCAGCAGTGCATGGATGGCAGAATCCACAGTCACATGGAACTATATGACAGCAATCTGCAGACCAGTGCAGCTTCCAGGACAACATCTGGGTAAACGTGCACAGGTTGACCCAGGGAGTGCATCCATGTAACCGGTATTTGTATGGAGACACAAGGACTTACTGCCTCCCAGAATCACAGAGCATCCTCATTTGGTCACTGCCAATGGTTATCTAGAAGTTATGCAGACACATGTGAACTCTGTTATTTAAAAAGAAACCACAGTATGAGCACTTTACAGAGAAATTGACCTTCATACAGCTCACTGGGAGAAGTACCGGTGTACAACCATTTACAAGACTAGAAAGGGAGGTTTGGACAGATGAAGGATCATTTCAAGGTCATAGATGGCTTCCTGGTATCTGCAGGTAACCCAATTTCTTTTCTTTTTCTTGTTGTTGTTGTTTGAGACAGAGTTTCTCTGGGTAGCCTTGGCGGTCCTGGACTAGCTTTGTAGACTTGACTGGCCTCGAACTCAGAGATGCACCTGCCTCCGCCTCTCTGAGCACTGGGATTAAAAGCGTTCATCACCATGCCCAGCTCAGGTAATCTAATTTAAGCACACATATCTAAAGGTTCAAAGCTGGAATCTACATATGAGAGGGAACATTTGGCATTTGTCTGAATTTGGGTTACCTTGCTCAAAATAATTATTTCCAGCTCCATCTGCTTACCTGCAAATATCATGATTTCATTTTCATAGAATAATATTCCATTGAGATTATAAATCATAAGAACTTTCTATTAATCAGCTGGTGGACATCTAGGCTGTTTCCATTTTCTAACTATTGTGACCAGAACAGCATGAACATGGATGAGCAAGTGTCTCTGCCGTTGGGTATATGGTTTTTCATAACATGCCTAGGAGGGGGATTGATGAATCAGGTGGCAGATTTCTGTGTAGCCTTTGGAGGAACATCCGCACTGATTTCTACAGTGGCTGGACCAGCCTGAACTTCCACCAACAGTGAATAAGTGTTCCCGTTTCCCTAGATCCATGCCAACGTTTGTCATTTGTTTTCTTGGCCTTAACAATTCTGACTGGACCCTGGGAAGAAAGTAGAACAAAGCTGGCACGAAGGGGGAAGAGGAATAAAGGATACAAAAATGACATGGGGTGGGGGATGGGAAAGGGAGTGGGTGGGGTGGGGAAACCAACACTAAAGATCTTTGAAATCTGTATATAAATATACCCATATACAATTGAGATGTAATGTGAATAAATTAATAATATTTTAAATAAATAAATAAACCGATATAGAAGCTTCCCAAGGCATACACACACATAAAAAAGTTTAAATGCAGTTACCTTATAGCAGGAATATGCTTCTATTAGATGCCAGAGGCTTTTAAAGAAGATGCCCAGTGCTGAATATGGGTTATTTTTCTTAAAGTTGTTAGAGGAAGGGTCATAGAGACCTCCCCCAAAAAACAATACAGCTATTGCAGCACTTTGGTTCCTCTCCAGGACATAATGTATATATATTTCAGGCACATGGCAATAATCAAGCTGGTATGGACGTGGAATCTTCATATATACTGGCTAGCCTTCATAGTACCAGGAGGTCCTATGCTTGCTGCTGGAGGAGAGATGTAATCAGCATGTGTGCCCAGTTTGCACCCACATGTAAACTCTGAAAACTCCCATAAAGATCATACTAGCAAGATACACTCAGTGGTATAATAATGGCACAGGTGCTTTCAGAGTAACCAGCTTCTCCCTGATTGTATTTAAGGCCTACTCCACAGGATGGAACTCATGCTTGGCACTGCTAACTGAGCCAAGAGCCTGGGTCTGACTGTGTCATGGGCCCAAGGTAAGAATTTATGAGCTGTTACCTGGAAGTATAATATGAGATAAGTGCATTTTTTCCCACGTTGCTTTTGGTCATGGTGCTAACCACAAGGCCAGAAAGCAGACTAGGCCGGTGGACATCACCATGCTCTTCCTCTCTGCCTCTGGTTTTTGTCTTAACAGCTGTTTTACTCAGAATCAGCTGTGCCTTACCTAATGCCAACTGTGATTTCTTCCTGTTCCTCAGCTGCTACCAGGGTCACACTGTACCCAGGGCGGATCTGCTGTGTATAGTTAGCACCTCAACTCCCCAGGCCAGCAATCACAAAGCAGGACCAGATATGTCTAGAATCTATCAGAGACATTATGTGAGCATGAACAGTATGTGGGAAAGAAAGACAGGCTATTCTCATGGAACTGACACCCAGTGCACAATCACATAGCAGCTATCTCCCAACACCAAGCCACAGCTCACTACGGCATTTCCTGCTGCAGAGTACACACAGTGTGCTACGAATATGATGCAGTACCAACCTATGGGAATTTCTTCAGCCAACAGTTTGAAACTTTATATTAGCAAATTATTTTGGGAAATTGGAAATGGGGTACACCAGATGCCACACAAAGAAAGACACATAATTTTTGGGGAGCTATGACTGGGTAAACATGATTTCCCATCCTGCTTTTTGACCTGCACTGAGACAGGAAATAAGACCATCTCCCTGGGGAGTTGTACAAAGGAGGAGATACATCCACACATACATTTGCTCTATTTTCAGAGAGATTTCACTCAGGGGTTAGGTTTCTATTCAAAGCACTGCATCCCATTCTAATGTCCCAACTTTCAGGCCTTATTACAGCTTCAGCTGCATCCACGGCAAGTGCATTTTACACACCCTGGCTTAGTAATTTCTACCAATGCACTCCACCACATGCTGGGCTGTCTGCACTACATAGAGATGGCATGTCCCCTTCCGAGTCTGGGAGGTGCAGAGTGGCAGAAAACTTAAAGAGGTCTGTGCTTTCTGAGTTCTAAAGGGCATATTAAGACCCATCTGGAGGTCTTGGCCTTTATGGCTCAGGAATGTTAATCAAATGAATAATAAATAGGCTTTTTCCTTTTTCCTGTGCTCTCTGTTTGTATCCGGGTCAGGGCACATGTACAGGGATGCACAGGCAGATAGGTGGAGGTCATCTGCCAAAGTCATTCCAACTCAGGAATGATTTTTTTTTTTAATGTTTGGGTCTCGGTTGACCTGAAACTGACTAATTATTAGGCTGAGCTTCTTGGCCATGGAGCCCCAGGAATCCACCTCCTCAGTGCTGGGACTCTAGGAATGTGGCGCCAAGCCTAGCTTTTATGTGGGTGCTGGGGACTTAACTCAGGTCTTTAGTTCTGAATGAGGACACTTTACCAACTCGGCTCCCTCCCTGGCCCTCTTTTCCTTGTCTTTCTGCTGTTCTATGGGCCTTCCAGGCTATGCATACTATGGCTCTCTGACTGCAAAACTGTCCTGGTATTGCACTGGTGGTTTTTTTTTTTCTCCTAGTTGACATTCTTTGCAGTTAAACTTCTAAGTTCAGTCTTCAGTCTTTTTAGCTGTGATCAGTGTGCACATTACATTAACAGTCAGGGCAGGGGACAACATACTGGCTGGCATAACATTATTGTGCACAATGTAGACAGCTGACATGACTCAGAAAAGGGGGCACTTTCTCTAAAAAGAGTGACATCCCTCCACCTTGTTGAGCAGTAGAAAATAGCATAACTGAGCGGGACCCCTGGGCCCAAATCTGCCTATCATAATGTTCTTCTTGTAGGTTTCTAGGATCCTCTGGATCCTTCAACTTTGCCATTCTCCCATGCTTCTCTCATCTAGAGTCCCTATAGGATGTCCTCCCCTCTATCCCAGTTTCCTGGTTAGTGAAGAATTTCATGGGACATGCCCCTTGGGCTAGTATGCAGATATAAGTGAGTATATACCATTTGACTCTTTCTGCTTCTGGGTTAACTCACTCATTAGGATCTAGCCAATGGACAGGACATTCTCCACAGTTGAGTGGAGAGTGGGGTATGACTTTTACATGTATTCTGGTGCCTATATTTGACCATGTCCCTGAATGAGGAGACCTGGGGGCACTCAGAGGAAGGATAGCAGGCTACTAAGAAGAGACTTGATACCCTATGAGCATATACAGGGGGAGGAAGTCCCCCTCAGTCACAGTCATAGGGGATAGGAGTAAAAAGAAAATGGGAGGGAGGGAGGAATGGGGGGACACAAGGGAGGGGATAACCATTAAGATGTAATGTGAATAAATTAATAAAATAAAATTTAATAAAATAAAAAAAGAAAATAGCATAACTGAGGGCAGACTCCAGTTGGCACTTCCTGACAGCACTCCAGAAGCCAGCTGCAAATAGCTGTGTCTTCCCAACGTAAAGCACCACTGGTCTCACAAACTGTTCTGAGGGTATCACAGGGTAACCACACCCTTTTCCTAAGGCCAAGGGCACATTAGAGCCTTGACGTAAACGGCAAATATTTCCTAAATGAATTATCTGACTCATTTGTTTTTTAGTGAATGCAGGAAGGAGTCTTATTGGTCAGGGAAGGAGTCTGCCTGGTCTCCTGTTCACTGCATTCTTGCCTTGAACAAATCAAGTTGCTCAAAGCATACATAATGGGTTTTCATCTTCACTAAGTCTCCACCTTGGCTGAGGATCACCTTGCTGTGCCCAAAGGAGTCACAGAACAGCAAGAAGCCTTCCTGATACCTCACTGGACCCCATGGGAACAGATGTGAACTCCAGGGAAAATGAAGCAAGTGCTGTGTGAGCCCACATCAGCCACAGTACCTCTCCTTCCTTTCTGAGCCAGAGCTGCTCACGCAAGCCAGCTCTGCCCCTCAGGAGGCCTTTGATAATGTTTGGAGATATGCCACCTTAGAGACAGCAGGCAGTGGATTCTTTTCAATATTCAATGATAGTAAGGTAAGAATTATTCAGCCCTAAATATCAGCGCTGAGGTTGAGAAATCCTGTTTCCAGTTAGACTAAAAACGTCAGCCCTCTTCACACAGAGCAAGGCAAGTATATATAAACGCTCTCATCTCACAAGGAGTTGGCTAACGCTTGTTACAAAGAGCCAATCCCAAGCCAGTCCTGTGTAAACAGTGTTGTTACCACAGCTCCTGTCTGTGGTGGATGAAGACATACACAGTCCTTGGATATGAATGCATCTCTCATGTGTGTTGGGGCAGATGTTCAAACCTCCAGATGTGAGTCACATGAACTGGAGATTTAATTCTGTCTCTTTTGTCCACTAGGGAGATGGGTTAGGAAATGTTATGGTTTGATTCATGCACTTCTTCTGCCCTTTCTAACAGTGCTTGTTGTTTTATTGGGAAAAATGGTCTTTGAAGCTGACTGAGTTAAGATGAAGCCATTAGAGTTCAATAGCCTGGCTTCGGCTACCTACACATGCAGGTAGAATGTTATGGAATGATAAAAGAGGGTAATGCATGGAGGATCCATAGGCATCAAAGGTTGCCAGCACAGTGCTGGAAGCTAACAGCACAGACGGTATCACTCACAGACAGCCCGAAAATCTGACCCTGTGGACACTCTCACCTTGGACTGCTGGCTTCTAGAGTTAGAGAAGGAAACGCTCTGTTCTCACTTGGCTCCTGGGTGGTGCTCTGTGAAGGTAGCTAGAGGGATAGAGCTGAGCTCCGTCTCCAGTCTGTATGGTGGGAACTGAGACACCAGAGGGACAAGCCCACCTTAAAAGCCTGTACACGGGAGCAGCTCACTCCTTAGCAGACTGGAGTGACCTCTCTGGTACCTTCCCATTTCTCCTAATAAGCTTTGCAACTGTAATCCGGAATGCAAAAGAAGCAAACAGGGTGTCATCTTTTAAACCTGTATATGATAATAACAGCACTGTAATAATTACCACTTTAAATTTTGCTATGCGGTGGAAGTGTGGGCTCAATTCTGCTAATACTTGAAACATAATTGAGCCTTAATTACGATATTAACCACAATAGCAATTTATGATGTGAGTATATCAATTCAGAACAGCCAAAAACAGAGAAGCTTAAGATATAACTCTACCTGGAAAAACTCCTACGCATCATCTTCCAAACTCAAATTTGGGTCTACCTGTCGGAGGAAGTGTTTTCTGACCACTGTGCATTACTGGCCTGGCCTATCTTCCCAAGAAATGCCAGAACAGCCTTTAGTCTCCAACAAGACCTATACGTTTGTATTTGTAAACACCTTAACATACCTACGTGATAGCATGCAAGGCTCTGCCATATACAGGCTATACAGGCTTTGAGTGACTTTCACATGTTGCCAACTGGTTGTTAAAAGAAGGAATGATACAGTCCTGTCAAGATTAAGAAATAGGACCCTAAAAAGGAACAAACATAATATGGATTCTCATGCTTGCACCCATTTCTAACTATGAAAGAACCATCGTGTCCCAACGTTGAGTAGTCTGCTGTCTCAAGCATTACTGTTGTTGGCTTTGCCTCTTACATATATTTTTCCTGCCAATCAGGTCAAGATGATACCAAGGGGTGGTATTAATGTTCCTTATTACTTCTCTGCATCAAATCAATTGGCCTGAGTATCTCCCTTTGGAGGCCACAAACTGTTAGGAAATGGCAAGCTAATCAAATCAATTGATCTTTATAAATGGTTCTAGAGACAGTAATATCTGAGCAAGCTATTCGGAACGGATGATTTAGAGAGAGGAGGCCAAATGGAAACACAAAGTAATTATTTCTAACAGTGCCTCATTAACAGTGGAGCTTCCCTGTTTCCGAGGGTGCTCCAGAAGAATCTGCAGGTCGGTAGTTCCCCCGCCCCCTTCACGGGGAGCTAGGAAAATGTTAGTCTTATCTTGCACATTTTACAGGAATAATATTCTAACATAGCACCAACTACAGCCGTAGCAGCAGCCATCATGGGTCATGAACAGGTAGCAGGGGCCAGACAAGGACTACACTCAGCTAGACACCAAATTCCGACTTAAGGTTAGGGAGAATGTTAAGGGGGGAAAAGCCTCTTCCATAGCTTGGTCTGGAATCACGTCTGCCCAGCCTTCTGACTTGTACAACATTCAGGCTGGAGAAAGGCCCAAGCAAATTACAAATCAAACTTGCAAGCAAATCTCGGTGTGTTAAGTAAACTTACGATGTTATGTTGGGGAGTAGCTGGACATGCCTGGGTCTGCATGGGGGCTACAGGGGTGTACGCGTATGTGCAGCTCTCTTAACTGTTTACTTCCTATCAGGATGCTTTACTCACATGAAGCAGGTGCCAACAGAAAGGTAGGGAACACTCTCACCATGTGACCGCTAAGGTACAGAGCCGGGAAGTCAAGAGATCTAACTAGCATCTTGAGACTCCTGACCCCGAAAGAGCAGCGATAGGAAGGAGTGTCTATTTAGTTTACATTTAGATGAGGAAAAATCTCTGAGCACAGGCCGCTCCCCGAGGATCCTGCAGAGTGTGCTGGCTCTAGCTGGCTGCACAGCCCCTTATCCTCAGCACCACAGGTGTGAAGCAGATGCCACGCTTATCTTCCCCATAGCAAACGAATTCATGCATCCAGAATACTGAGCGGCAGCCAGAGAAGTTCTAAATGGATTAAATGCAAGGCACTGCAGTTCAAAATACAGATAATCGCTTACAAATTACTGATTTCCTTTGGAGTGCAATTACATTTATAAATATGAATACCATCTATATTAAACCATGAAAAATGACACTCAAATATCTGTCAAGAGTTTGACATACCCTTAGGGGGAAATTTTTTTTTTTTCAAACTTAGCTAAATGCACACTAACATATTTCTTTTGTCAAAGTGTATTAAAATAGGGAAAGCAAATGGATGGAAGAGACTTAGGGATAGATTGAAAGTTGATGTATGATGTGAATTTAGCAATGGCCACTCTGCTGTCACCCTCTTTTATGCTAATAAATCAATATGTAAGTGAATCTGACCAATGGGGGGGCCTCTTACATAAACACACATGAAATACTTTCCTTAGGACTGGAACTTAACATTCAATAGGAGATCACTCTTTCCTGGGCTCTTTTTTATTTTCTTCTCTTTTTCCCCCCACAGAGCCTGGGCTTTGTCAGGCTAGAGAATCAGGAAATAACAAGCTGTAACCTCAGCCCCTCTTTCCTCTTTTTAATTTCACACAACAAGGGAGGGAAAGGCTAAGCAAACATTCTAAACTCTGAGCATGAGAATGTTAAATTCTGGGTCTGTGTGCCTGGCTGTATGCCCGATGTTCTCTCTCTCTCTCTCTCTCTCTCTCTTTCTCTCTCTTCATCCATTCATCCCTTGCTTCCTCTCTCCTTTCTTTCCTCCCTCCCTGTGACATCTTTACTTTTGGAAACATGCCCATCTCAACTGTTGCAAATTTTGTATGTATATGCAACCTTTACATTTTGGTTTCTTGATAAATTAGATATGTGACTATATTACCATAGTATATTTCCCCTCAAAATATATACTAAAGTAACAAATAGGATATCAGATATTATGAAAGTGATAAAAATATTATCTCAAAGAAGCATGCTAATATTTATATCACAATCAGGCAGGAATACACAGTATATAATTAAGGTTAGGTTCAAGGTTAATGGTGGTGGAGCATAATAAAAGCATGTATTAAACTATATGGGTAATTTGTAGTTTTCATGGCTGCCTTTCTATCATATTTGGTTACATCCTACTTGTTTTTGTTTTGTTTTGTTTGGCCAAGATGAATGGGCAAGAAGAAGCATGTTGATTGAACCATTTGTCTGCTTAGGGAGTGGTAGTTTAGTTACATACATAATATTATCATATAGATTTATCTGTGATGGCATACATAAAATGCAATTGATTGCAACATGCTGAAAGCAGAGGATGCTCACAGATTTTGTTATTATGTTCTTTTATAGAATATCTATCAAATAATGCACATGACCTCTTGTCTCACAAATTACATGACCATTCTAGCTATAAGGAACATATTGAATATTAATAATGACTTCTTTTTAATTGAAAAATATCATAGAACTAGCATGCTAACATATACTTTCCCTCTGAGCCTTAATGGTTCAGTGCATTCCCTCACATAGGAGAGACTTTGATCAAATGTCCAAATTCATCTGAGTAGCTTAAGGAAAATATAGATTTCTAAGTCCACAGTGAGAAAGCTGCACAGGTCTAGGGTGCAATACAGGGATACCACAGTTTAATGTGATAATTATGCCCTTAACTCGGAGGCACTCCAACTTGGTATGCAAGGAGGACAGCCTCGACCTGCATGTACACCATTACCCAAGGACACAAAAATAAAGATCAGATCTCTGGGTTCCTCAAGACAGAAACTTTGATCGAGTAGTTCTAGGACAGTCATGAGAAATGATTGCCACAGACCTGGCTTTAGACCCTAAGACCCGGTGCCCCTCCAATCTACAGTGAACTCACATAGCTGGTAAGACTCCAGCTAGTGTCTATATCCCATTACAGATGGCATGTACCATTCAGGGTTTATTCCTGTCCCACATGACAAACGGAAGATGAGGCAGAACCACGCTCCTCAGGCCTGCCATGAAGTAACTTTACCCGCAGTATAAAGAACATCAGTAGGCTGCACTCATGTCAGGTAACCCAATCCAGAATCCCCTCAGATAACAATTCCTGTCTCACCCTTTAGAAGAATAGGTTCCTTCCGGTTACACAAAAAGGGGTCTTCTGAGAACTGCTGGGGATGTATCAAGAGAGGGATGGAACAGGGCATGGTGTGCCTCACCTGTAATGCCAGCACTCAGCATGCGGGGAGGCAGAGGCAGGTGGATCTCGGAGTTTTAAGGCCAGCCTGGTCTACAAAGTGAGTCCGGGACAACCAAGGCTACATAAAGAAATCCTGTCTCAAACAAACAAACAAACACACAAACAAACCAAAACAAAACCAAGAGTGGTGGGGATAGATGTGAAGATGTGAAGATGTAAAATAGAGATGTGGCAGGCAACCCCAAAGAGAAGAGCTTGGCTGAGCGCAATGCAGGGAAGAATGGAGCGAGGCCAGAGACACTGACTTCTGCCAACTAGAGTTCATATTAGCACACTAATCCTGTCCTTGAGTTCCTCAGTCATGTGTCCTGTTATATGCTCACAATATGTTTTCAGCTTGCTTGTAATGGATTCTGTAGTTTCTGACCTAACTGTTATCAACTGAACCGTGCAGGCTACCAGGAAGCTCTGTGATGGTTTTCACATCCCTGCTGACTATGGGACTGAGTCAGCTTAGGGACTTCATAAGGTATACTTCTGCGCAAATCCATGACAATGGTTCCAAAAATGATTGACATGTACATTAGCCAATGGAGATTCTCCTCAAATATACGTGGTACTGTCCATTAGGCTGGGAGCACAGACAGAACAAAACCCAAAAGGTGACGCCCATCTCTGCTCTAAGCTGGATTTTCTATTTTTCTATAGCAGGTGCACTTCGTTTTCTCACCTGGAACATGGGGGATCAGTGTTTTAGCCTTCAGATGAGACACATAGTCATGGGAGATGCTTTGGGGCCTTTGGTCATGGCAGGCGGGGGGGCGCGGGTGCATCTCTGGTTATTTTGGTTCTGAGGCTCCCAGCTCTGTGGTCTGAGGTCTCTGACTGGATACTGAGGGGTTACTGCGCCTCTGATCACATCAGATGGCCTTTAAAAACCCATATTTTTTTCTGTTGGTTGTGTTCCTCTGGAGAACTCTAGCATGGTGGTTCTTAATCTCCTTATTTAGAAGCTGGTACGAGGCTGCCTCAGAAGCCCCTTCCAGCCTAGACCTACGTTTTTCTCCTACACATCAAGTGTTCTTTCACACAATAGATTTTTTTCTTCAGTTTTACCTGCTCTCTTTCAACAATTCCTCTGTAGAGATTCTTCCCTTTTTCTGATACTCTTGGCATCTTGTCAAAGGCTCTCAGCCATCTTAACTCCCCAAGCCACTGCAAGCTTCGGAAACTCCCTCCGTGACATTTATATCATGGATTCAATTACCCACCCATTTAACTCTCCAGTTTGATGGTTTTCAGGGTCCTGGAGAAGTTCTACACATTCTCATGTGAGAATGATCTCCCAGCACAAGTGACATTTCTCTGTCCTCCACTGAATTCGCTGTGACCTGCCAGGTAGGGTCAGCCATGTGGGACCTATAGCCTGTTCTCTATGTAAATTCTCCAGGACTTTCTATCCACCTGTTCCAATAGTCCAAACCTTCTCGGCTCATCTCGCTGTTCACGCTACATGATGGCTTTTTTTGGTTTGTTTTTTGTTTTTTGTTTTTAAAAACTGGCACAAGACAATCACATCCTACCCATGATGTGGAAGTTACTGAGTAAAGATGTGTCTGAGCACAGGAGATAGCAAGCATCACTCAAAACAAACTCTGTAATGTCATCTAAGTGCCATAGCAGGAAAGACATGGTTTCATCTGACGGTGATGTGACAAAGTTACTTCTAAATAAATGCTTCTCTATCCAGTGTACCAAACGGCTAAGCACCTCATCAGTTTACTAGGGACTGGAGAATTCTACAAAAGAACTAATAGTTGAAGAGTCAAAAAGCCTGTATAATCTAAAGCTGAAGCTGAAAACAGCAATATCTTCTTCAGGTTATGTAGACACCAAACTAACCAGGAGTTATAATGAAGGACATTTAAAAATCCATTTTTTATTATTAAAATTCACTTAGGATCTTCACCTTCTCATCCAATTCAAGGTTATCAACTTCCAATTTGTGTCCAAGTCATTTCCCTTTTTACTGTTTTCTCATTCAGTCCATGAAGTGTTCATTTTTATATTGTGTCCCTTTTGAAAAGGCCACAGGGAAACAGACAGCAGGCCGCCACGGGTCCCTGCTTATCTAAGGCTCCCTTGGCTTGGTGCCTATAATTAAATGGAAGTTACGTGCATTCCCGCACAGGCTCTGAATGACATACAGTCACCATCTTTGTTCCTTGCAGGGGGAAGGAACAGACTCACCCTTACAGACTAAATAGAGAGCAAGGACAAAGCAAGCCCGTAATGGGATTGGCTGCACCATGAGAGGTGGAGAACAAGAACACTAACATTGCAAAGAGTGATATTCCACAAATAATGGAGGGCACATCAGTTTCAGAGTACAAGTGTGCCTGGTGTTTTTCAACAGTGAAAAGCCAGGGGGCAAATTAAGAAGGTGGTAAAGAGACAAAAATGATGAATGGAAACAACTACCCTTCCTATGGGCGACTGGAGTGTCATCACATATCGAAAGCTTAGGAGAGGCAAAGCTATTCCGAACGGCTACTACAGGTAACTAAGGAAAAGACAAGGGACCACTGCCTCTTAAAATTTATTTATTTTTTCACTATATGTTTGTCTATTGGACAGGGTCTCTCTGTGTAGCTCTGGCTGGCCTTGAACTCATGGAGATCTGCTTGCTTCTCTGCTTCCCATGTGTTGAGATTAAAGGTGCTCTTCCTACTCCTAGTGAGCATTTGTTGTCTAGGTACCATTTCTAGGTATGTATTTAGTAGTCAAACAAACATGGCTTTAAAGGCATGTGGACACATTTTAGAGTTTTTGTTTATATATACCCAAACTCAAAATGATAGTAGGAAAATATTTCTAAATTTCCAAACTATTAAGTAACAGTCTGTCCATGTCTGGGCACTGCCCCGCCTCTAACACAACGCACACACACCACACACACACACACACACACACACACACACACACACACACACACCATCTGCAGATACTGCTTCCTATGGGTATAAGGGAACCTTTTTCCTTCTGCCCGTGGAAAGGGGAACATTAATTGCCTCCTTGGTTTTTGTTTGGTTTCATTTAGGTTGTTTTTTTTTTTTTGTAATTAAAAATCACTAAAAAAAGGTATCCTCTTTTCTTTATAAAACAACACTATATGTTAACATGTTCATTTAATATGAAACACTTGGAGAGCTTAGCAAAGAGAACTGTCTTACTTTCAGCAGGCATCTATGGAAAAAAAAGAAAGAAAGAAAGAAAGAAAGAAAATTGAGCTTCTCGGTATGAAATATAGTAATTAATGAAGTGTCAAGTTGCTAATGCGGGATGAGTAAAATTAACAAACTGGGGCTGAATGACAGTACAGGCTTTCTACATCTATGTAAATGTAAACCCGAAATGTGTTTTTTAAAAAGACTGGGGAGGGGTTATTAAGGGGAGGGAATGAGAAAAGCTTATTGCATTCATACACTCAAAGCTCTCCTGGAATGATTTCTATCACAGGATGAAGGAGTCCTTCACACCACGTCTGAGGAAGCCAGAGCTGCCAGGCAAGCACTCGAGGAGAAAAAGTACCTATTGTATAAGGTGGCAGCTGAATGGGGGAAAGGTGGCTTATATAAAATTGGAACTTGATGTGAGTCTGGGTCTATAAGAAAGGCATTCAGGGACACTATTTAAATCACAGGAATCTGGGCATGAGAATTAATGGATGCAGATCATCTTTGCCTTCTGGATGCTGCTTGCAAATGCACCACTGGGCAACGAGACAGAGTGTTTGGGGTGATGCTGGCAGCATGTTTTAAGCGGAAAGAATATGACTGAAATTGGAAATGAAGCTTGAAAGCCTGGCAAAGATGGGGCTCTATTCTAGATTCCACTTGTGGCTGTAATACTTATATACAAATTACCCTCTCTAAGCCCCACTTAGATCTTCTGTAACACGGAGAGTAATATCACCTACTTAGCACTCTTGTGAGAATTAAGTGACATCATGTTCATAATTATCTCAGGGCACCACTCAGCCCCTGCAAATGCCCAATAAAAAGGTAGTGCTCTTATTAGCACATTTCTTTCCATACATACTGCAAGTTTCAAACATCTACCCCTTTAGAAAAGAGTCAAAACAATCCAGCTAAATCAAAAGCATCACCTGCTAAGTTTAAGAATAGTTTTTATAAAAGGCATTTCAATAGTCTTGCTTTGATCACACTTTTTTCTTTTTTCTTTTACACTTTTTTTTTCATAGAGAACTGTGACTAGATTAGATAAAAAGCGAAGCATGAATTTTGAAGGGTGGATTAAAAAAAATTCAGCATATAATAGTAAGAGACAGAACTATTCCCCAGGCAGGAAATAGATAAATAAGACCTTAACTTAAATGGAAGGCAGCAAATAGGTTTAATCTAGCATGCAGATGTTGACTAATTGGGGGTGGCTGCTTGGGTCTGACCTTTGGAAAGATCAAGAAACCCCATCAAACTTGGGGTAGAATCTGTGTTCAATTAGTGAGGTCTAGCATGAATTCAGGAGGTAATCCGTAGGCGTTCAACTCTCGCTCCACCATACTCTGAAACTATCCTCCATGGAGAAGGAGAAGAGCCATCAAAAGGCATGGGAGGTTGACACATGGGAGAGAAATAAACAAGAAATCTGAGTGTCCAGAAAACCATGAGTAGGAGGGAGAAATGGAGAACATGCAAATATATTCTTATCACACATCAACAGCTAATTTTCAGCATGTTCTTTTTGCCTAGGGGTTACTACTGGCTTTTGGTGAAACTCGTAGTAAGGCAGAGGGTGCCATAATGAGATCAGAACTGTAGTGTAAGTCATAACCATCACTCTTGACTGCTCTGGTGATTTGAGAAAGAATGGCCCCGATAGGCTCACAGTCATCAGGGAGTGGCACTAATTGAGAAGGATTAGTGGGTGTGGCTTTGTTGAGGTAGGTGTGGCCTTGTTGGAGGAAGTGTGTCACTGAAGTTTGAAATTTCAGAAACTCAAGCCTGGCTGGCCCTGTGTCTCTTTCTTCCCACTCTCTATGGATCCAGATGTAGAGCTCTCAGCTCCTCCTCCAGCACCATGTCTGCCTGCACACTGCCGAGCTTCCCACCATGATGATAATGGACTAAGCCTCTGCAACTGTAAGCCAGCCCCAATGAAGTGTTTTCTTTCATAGGAGTCATGGTATATCTTCACAGCAACAGAACAGCGACTAAGAAGACAACTGGTAACTGAAACCTCCTTCTAGAAGGACAGGGAACAGCAGAAGGTAAGACGTGAGCTACCTCTCGGTGATGAGTCCATGACTATACTGGCCTGTTGAGAGCACTGTTTTGAGAAACCCAGGCTCAAAAGCTTCCCAGTCTTGTCTGGTCTTATCACCTATCTCTCTTTTTTTTTTTAAATCCACCTAATGGAATCAGTCACATTTCAACAATAGCACTGCATGGGTAAGTGCAAAGCTTCGTGCCACTGCTCAGCAGCACACTATGAGATGTGGGGGAAGAAAGATTGAAAACACTTTATTCAAGGTAATGTTGGGCCCTGGTGACCACAGCTAGCGTATGTTGCCCTGGCTATCCCAGGAGTCCTAAGGACACTTGCCACATGGGAGGAAGCAGAACCCTGGAAGACAAGGGGGGCGGGGTGTTTTTTATTTGCATAATTAAAATCTAAAAAGATGACAAAAACTGAAGTTTGATTCCATAAGTTTATGTCTACTAAAGATTCTAAAAGGGGGGGAAAAACTGTCCACTAAGAAAGAAGCAGTTCGGTTTCCTTTTCTGTTTCTTGGCTGAGGCCGGTGCAGCTAGCTAGCTCATCACCAGCCTCTCTAAGTGGGTAAATTTAAATTTCCTTCAGATAAATGTTTTCCCAAATGAGAAAATGCTATTTTTAATGAAACCAAATAGCCTTAATTGGTTGTGATGGGAAGTAAACTCAGAGATAAACACTGCATAAATAATTCAAGGCTTTCCATCTGGGGGAACTTCTATCTGAATTGGATAACGGATATTCGACCTCCTAAGACAGCGTCTGCAGCACGTGAAAAGCAACCCACATCTCAGCTGACTTTTGAACGCACAGCTAGAATCCAGACAGGATCCTGAGACGACTATTATGGGTTCCAAGCCCCATAATCCTGGCCCCTCCTCTCTCCTTTCTTACAATAAAAGCAAATTAAAACATTTGCCCGGGTCACACTTTTTTTTTTTTTTACCCTCTCCTCCATTATTATGCTGTTCAATTTAAAATGATTACTGTGTTCAGGCTGGATTAAAAGGATGGGTGAAAAATGGCCCCAAGTTTCCAGAACTTACATAATAAAATCCATTAAGTATTAAGGGCTATAATAAACACACAGGGAAAAGTAAATAAGAATATAGAAGGGTAATTAATTCCAATGGGGGAAGAGGGACAGCTTAATGGAAAAGCTGGCATTTGGGCTGAGCAATGGCATCTGACATCAGAAAGATATTAATAATGATGGCAATGTACTGCACTGCATATGTTATTGATTATTTTTATTTAATATTAATAGCCAGAGTTAAGGATTCAGTTGTATTTACTGTGCCAGATCATGAACGAACTGTTTGGGTGCAGCAGCTCGTTGAATCACACAACAGCAATCACATGAGGCAAGCATCACCAGTAGCTCAGTTTTAAAGACAGAGGAAAAAAAAAAAACCAGAGAGCTTAAATGTTATGTTGTATACCCTAGAGCCAGAAAGAGGCAAGGCTGGGTCTGTGCAATCCTGGACCACATCTCCGTACCCTTTCTCTGAAGCTGAGCCCTGAAATGTGGCAGTAAGAGAGATGCATTCTGAAAAGGTAGGGCGGTATGGTGGCTGGCCAGAAGGTACTGCCTAGTAGGAGCAAAAACGCATCCTCCAAGTGTCAGCTCAAGAAAACTGAAAATTGTCAGGTGTGGTGGAGCATGCCTTTAATCCCAGCACTGGGGAGGCAGAGGCAGGCAGATCACTGTGAGTTCGAGGCCAGCCTGGTCTACAAAATGAGTCCAGGACAGCCAGGTCTACACAGAGAAACCCTGTCTCTAACCCCACCCACCCACCCCTCAAAAAAGAAAACTGAAAACCATAACCTTCACACTCTGCCTCTATTCTAGTTTATAAGACTAAGGACATGCACTGGGCCATGGCCATTTTGTGACCAGCTGACTTGAAAAAGCCAGAAGACAACCACAGGTACTATCTTAGGTGTTTTATATTTGGAACATTCATGGGCTTGGAACTCACAAATAGGCTAGGCTGGTTGGCCACAAACTCCCAGGGATCGTCCTATTCCTGACTACCAGATCCGGGCACTATAGGGCTCCTTGCACTTTGTGGAGCCCTCTTTCTTTCTTAAAGGATTTTCTTCCTGACTAACGAGATTATAACGCTGTTTTGATAAAGATTGGGTTTTCTTGTTTTTTTAGAATCTAAGAAAGATTAACATGGTCCAATCACAGAACCAACGAAACATCAGAAAAAGAAAAAAACAGTCTGACCCATAGCAAAGTCTTATTTTTTTGTCTTTTGTTGTCATTGTTGTTGTATTGTTTGGTTTGGTTTTCCAAGAGAGGGTTTTTCTGTGTAGCCTTGATTGTCCTGGACTTGTTTTGTAGACCAGGCTGGCTCCGAACTCCCAGAGATTGTTTTCCCCTGCCTCCCAGAGTGCTGGGATTACAGGTGTGTGCCACTGTGCCTGGCTCAAAGTCTTAACCTTTATATAGTTAAACGAAGATGGCATAACATCCATGCACAGGATATATACCATGCATACTGAATATATAAAAAGAAAAGAGAAAGGGAAGGAGAGAGGGAAGGAGGAGAGGATGGGAGAGCTTAGGTACAAGAATGTTATTTTACCTGCCCTTTAAAGATGAGGGGTGTGAGCCTAGAGACAGCAGTAAAGCATGCACAGCACTCTTGCAAAAGACCAGAGTTTGGTTGCTAGCATCCATATCAGATGGTCACAACCACCAGCTCCAGGAAATCCAATGCTGACATCTGCCCTTGTTTGAATGCACATGTGCACACACACCCCACCTTCAAAGTACTTTTTTGAGAAAGAGAGAAATAAAACCTGAGACCTTATTTTAAAGGCCTTATTTATGTATTTATGTATTTATTTATTATTTTTATTCATTCATTCATTCATTCATTCATTCATTCATTTTATGTATGAGTGCCCTATCTGGATGTACACCTGCAGGCCAGAAGAGTGCATCACATCCCAGGATAGATGGTTGTGACCAGCATGTGGTTGCTGGGAACTGAACTTGTACTCTATGGAAGAGCAGCCAGTGCTCTTAACCTCTGAGCTCTCTCTCCTCCTGCTGAGGGCATTTTTACATGACGAAATTAAAGAAAACAGAAGACTGAGTTCTGTCTCTCATTATGTCTCAGTCTGTCAAAAACAGAAAAACTTCCGACAGGTGAATCTGAAGAGCCTGGCCAGATGGCCTTCACACAAGTCAGCCAACCAAAACCACGGGTGCTAAGGAGCATCTGTCAATAAGACATTTATTTATACTAAGCTGGATCGATTTTATATAAGTCAACTATTGGGTCCTTTTAAAGTATGGGCCAAAGGATAAAGTAACAGCACAGACTGTACCCCCTACTTTCTGAGTTTCTGAGGTACACAGACGACACAATCCAACCAGGCCATCAGTCCTGACTGAACTTGTTCAGTGTGCCAAGCATGGGCAGAAATATGGATCTGTCTTCTAGAGGCTTGGCATCCAGTGAGCTTCTCCAGATCAACTGTTCTCTGAAGAGCTGCTGCGGAAAGGCTTCCTCTCCATTACACAGGCGTCACGACAGCAGCAAGGAATACGGCAGGAACATTGGGTTGTACTGGGGATGCTGGGCGTTACCTTCAGCATATGCATTTAGACCTCAACACTGGAAGAATCGGTTCCTACTACCCAGAATGTACAGAACACGCAAAGACAAGGAGAGTCTGTGAGATGAGCAGGTAGAGGAAGTCCTCCTAATTGTGTAGCTCAACTTCACCTGTGCCTACGTCCACGCATGCATCCTGCAGGACATCCACCCCAGCACTAGCTTATGTGAGTCACCATCCATGTTGGCAAAGCTGTTAAAACTTTGATATAAGCAGAGGACACAACCCACGATATTAAGAGTTATGAACGAGAGGGTTGGAAACGGGGCTCAGAGGTTAAGAGCACTGGCTGGTCTTCTAGAGGATGAGTTCGATTCCCAGCAACCACATAGCTGCTCACAAATGTCTGAAACTCCACTCTCAGGGGAATCTGATGCCGTATATGCAGGAAAAACACTCATGTACACAAAATTTAAAAAAAAGAGCTATTCATTAGAACAGGAGATTCTAATGGAGGACAGAGGGGCACACACATGCTCACAACGACATGTTCTATGAAGATGTCATAATGAAATCCATTATTTGGTACGGAAACTTAAAATTCTAACAACAACAACAACAACAACAACAACAAGAATTATGCATCCCTGAACCAGATGATGTGTTTACGAGATTCAGCTGTTGCCACTGATGGCATTAGTTACTTTTGAGTTGCTATGACAACATACCTACCAGAAACAACGGAAGGGAGAAAAGATTTGCAGAGCATGGTGGCACACACCTTTAATCCTGGTGCATGGAAGACAGAGGCAGACAGATCTCTGTGAGTTTCAGGCCACCCTGATCTACAGAGTGAGTTCCACAATAGCCAGGGCTACATAGAGAGGCTATGCCTCAAAATAAAATAAAATATTTATCTTGGCCTCCAGTCCCCAAGGGCCTCTGTCTGCATTGCAGGGGAGAAAAGGAGAGCTAGCAGCGACTGGAGCCAAGACTCCTCACAGCGCAGTGGGCCAGAAATCAAAAGACGAGGAACCAGGACTTTGAAATAACTGTTAAAGAATCTCCCTGGCTATCTGATTCTATCAGGCAGGCCCCATCTCTCCCAATGCTTCTGCAGTTCCTTGACTTGGGAACAAGTGTTTAAACTTGAGGCTCTTTGGGACACTTCAGTTTCAAAGCACAGGACTGGCCTCTTTCCAATGTAAAGGATGTAAACTCCTTTACATCACTGCTCTGCTGTGCTAAAAATCCTGTTCACGGAGATCAACATCTGAGTTCGATTCAGGCCTTTGAAGGCAGGCTGACTTTTCCAGAATGTCTCAGCGGGTTGATAGGATGCAACATTACGCATCTCCATCGCTAGGGCTAGAGCACCCCCACAGGTGCTTAATGCTGGATAAATGCCTCTCTTCAAGGGAGCCTTGTTAGCTGGTGTCTTATGAGGCATTAAAACGAATGTTTCAGGGAAAAAATTGTCTCCAATTTGTGAAACTTAGAATCTACTTTGGTGTGTGAAATATAAATATGTTGAGAAAATGAAAATGCTTTCCTCTTATGTTCATTAGGAAGAGACTTTTGAAATGGAGAGGCAATCCTCATGTGATGCTTTATACGCAGATGCACCAAGCAGCTATAAAGACAACTTTTTAAATATTAAAGACTTTGAGCTGGTTTGTCGGCTGCTAAAGTAACTACCTATACAAAACACTTAACACTGAGAACCATCAGAAACCAACAGTTTCTTTATTAAATCTGTTTAATGTCAAGACTGCTCAGTGAGTGGAGTAACTTTCTAAAATATTTAACACAGAGTCACTTGCAAGCTGAGAAGATATTTTTTATCAAACACACTTAATGATGAGTGTATTAAATATAGGATAATGCTGAGTAAGAGAAGGAGAGAAGAGCTGCAGCCATAATAGTACAAGCCCCATGTGTCTCTGGCTGTGCTGACCTCAGACCACTGCCCTTTGAGGCCTATGTAACACCAAGTGGCTGTAGCTACTTGTGCATGGCTGATCGCCCTGCCACATCCCTTCTGACACACAGGGCTGACCTATGTGGCCCAGGCTAGCTTCACACTTCCAATCCTCTTGCCGTTGATTCCTGAGTGGTGAGACTTTAGACAGAAACCACTCTGCCCAACAACGCTGTTAAGTTCAACATACAGCCACATTGGCTTAAACCAGTCAGCTATAAAATTAACTGTTGACAATGACGAGTAACAATTCTGTACACAGATTCCCTTTAGATCTATCAAAAACTGAGATCTGAGGTTCACATGTATGTAGACCACCAGCATCGTCATCAAGAGAAGGCCAGTGTAGAAATCCACATATTGGTATGGGAAGTATTGTAAAGCCTTTGCAATGACCCCTTCCCATCTTGTACCCACTATTTTATGAGAGAAGGAGACTCATTTCTTCTTTACCCCTATTACATGCAAACAATTAATTTTTACCAGAGATGGTGAGCAAGTTTCCAAGTACTTCTTAGTGGCTTTACAGTGTTTTAAGATACGAGTTATTATACATAAACCCATGTCGGTGGAACCCTTGATTATGATACACAGGGCCCTGAGTTTAACTCTGCAATGGCAGAAAAAGAAAAGAGACAATGAAAGAGGGAGGGCACATCTAGTCACATGAGTGTTCACTGGCCAACTGCAATGAGTCGGCTGTACCATTGCTACAAACTTAGCATATTCTTCTAACCTTGAAGGTGCATGTGTGTCACCCACTTCAGGTCCACGGAGAGAGATTTTAGAAGAAACAGAAGGAGCAATAACATGTTCTTTCCTTAGACAGGTTGAGAGAGATTATTTTATTTAGTCTTCAAATTCATGCCACGAAACAAATAATGAGCCATTCAGGAAAAGGGCTATAGAAAGGTTCCAAGATTGCTCCGAACTGGCTCAGGAGCAAGTGCAGGCTCATCTGATTGTTTTGTTTTGTTTCCTTTATCTCTGAAAATATCAGAGTCCATCATTCTGAAATGAATGGGTAGGACCCTTCCTACATTTACATGCTGCAGTCCACGCTGCAGAGCATTTGGAGATAGAGGTCTTTCTGTTGGTTGAAGACATGAGTACGGAGCTTTCAAGATGTGACCTTTAACCTTATAAAGGAGACAGGAAAGCCTGCTTTCTCCCTGTCCAGCCACAGTGGGGAAGATGCCCCACAGGGACACCTTCGCCTGCCCTAGGAACTTTCCAACTTCGAGAGCCACAGAGAAATGAATTTCTGTTGTTAAACCACTCAGCCATGTTCTGTGGTATTCTGCTGCTAAGAGAACAATGGAGAAATAGTTCCATGATTTTAACCTCAATACTAGAAACATATAACCGGAGAGTATAGAATACAGCCCTCAAAAGGGGGTGATTTCATTTACCCATGACTGTGACACTAGCAGTGTTTAGAGATACTATAATTCTCTAGCACTGAGTACATAAGGCCCAGAGATGCCACACAGCACACATGAGTAGGCAGTGAGAGGAAGTGAGGGCCGGAGAAGTCAACCAATAAGGAAGTGCAGTGGTGTGCAAGGAATGTAGCGCAGGAGAGGAGTGGCTGCACAGCATGTACTGTATCCTTGGTCCAACCCCCAGAAACCCAACGTGGGGGCGAAAAGGACAACAATAAGCTAAGTCCAGAGATCCTACAGTATTTCCCTGTCTACAAAAAAGGCTTGTCTATAGAAGCCTAGATGTATCAGTATGTAACTCCTCTTGGAGTGCCTGGGTCCCACCCATACCAGCTCTGCCCTTTTCCTGGCTGGCTGCTCCATGTTTCTGGTGTCACCCATTTCATCACCCCAGGACCAACTTTGCAAATCTGTAAGCTGCAGATAAAGTGAGCACTGATAAGGTAACAGGGAGGCAAAACAATACGCCCAAAGATCTCTGCCATCAAATAACACCTAGGCCTGGCTCTGTGTGCTGAGGACAACTGTGGACATCAGGGCTGAGGGTGGAGTGGAAGCACTGACAAGCCTGCCTGAGTTATCGGAGTACAGAGCTCTGCACAGGCGTGTGTCATCCCCAGCCACAACAAAATGCAATGGAGTGTGCCCTGGAGGCCATTTAATCAGAGCAGGATACAAATTACCCAGCATTTGTCTCCTGGCTCGTTCTGGAGCACACAGCTTTAGCAACTGCTTTTCTTGCTGTTTATTTATACCGTTTCTTTTTGAAACAAAATCTCAGTAAAACTGCTCAAGGGACAGCTTTATCTCCCTGCCCTCACCCCCCCCCCCCCCAGAAACCGTGTGCATAAATGAGCCTTTAAAAAAGGATTCAGGGCAGTGCAACCCACTGAAGAATAAGGCAAGTGAGGCAGGCGTGCGCTGTGGGGACACCCTCCACTAAAATCCTGAATGGGTTTTAGAACACACCATTAGCACATTCTCACTTCTTCCAATTTCACCCAATTTTTGTAGTAGTAAGAACTAGTGGACGTTCTGGCCAGTGTCCCTAAATAATAAGGCCCAGCCACAAGCAAAGAAAACTAAATTTAAAAAGGTGAGGAAACAATTTTAGTTTGTAATAACTGGGATTTATTGTGCCCTATTTAAGATTATGTAAAATTGTTTGGTTTTATATTTTGTTCTCTCTCTCTCTCTCTCACACACACACACAGAGAGAGGGGGGGGAGGGAGAGAGAAGGAGGGAGGGAGGGAGGGGGGGGGGAGATTTGTTTGTTTGTTTGTCTTTGAGACAGGGTCTTACCCTGGCTGTCCTGGAACTCATTCTGTAGACCAGGCTGGCCTTGAATTCACCAAAATTCACCTGCCTCCTACGTGCTGTGATTAAAAATATGATCCACCAGAAGACAACTTCCTGAACAGAACATCAACAGCCTGGGCTCTAAGGTCAACAATTAAATGGGACTTCATGAAAGTGAAAAGCTTCCGTAAGGTAGAAGACATTCTCAATAGAACAAAGTGACAGCCTACAGACTGGGAAAAGATCTTCACCAACCCTACATCTGACAAAGGGCTAATATCAAAAATACATAAAGAGCTCAAGAAATTAAACACCACCAAACCAAATAACCCAATTAAGAAATGGGGTTCAGAGCTAAACAGAATTCTCAACAGAGGAATATCGAATGGCTGAGAAACACTTAAGAAAGTGCTCAATGTCCTTGGTCATCAGAGAAATGCAAATCAAAACGACTCTGAGATTCCATCTTACACCCCTCAGAATGTCTAAGATCAAAAACTCAAGCAACAGCACATGCTGACCAGGATGTGGAGAAAGGGGAACACTCCTCCATTGCTGGTGGGAATGCAAACTTGTACTGAGAAACTGTAAAACCTAAACTTCTGACCCCAGAGGCTTCTCCCAGTTCTCGGAACTGCTAACCTCAAGAGTTCCACCCTAATTCCCAGAATAGTTACATACAAATTTACAGATATCAGATGTCCTCACAAGAAGTTCCCTCAGGCCAGATGTCCTAATATCCATATGGATTCCAGTGATAAGCAATCCCACCTGCTTTGTGGTTTTTGCCTTTAAAACTAGCCTGTAACAGCTACTCGGGGTCCTTCGCCTCCTGAGTGCTGAGGGACCCTGACACATCAACAATTGGGACTTCTGGTGTGTCAGTAATAAATTTTACCTATACCTCTCAGCTGGTGTGACTTGAGTGGTTTCTTGCGGCAACCCCCTTCCCGAATTGAACTCCCAGGGTCCAACATTTTGGGCCAGGGTCCAACAGTACAACCATTTTGGAGATCAATCTGGCGCTTTCTCAGAAAATTGAGAATAGGGCTACCTCAAGACCCAGCTATTCCACTCCTTGGAACATACCCAAAAGATGCTTCAGCACACAACAAAGGCATTTGCTCAACTATGTTCATAGCAGCCTTATTTGTAATAGCCAGAATCTGGAAACAACCTAGATGTCCCTCAGTAAAAGAATGGATGAACAAACTGTGGTACATTTACACTATGGAATACTACTCAGCTATAAAAAACTAGGAAATCTTGAAATTTGCAGCCAAATGGATGGAACTAGAAATGATCAACCCAGACCCAAAAAGATACACATGATATATACTCACTGATAAATGGATATTAGCCCAACATGGATGTCCTCTGAGAGTCTCCACTCAGCGAGGGATTGGGACAGATGCTGGAACTTGCTATTTGACTCTAGGTGAGAGTGGTATGGCAGAATGGGGAGATAGAAGGACCCAGAGGGTCCAGGAACCCTACAAGAAGCCCATCAAGGCTGGTGGATCTGGACCCAGGGAGGCCTACACAAACTGCTGTACCAACCAAGGACAATGCCTGCAGTAAACCTAGACCTCCTATTCAGATCTAGCCAATGGACAGCTCATTCTCCATGGTTGTGGGGAGAGTGGGGACTGCCTCTGACATGAACTCTGGTGCCCCCAATTTGATAACTTCCCCTTGGTGGGGAGGCATGGTGGCACTCAGAGGAAGAGTAAGAAGCAATCCAGATGAGACCTGATATGCTGTGGTCATATGGTGGGGGAGGAGGTCCCCTTCTGTCACAGGGCTAGGGGAGAGGAATAGAGCAAAAGGGGGGGGGGGTACAGGAAGATACAAGTAGGGGGATAATAATCAGGATGTAATCTGAATACGTTTTTTAAAAAGTGTGCCACTACATGTTGTTATTTCTCTTAGCCTAACATGGAATTCCCTTCTGGGGGTTCTAAAACTTAAGCAAATCACTAAATGTAAGCTTAGCTTAAGTGTTGCCTAATAAACCTGGCAAACTATACCTCTGTAACAAAATACAGAGTTCAAATGATGTCCCTCAATGAGCACTGTTGTTTTGTTTCCAAAGCACTTTTTACTTTCTCATTTATATAAGTATCTCTCAGGTGATTCAACCCAACTACCCCTTGCTAGGTACCACTCTGTGGTAGTGAGGGTTTCTTTTCCTGTGTGTAAAGTAGTGACTGACATAAAGAAAGCACTGGGTTCGGTAAAGAGATCACTGCATTGACATGGCATTAATTCTTTACTTGTAAAATCTGTAGGTAAGAACTAGCAATGTCCCTACCAACTGCTGGACCTGGGCCTATGTCTTTCTGAGAGAACTACTCCCAGCCAGGACTGTATCCAAGATGAAGAATAGCTCACTGGATGTCCCCGCCAACTTTCAGCTAGAAGCTACAGCTTCCCCATTAGAGAATGATAAATGTCACTGTCATAATCAAAATTTTTCTGTGGTTTTCAATGTGCTGGCTTTTACGCTGAAAGCCAAAGCATTAATAAAGCAATTGAAGGAGTTGGATTATAAGTCTATGAATGTCAGTGGCAAGGTTTCCCATATGTCACTTTGCAGTAATAAAGGACGTCAGAGAGAGAGAGTTGGGCACAGGGCAGAACAGCACTAGCTGTACTTTTTAAATAGTGGACGGTGAAGACGGGGCTGAAAACAAATAAATGAGAACAATGAAAGCAAATGCAATTAATCACTTTGTCCATGGACACTTTAATGCACTACTGCGGACCACACGCTCTAAGGCACACCAGAAGAATCCGCACACCTTCTCAACCCCAGGCCACGATATTCATTTCTCAGGGCAGGACAGCTGAACCACAACTTCCCTAGGTGGCTTTTATGCAGTGAGTTCCCTGTTCATGCAGGGCCCTTTTATGCAGTGAGGTGATGTTAAGGTTTCTAGGACACCGGCTGTGCCAGATCACCATATATTTATGTCAACTTCTTCTTGAAGAGGCCCTTGCTTAGAAAAGGTCTGCCAAATGAAGTCTAAAACCAACACCAACCTGGAGTCCCCAGAAAAGTCTTGAGGCTCATAACGCTCACAGGTTAACTTCCTCAAAGGCAGAAGGGTCTGCCTTGGATGAGCCCCGAGCTGTGGGCAGCTGCCCTACCTCCCAACATTATATATTCTCAATCATCACCTGAATCGACGTGCTGTAGTCCTATTCCCCAAGGTGGAGCCATGGATGAAGACAGCCACGTGAACCTAGTTAATTTAAAAGTAATAGAGCGAGATTGCTCCCATTACATTTATCGAACTGGCCCTCCAGTGGCTGGCTGCAGTGGCAGCCAAGTCTACTGCAGGGACTCATGTGAAAACCCCACCAAAGCCACATCTTAGATTTTATTTATTTTTTTAACCATGCATGGTTTTCTTCTGCTACTGTCAACATTTTAGAACTTTTTTTTTTTTAAGTGTATGGATGCTGACTTAGACTATTGCATTCCTTTCTCACCATCACTCATCTGGTCTTGTGATCCCACCGAACAGCTGCTGAGAGTTTTAATGGACATACACCTTGAAGGAAGAGTAACCGACAAGGTAGAAAGAACACAAAAGAGAGGGACTGAAACAGCTGAACAACTAACAGCTGAATCAACACAGGGCAACAGCTGCTTTCTTTGAAGACCTTCAGGGTGCAGCATGGGGATATATACCTTTAATCCCAGCACTGGGGGGGGGGGGGGTGGGAGGCAGGAAAATAAAACAAAACAACAAAAACACATCCCAGAGGGCCTGGGTTATATTACCATATATTATAAAATTTTTAAAAATTCACTTTGTGTTTCCCTGTATGACAGACATAGAGAAAACTGTTAATATAGGTTTCCTGAGAGTACTAAACACATTCAAGTTAGGCTGGAGACGTGGCTCAGTCACTGGTTACGAGCACTGAGTACTTTCCAGGGGCCTTGTGTTCGACTCCCAACACCCACATGGTGGCTTGCCACCACCTTTAACCCTAGTTCAGGAGTTCTGTTCTGGCTTCCACAATCACAAAGCATGTACGTGGTGAACAAATATACAGGCAGAACACACATTCAATAAAATTAAGAAAATAAATTAGAAACTGCAAGATGTTTCAGTCAGTAAAGGCAAGCTTGCTTGCTGCACACATCTGCCCCATGGAATTTAATGCCCAGAATCTGAGGGAAGATGGAAAGAGAACGAACTACACAAAGTCCTTCACATACAGCCATGATTTGCATGCCTGCAATCTGTATCATGAGCAGACACACACAAACAGAGGCAGACAGACAGACAGACAGACACACACACACACACACACACACACACACACACACACACACACAGAGTAATTAATCTTTTTGGGGTTTTTGTTTTGTTTTGTTTTTTGGCTTTTTTGGGGTTTAAGACAGGGTTTCTCTTGTAGTCTTAGATTTACTTTGTAGACCAGGATGGCCTTGAGCTCACAAAGATCTGCCTCCCTAGTGACAGGATTAAAAGCATGTGCCACCACACCCAGGAGGTTTTTTAATATAATAATTTATTTAATTGTATATGCATTGGTATGAGGGTGTCAGATCCCTTGGAACTGGAATTAGGGACAGTTGTGAGCTACCAAGTGGGTGCTGAGGATTGAGCCCAGGACCTTTGGAGGAACAGACAGTGTTCTTAAGCCATGAGCCTTCTCTCCAGGCCCCTAATTGTTCTTTTTGAAAAGACCAGTAACAATGATATGTGGCCTCTGAGTAAAACATTAGCTCCTATTATCACATACTCATGAAAACCATGAGCTAACAGGAGTTTCTGGATATTCCAGAAGAGCTGCCAAGGGCCTGGATGGAGAGACACACACTGTAAAAAAAAAAAAAAAGAAAAAAGGAAGAGAAGGAGAAGGAGAAGGAGAAGGAGGAAGAGAAGAGGAGAGGAGGAGGAGGGGAAGAAAGGAGGAGGGAAGAAAAGGAAGGAGGAAGGAAGGAAGGAAGGAAGACAGGCAGGCAGGAAGGCAGGGCAGGCAGGCAGGCCAACTTGCCAAGCTCAGTCTTACTCATGTCTGTCTTCACTGTGCACACCCTCGCAGTGGGAAAAGGCTTCTCACTGTGACACGACAGTACAGCTTCTCAAAGGAAGGGCAAGCTCAGAGCGAAATCCAGAGGTAGAAAGAGGCTTCTATAGGAAGGAGATCAATGGTGCTGGAGCAGAATATTTCCAGATGCAACTGACTGGGAGAGCAGGCAGCCAACGGAACACACATATTACTGCCTCATGGTGCATCCACGCCAGCATGTCATGGGCAAACTGAACAGCCTTTGTGAGATTAAAACAAGATGAGCCCATCATGCCTCTGTCTCAGAAGTAGGCCAGTCATTCAACCATTTCAATATTACCGTGAGGGAGCGATTTTATAGACAAAGCCTGTGCAAATTTTGCCATCTGATTCCCCTTAGCATTAAT
Organism: Acomys minous; assembly: GCF_964271855.1. NCBI lineage: Eukaryota > Metazoa > Chordata > Mammalia > Rodentia > Muridae > Acomys > Acomys minous. The sequence continues at coordinate 31,159,375 of NC_140490.1, forward strand.
AGGTTTCCCTGACAAAACCATCTGTACCAGCTGAAAACTCCACTCTTGATGTCTCTTACACATGAAGAGGCGTCATGATGTTTCATTGATCTGAAATTAAAATTTCCAACCATAAAAAATATATTTAGATCCAAGGCTACGTGTCACTTCTGAAATCTTGTCATTTAAATCACGTTAGGCGTTGAATGAGATATAGGTGAAATTTAACTTTCACTGCAGTTTAGTCTGGATCCCAGAAAATTTATAACCTTGGAGTAAATCTTGCTGTCAGAGACAACATCTTCACTAAATCAGATTTGTGGCTTCTCTCCTTCCTCCAATACATTGGTAGAACTTCACTAAAACCCAGTTGTTTCCTCCTTCCAGGCCACAAAGGCTGGGTCGAGGTTTCTGGGTCACCACTGAGCCCTTCCTGGAGCTGCCTGTAATTCTTCGCTGTCGTGGTACGTTGGGTACGCTTACTCAACCTTCTCCTGACTCTCATCAGAAGCAACTGATGTGGCAGAGGTCACCAGTGAGATTACTCATAAGCTGTTTTCTACACCAGTCTGCATCCCCAGCAACTTGGAGGGAAAGCTACTCCTGTGTTTCTCAAAGTAAATGTGTCCCTTGGCTTCTGGGGGTGGGGGGCAGGCGGGGGGGGGGAAGAGGGGGAGGCCTGGTGGAGAGACAGAATTCCCTTCTTAAATGGCTATTCCATCTCAGTGTTCTGGGCACACCCTGAGGTCCCCAGACCCCCTGGGTGTCTCCTACAGTTCAGTCCAGTGTAGCCCATTCCCACTAGGCCCAGAACAGGTGTTCTAATTTGGTTCCGGTTCCGATCTACTTTATGAACGTCGCCCCCCTCCCCCCCCCCCCCCCCCGCCACCTGAACTACTGGTTTATCAGCCTTCCCCCAAATGCATACACCACGGATGTGAAAAACAGACTCCAGCCAGATATAGGGGCATACTCCTTTAATCCCAGCTCTCCGGAGGCAGAGGCAGGCAGATCTTGGTGAGGGAGAAGGCAGCGAATGAATAGATGAACAAGAATCCGTATTCTCACCTGGGCCTTCTCGACACAACACAATCCTGAAGCCAGTTGCTAAACCCAAAGCCACGACGGCCTGCCCCCACCCCCCACCCTCTGCAGTTTCCTTCCCCATTCAACACCAAGACTTGCCAAGTTCATAGCTAATGCTTTCCCTGGCCCAGCCTCCCAGGCAGATGTAGTAGACAAACAAGCCTCGTCACTTAGCTGTGTTTTCTGAGCCTCCCAAGGTCACTTTAAGTGGCAGGTCTGCTCAGTCTCTTCCACTGTCCACACTGCTATTCACTTACCTTCCAAATAGATAGATCTAGGCATGGCAATTCCCACTTCAGGATGTTTGAAAGGATTCTTGTTCCCACATTGGGGAAAAAAAAAAGAAATCTAAGGTTATCACTGTAACAAGACTTGCCCATCCTGACGGCCTCTCTGGTGAGGCCAATTTGACATCGTTGTACATTAGCCATCTGGCCAGCACATTACATGGGTGAATATCTCCCTTAATTCTGATCCATGTTTCCTGAGGCTCTTTTCTTAGGCTTTTCTGTCACATGCTCCTGTCTAACTCCTGTGTACTTTCTCTGCTTGAGGGAACTGAGGTCCTTCTCAGAAGTACTACCCAAAGCTTCCATGCTAGGCAGGCGTGCCATCTCATCCTCCTCCAGTGCAGACCATAAGTCATCTGCTGGCACATGAACTGGGATACAGGAGTCCCTAATCCCTATTTATTGACCGACTAGCTGCTGTAGCAGCAGCTAGGTCATCTCAAGTTCCTGTCCACTCCAGAGGTGTGACAGGCGCCCTTCCAAACGAAGCCAAGGCCACAGTTCCTTCGCTTGTTTGGGGTCTTCCACAAGTCGTCCCTTAGTTGAGACTCACATCACATCCTTAGACTTGTCTGCCCTCCAAATCTTCATTTCATATCGCTGGTTGTTCATTGAGAGTGTTTCTCACTGCATCCCCACAGCATGATTTATGAGTCCCTTCTACTCCGAGGACCCTGCCCGCCTCCTCAACCGTCCCTTGCTGGTCAACTGATTGATCAATGGTGGCATTTCCAGTAAAAGCCTGATTGCCTTTACCCGTAATTAAGGAGCATGCAAAAACTAATACCTATTTAACCACAAAGTCTAGCATAAATCCCCAGGCCTGGAACTTCTAATTTTCAGAAATGTTGTATCTATTAAAAATACTAATTAGTCTTATGTATATATTAGTCTACTTCCTTATGTCTAAAAAATACTAAAAGCAATATTTCAATTACGAAACAAATTTATAAGAAATTTAATAGGTTAACCTTAGACACCAGATCAGAAAGGTACCCCCAGATCCCCAAGAATTTATACAGATCTTGTTTCCTTTGGGAATCTGTCATTAGAACTCCTTTTTAAAATGTAGAAAGTAGAAGATTAAAAACACAGGGAAAATGCTTTCCTCGTTGACAAATTGTATGCAGACATAAGAATATATCTGCATAAACATATCGGCTTGTGCTTGGATATATAGAGTTTCACTAAAAGCCGAATGCAATTTAAAACTTGAACAACTCAGGATGTGCAAATGATAGTGGCAAATTGTAAGCAATATATTTATTCATCAAACCCATCTCCTTTAATAGAACATGGAGACGATCGTGAAAGCAATTTATGAAGTCATTCAACCACAGCCAGAAAATGCAAGTTGGAAAATTATGTTGGACAATGCCTGGCGACAGGTGGAAGGTGGACAGACAATAGGAAATGCACAGCATTATTTTAGTCTTACATGGATCCGTAACTCACATTTTATTATCACCTGCAATGCAAAGTTTAAAGTAAACGCAAGGTCTCATGAAAGAAGCCTCGAGCTCACTGAATGAGGAGGAGGAGGAGGAGGAGGAGCTTTTCAGTACTGTGTCCATTTCCCTTTCTTTTCCCACATACCAGTGCAGTTAGAACGGAAGTGGCTGGCCATGATCAGAGGAGGCCTGAAGGTCATCTACTGACTCCTCAATTTGTCTTGGGTTTTAATTTATGTGTTTTTAAACTGTGGACAGCATCCAGATGGTAACTTTTCCAGTGGAGAGGGATAAATTAATAAATAAGTAACCCAAGCATCGTATCAGAGGACATGCTGCCAGTGTGACTTGTTCATAAATAACATCTAGTGTTTTAGCCCTTTTAAGGGCATGTTAGGACTATGCAATTCAGGAAAACACCCCCCTGGTTACCTTTTAATAATGAGTGTGTCTTTAAGACACACACACACACACACACACACACACACACACACACACACACACACACAAAATTTTCTGTTCTTGGAGGCAAACTTGAAGCCTGTGAAAATGGAGGCACATTTGGGAGAATGACGCAGTGTACCTGAAGGGATTCTTTTGGGGCCTGCTTTACACGATACACTCTCCAGAGGTCAAAAAGAAGTCTTGTAACCTCTGAGACAGATGCTGACCCAGTGTGGGCTGTGGCCTTTTAGAAGCTACAATGGAAAGTTCTTTTGGATAAGGGCAGGGATTTGTTGGGAGTCTTCCCTGTTTCTTCTCTGGTAACATCCACACAGGTGTAAGCCTGTGACGGCCATCTTTGTTCTATACTCTGTGGACCTAGGTACTGCTACATCCGGGGCAGACCTGGGCCAGGTGAGAGCATTGTCCCCTGACATAGACACTCAGGATGGATCAGATGCCTGGCCAATCAACAGCAGAGAGTACGGAAGACACCAATGGACCCTGATGCCTAAGCCGGGCTGCTTCCTGGTTCACCTCTATCAGCATCGGTACCCATGTTCCATAAGGCATTCCTGTGCCTTTGTGACCAAGTTGTTGATTTTGAAGCTGGCCTAAGCTGCCTTTTCTTCCTTGTCTTCTGGGTAGAGGTGGTTTCAAAGTTCACAGTATTTTGCCTTTTGGCTTGATGAGGGATGGTGGGATATGAAATATTGCAGCAAACTCTTGCTCCTAGTTTGATCTACGTGCATTCCTTCTGGCTGAATTAACAACAGAATTTAATGAAACCACACATTTCATAATGTGTTTGGTCATGCATTTCAGTTTTGTTTGGAATCAAAATCCTTCTTCTTCTAGAATATGACAGATTAAATTATTAAAAATGTATAGGCAGTAATTAGTGTACGGATGCCAGGAACACAAGAATATTTTCCTGTGTCATGTGGATGTCACCACAAAAAGATCAGTTTGAGAGAGCTCTTTCATGACAAAAAGTACCCATCTTTCGATATGATATTAAAAGGACATTTCTGTGTGTATAGGCACACAGGCACACATGCATACATACATGTACATGCAGGTGGAGGGCAGAAGTTGATATAGGATATTGTTCCCCGTTGCTCTACAACTTATCTTTTGAGATAGAGTCCTTCACTAGCCGAAGCTCACCAAGTGAGTGAGGCCGCTTGGCAAGCATGCCCCAGGGATCCTCCTGTCTCCAACTGCCAACGGGACTGCAAGTACACACTGCCTTGGGGATGGCAGATCCAAAATCCGGTTTGCACATTCACACAGCAACTGAACCGTCTGCCCTTTGCCAGAAAGTTTCTAAAGGTCACCCTTTCTTCAGAGGACTCCTTTCTCCTCTTTAGAACAAAGAATGTGCATGTAGATTCCAACTTCCAGGAAACCTCTGCCTCAACCTCTCAGTAATTAATGGATGCTATGATACCCAGGAACCCTAAAGGATATTTTTCAAGCCTTAAATGAAGGCTGGGCTGATTCATACAAAGCACACTTCCAAATATCTGCAGAGTAAATAATCATGAGAAGAAACCCTTGCCTGAAGCTCCCGACACACTCCAGATTTCCAACAAGTGATGCGATTTTTTATTGTAACAAGGAAAGTCACGCACTGAAACACACAAAAACGTGCCTTCTTTGCTAACCCTCGGCCTTGCCTTACAGATGAGCACACATGTTTCCTGGATCATCATTTAGCCCATACTCCGACACCCCCCCGCCCCCCGCCCCACCCCCGTGCTGGCTCTGGGGCACATTCTTTGATGGCTTTGGAAAGCTGTGTTCTTGAGGGAAGTTTCTTTCGCTAGACTTCCGACTAGAGTAAAATCTGATTAGGCTAGCCTCCAGGTAAATTTTTGTCAACTGCTTGGCTTAAAACACAGACAGACACTTGGAAAACTTTGACAGAATGAATTAAAAAGGCATACAGGCCTTTTCACCTGTGCTATTTTTTTGTAGACTCTTGCTTCAGCTGTATGGGGTAGGAGAAGTGCTGGCCTTGGGCAGAGCAATGTAAGAAAAAAAAAAAAGGGAGGGGGGCCTCTGAGGCCCAAGAAAAGCCTCCAGTAGCCTCATATTCCCTACAACCAGAGGAGTGAAAGGTGGTTACGGACACAGACCTAGGATCTGTTAGGCCACTATGGAGAACACTATCACCTGCATCGTTTCCCTGTGTCTAGGGTGTCGAGGTGGTAGACCCTCTTTCTTATACTACTTAATGATTTTAAATACCAGCTGGAGAGAGTTTTTAACTACATAAAGCTCCATCCCTGATTTGCCCTGTTCATTTTCACAAGATGGAGACTATGAAAAAGAATGGCAGACAAGGCTGGAGAGATAGGTCAGAGGTCCGGAGCACTGGCTGCTCTTCCAGAAGACCCAGGTCCAAGTCTCAGCACCCACATGGCAGCTCACAACTGTCTATAATTCCAGTCCCAAGGGATCTGACACCCTCACATCAACATACATACATACAAACAAAACATGGATGCACATAAAATAAATACATACATCTAAAAAAAAATAAAAGAGGGGGCAGATATATCATAAAATTGAGGCTTGCCACAGTAAAGTCATAGGCCTCAGTCTTGCAGGAAGAATAAAGGCTGTGATTCATACCCAGACACACATAGAAATATGAATCATTCATACTAGCCTCCTATGATATTCTTTATGTCTCTAAATGAGATTAACGGAGGTGTCCATGGTAACCACTGTACTTGACTGAGATGCAGAAAAGTCAAGACACACAGATAATATTAATTAAAACGTCAAAGCTGGGCCAATGGCTCAGTGGTTGAGAGCCCTTCTCACAGTCAATGGGGACTTGTGTCGGACCCACAGCACCCATGTAGAAGCAAGGCATGGGCTCATGCACACCTGAAACCCCAGTAGTGGTTAACAGCTTCACGTTCAGCAAAAGGCCAGAAAACCTGAGTCCCCTCTGGCCTTCACACAGATGTGCAACCAAACACACACACACACACACACACACACACACACACACACACACACACACACACACTCAAGACAACTGACAGCTTTGCAAATGATAAAGCATTGTATTTTCAATACTTAAGAATGTTTTGAAACTTTTGTACATAACAAAATCCAAGACTAACCGAGGGCAGCTCTTAATACAGTCATCATCCAGCCCGTGTATGTGATAAAGGCTGCCTCAGCCTAGGAAATCAATTTCATTATGGCTATTTATGCAATAGTGCTAGTAAATCTGTGAGAAATAAACTGGCTTCACTTACGCCATTGATTGCCCAGGCTTAAGACAGATGGCACTTGCAAACGCTAACGCATGGGTTGTGAAATCATTTTTCTCTTTAATAACATACTCTTTATTGAAAAAGAAATCATTTAAGCATCATGACAATAAGGCACCACAATTTCTATTAACCTTTTCAAAAACTTGTGATTAGAAATGTATTGGTAAAATATGAGAAAGAATATAAAAATGGTCTTTCCCTTCTATGAGTCAATATGTGAGGAAGTCATGCAGCAATTTTCTTCCCTAAGTCTGGTAAACATTAGTGATGTCATCATTGAGGATTCCAGCATGCCCAGCCCACCACAACGTCTTTCCTTAATTTCCTTAATGTCTTTTCCTTAATTTTTACAGCATTATACAAAAGTGAGTTTAATTTTACATTAGTTCAAAAGATAATTTTTAAAAAGCTGGAAAAATTTAAGGACAGACAGTTCTCTGTGGAAAATGTTAATCATTGAAGTCACATGAAGGATTCAAAGAGACAAACTTTTATAGTTGTAAGCAAATGAAACCTTAGGACACTTGTGGAAATCTCAAACTCAACTTAAAAAACAAATCCAGTTTCTATAAAACTATAAAAATAGTTTTGAAGGCAGTCGGTGGTGTACACCTTTAATCCCAGCACTTGAGAGGAAGGAGGAACTCTGACTTTGAGACCAGTCTGATCTACAGAGCAAGTTCTAGGACAGACAGGACTACACAGAGAAACGCTGTCCCGAAAAACAAAAATAAAAACAAAAAGTTTTGAGAAGAATTAGGCCAAGCATAGGAATCCTAGACAACATGGAGACAGAAGCACAGAAACTGTTTCCAGGCACCTCCCAGCCTAGGTCATAAGACTATACTGTCAAATAGCAAATAGAAAGAACAGTGCCCTGGGAAGAGAGCTCCACAGGGTCAGCAGAGTGTGTTGGGGCAGATGTCTGCCTGGTGAGCAAGGCCCTGCTTTTAGTTTCCAGGGAGAGCAAGAGGAGAGAGGGAGGGAGGGGGGGAAGGGGGAAGAGGAGGGGAATGTGTTGATCTATATATAATTCACTCAGACCTATAATTTTATAAAAATAAGTTGATTTCTTGGGCACACAGGTGGGTAGTGACAGCTAAGACACCATATACTAAAAATCTCCAGTGCCTCTTGCAGCGTCTAACTCTTGTCTTCCTTCCCACACAGGAAAGACCTTTGGGTCTATTGTATCGCCTACTGTATAAACAGTTCTCTTCTAAGTAGGGTCATAGCATGGCTTTCAGACTGTGAGAAGAACTCACACTAACAGATGATAAACTACCAAGGCATCTGGATGTGGTGGTGCACACCTAAAATCCCAGTGCTCCAGAGGCAGAGGCAGATGGATCTCTGTGATTTCAAGGCCAGTCTAGTCTTACAAGCCAGTCCCGGACAGCCAGGGCTACACAGAGAAACCATGTCTGGAAAAACAAAAACAAACAAACAAAACATGCCCCCACCAAGGGAAAAAAAAAAAAGAGAGAAAGAAGGAAACTACTAAGGATAGTTACCACCACAGTAGTAGAACCTGCTTTTCAAGGTAGATTACTACAGAAAAGGAGATGAATAATTTCCTATCATTTGCTGAACTAGAAAATATCAGGGCCAGAGCCCTGAAATAAAATTCTATTGGCCATCTTAACCTCTGTGCTATGAATTCTAGTCTGAAGTATTTATCAGAAACACAGATTTTAAACAAACACTCTGTAAGCAACCCTAACCTACAGGTGTTAATCCTTAGCGGTATAAAAATCTCGTTTCTTGAAAAATCCCAACTGCAATGTAGGCTAAGAAATGGTGAAATGACGGGAAAAAAACCCCCAAAAACAACAACAACAACAACAAAAAAATCTGCAGAAGGCATCAACTGGCTGGTCCAGCACAGCTACTACAAAACGGAGATCAGAAAACTGGGAAACGGAATAAAAGAAGCAAAAATAAAAATAATAATAATAAAAAAAAGAAGCAAAGATTCTGGCTGATTTTCCAGAGACAGGCACCTTTGGGCCAACAGTTGTGAAGGAGTGTATGGAAGTGTCCTTGGAAGTCTGTTTCTGCTCAGCTCCCTAACTGGCCAAAGACCACGCTGTGGTTTCATGAGCTTTTTCTGAGCACTGGATAATTTCTGCATTTTATGCTTACTGACGTATTTATAATATCCAAGGTAGAATTGAGGTTGTGTTGGTGTAGTTGACTGACAGGATAACGTGTGCTGTTCCTGCTTTGTTCTGTCTTATTCAATATTTAGAGCAGGTAATTTAATGATAATATGTGGCAGTACAGTTAAGCTGTGGGGTTTTTTTATTTTAAATTTAATTAATTAGAATTTTACTAAATAATGAATTCATTTTTAAATTTATATATTACATTATTTTAATAGAGAGACAGAAAGATTGATGACATTTTAAAAGATGAACAGCCAAGGGGAAAAAGAAAAGGGACTGAGATAAATACTGTATCACAGAGAAATTAATTACACATTTTGTTAGGGGAAGCAATCGCTTTGTTTTCTGTAGAAACGAGAGTACCACCAAAAAAAAAAAAAAAGCCACTTACAGCACATACACAAAATGACTATGAAATATATGCATCACTTGGTGTGTTATCTTCAGCTGCTGTTAGGTGAGTTTCAGACCCCAAAGGCGTATCACGGCAGCTCTCAGCAAATCGATTCACTAATCCACCCAGGACTCCATCAATCCTGAAGCCAATCTCTCCACCTATCACCAAAATCCAGGGTTCCAGACCCATGCATAAGAACATTAGAGGTGTCAAATACATTGAAGTTCCTATTCAAATCCCACTTCCCTGCTAGTTCTGATTGCTACCTGCACCATTCGCGCCATAATCTACTTACACTGAACAAAGCCTGTTGGGTAAATCCTGCTGAACTTTCTTCCTTTCCCCCAGTCAATAGACACAAGCATTGATTCAGCTATTCAGTTATGACAGAAGGAAATGGCCATTCATGCTGGTGCAGTCGGACACCTTTTATCACCTAGTTCTAAGTCCAAGTTGGAAGACCCTTAATGTGTTCAACTAGCTAAGAGTAAGAACAACGGTTCCATTCCCTTAGTCCAAAAATAAATAAAATTAAACCAGCCCATGGCACTGGTCTCTCTCTCTCTCTCTCTCTCTCTCTCTCTCTCTCTCTCTCTCTCTCTCTCTCTCTCTCACACACACACACACACACACACACACACACAGTCCCTAAAAGAAGCTTTTGTTTGTTTGTTTTGTTTTCAGACATGCTTTCATTGTGTAAGCCCTGGCTGGCCTGGAACTTGTTATATAAACTAGGCTGGCCAGCACAGTGCCATCCACACAAAGATGCACGCTTGTGTTTTCCAACAGAAGTTTCTAGCTTCTTTTGTGAAGTCAGACATTCTGACTGAGATTGGCTTATATCCCTAAAACACCACCCAAAGCATCATCAGTGGTGAACACTGTCACTTTTACCTTCACAACATAAGTGTGCCTGGCTCTAGGTCACCAGATATATGATCCACTTAGCTGGGTGTTGTTAACAGGGACCGAGGAAGGAGCCAAAATGACAACCAATGATGGAAAACCAAATTAAATTCTGTGGCGTCTACATCAGTGACACAGAAACAACAACATTTACACGTGGCCTGTCGGGTGATACTCTACAAAGCACTGTAATAATTCCCGTAAAGACTCTCATCAGATAAACCATTAGCGCTGGGTGCCAATTCACAGACGAGGAAAGATGCTAAAGAGCAGTTCCAGAATCACACTATCACGGAGCAGCAGTGATGGGATGGGTGTAAACAGCAGCCCACAGGCTCCATAGCCTTAGCTGCTGGCATGGCATTGTCCACCCAGAGAGCTCCATAACAGGGTGCAGGCACACCCTCAGTGAAAGACTACATCTACATGGGAAGGGGGCTTACAAAATTATGTGTGGCATGTTGACATTTCTACATGTTTAATTTACATGTTAGTGTTTGGTAATAGGAAGAGCATAAAGGATTTGAAATTTTAAAAGATGTCTTTAAAAAAAAAAGATTTATTTATTATTATATAGTGTTCTGCCTGCATGTACACCTGTAGGCCAGAAGAGGGTACCAGATCTTACTACAGTTGGTTGTGAGCCACCAAATGGTTGCTGGGAATTGAACTCAGGAACTCTGGAAGAACAGCCAATGCTCTTAACCTCTGAGCCATCTCTCCAGCGCCATGATTTGAAATGTTTAATTGTTATGTTTTCACATGCTACTTTCCTACTTGTTTGTAACTAAAAAGTAAAGGCTCACAATGATGTTAGAGTTATTCTCTTAGCTCCTTTCCCATTTTAAAGTAAAATGCATTAATAGTGAAAAATTACCTATAGAATTCAGTGAGATATAAATAAGAAAATAAGTGGTTTAGAGGGACTAGGGAAATAGTCCAAATCTTTGGAAGTCTGGCTTATAGTGAGAATTTTGATTTATTAAAGAAACAAATATTATAAGAATATGTTTTTGTTTTAATCCCAGGTGTGGGACATGGGACTGTTTCACAGCTGCTGACTGTGATTTGCCTTGTGCTCTAGCAGAGGTGTGGTTTTGCCAGCTGCAGATAGTTTCTTCAATGGTGTGATGTTTGCAATTCTGCTGACTTTTTGGAGGGCATATAGATGCTAGGGCCTCAAGAGGAGGGTGGGTTGTTAGTTGCTATTTGTTAAGTAGTACTGAACGAAGAAGAAACAACAAGAAGAAGAAATTAGATATCCTGATGGCGAAGCTCAAACTTGCCCCAAGGAGCTTGAAGCCCCTTATCAGCAGGAAGTAGTCTAAGGATAATGTCACCCCCTTTCCTCTCTGTCCTCCTTTTCTCTCCTATCTACTGTTAGGGGCTTGAAAGGGAAGAAGAAAAGGGATGGAGAAGGGGTGAAGAAAGAAGAACCCACAACGAAGCATACTCACTGTGATAGTGTTTGGTCCCCCTCACAAGCAAAGCAATGCAAAGGTCTCAGCATCAGTCAGTCATGCCTTGATCAATAGAAAAGGACCCTAAAGGCAGATGATTAGATTCTTTAACTGGCTTGGATCAGATCTACTTTAGTCTCTTTAGAGATTTCTATTAGAATGTCCTCTCTAGGTGCAGGATTGTTTCAACTGAAAAAAAGAGATGGTGGATGGTAATTAACTGCTACTATAGTAGAAGGATTCTTTAAAATTATAGATAATTAAATATACATATATACATGTGTGTGTGTGTGTGTGTGTGTGTGTGTGTGTGTGTGTACTGCTCTAAGTATATCAAAGTCAAAACTCAATTGTTATTATTTGTTTTTTGTTTGACATAGGTTCACACTCTGTAGTACTGGTTGTCCTGGAAATTGTTATGTAGCCCTGCCTAGGAGTGACCTGGTAATCTTCTGCCTTGACTCCCAAATGTTTGACATTACAATGATAAACTGTCCTGTGTAGGTACTGTTTTAATTTACAAGCGTTGTGTTTGTGGACTATACCATAATATTCTGACCTATGGGCATCACTGTGGAATGACTGCAAGCTAATTAAGACGACTGTCACGTCACTCAGCATTTCTCTAGGTGGGAACATTTTAAAATTTATTCTCCAATGGCTTTGAGTATGGCTGTGGTAGAGTAGTTGCCTAAGCCTTAGCTGGTGACATGTAACTCACCCTCCCCGAAACAAATTCCACAACAAACAACAAAAAATAAAATAAAATAGCCACCAAAAATTTCCAGTCACTATTACCTATAAGTACTGCACTCTACACTAGACATAAACATTTTGCTCTTCCATCTTGTGATCCCTGATTCATGTGCCCAGAGGGACCAAGTATAGGAGGAGCACTTGCCAGTGGTCTGGGTACTGCATGACAAACTCTAACGAGATGCTTCAGTGTGGTCTGCTCTCGAGGTCCTCTTCCTGCAAGGCTGCCAGTTTTGCTTGTTTTGTGCTACCATGACAATAACACTCTGGTCGAAAACAACTTGTGGGGGAAAGGGCTTATTTTATCTTACAGGTTACAGTCCATCTCTGAGGGATGTCAAGGCAGGGATCTGAAGCAGACACCAAGGAAGAATGCTGCTAAGGGGCATACTTCCAGGCTCACACTTCCCTATACCATCTTTATATAACCCTCCCCTACCTGCCTAGGGATGGTACCACCCACAGCAGGCTAGCCTCTCCGGTATCAACTAGTCATCAAGAAAATGGCCCACTGCATATCTATAGGCCACTCTGATGGAGGCAGTTTCTTGGCTGATGTGTGTGTCAGGCTGACAAGATTAGCCATCACAGATACCTAAGACAAAGTTGCTTTGCTCGAAGAGAATCTGTTCAAATCGGTTAAGATGCTCAGAACAGTTTATTCTGATAATTCCCTCAGGAAACGCGGCAAGCTCACTTGCAATCAGAAATAAAACCCTTGTGCCTATTGGCCTCACACTTGCTGTCCTTGGTCCATATCGTCACCCATAACAAATATGGGGCCTCCATCTGCAGGGAAGGGTCTTACTCCAGACTGCCCACATTGTGCGGTAACAAAGATGAGCAAACATGAGCCAACTCTGTACACCACAGAAACATTGTCTGGTGAATTCTATGAAGGCATTTGACACAGCTGGAGCACACTGTAGCTACAGTCTTGGTTTTGCTCTTTTTAGATTGGTTTTGAGTAGACAGAGGTACCTCTGCTCAAATGGTGGAAGATCTAGTTCTTCTGAGATTCACCTGGTGACCTTAATTTACTCAGGGCCTGGCCTACTGGAAAGAAAGAGGTATGGGCTCCACAGTCTACAAACCTTTTATAACTTGAATTCAGCCCCTACTGTAATTGTGAGAGTCTAGAAAGCTCTGGAAATAGTGTCTGAGTGCAGTGGATAGGAACAGCATGTCCATGAAGGATACGGGAAAAATGAAAAAAAAAAAAAGCATTAGTGTTTTTGCCTTCATTTATGCATAATGAGAAACAGTGGTGCGGTAGGGTGCATTAACTCACAGCACCTTAGTTAATCTTAAGTTCCACCTTCATGAGCTCTAGAATCTGGGGCCTTTATCTTGATGGTGCTAGTTGAGATGGGAAGACCTGCTCACTGTTGGTAGCACAATCCCCTATTCAGGGATCCAGGACCTTATGAAAAGGAGAGTGAGTCAGGCACAAGCATTCACTGCCCTCTGCCTTCTGAGCATGGTTTTGGCTCCAGCTAGCTTGACTTCCCTGTGATGATGAACTGTATTTAGGAACCCAAATAAACCATTGCTCCTCTGAGCTGTTTTCATCAGGACACTATCATGGCAACAGGCTGTGACACTTGAATTTTACATTTTTTTTTCTTCCTTCTTCTTCACTTTGAGACAGGTGTCTTAGTTAGGGTTGCCATTCCTGGGATAAATACCATGACCAGAGGCAATCTGGGGAAAGGGGTTTATTGCTCTTACATTTCCCTATCACAGCTCACCACTGATGGAAGGTAGGACAGGAACTTAAACAGGGCAGGATCCTGGAGGCAGGGACCATGGAAGGCGAGGCGCTGCTTACCGGTTTGCTTCACAGGGATTAGGCAGCTTGCTTTCTTACAGAACCCAGGACCACCAGTACCACCCACAATGGGCTGGGCCCTCCCCCATCAATCACTAATTAAGAAAATGCCCTACAGGCCTGTCTGCCTACAGACTGATTTTTAAAGAGGCAGTTTCTAAATTGAGCTTCCCTCCTCTCAGATGACTACAGTTTCTGCCAGGTTGACATGGCCTCAAACTCCCAACCCTCCTACCCTGGCTAACCAGGTACACAGATGACTCCACGGCCAGTTCAAATTCAGTTTACAAGATAAACAACACCCACTTCCTCCTGTTGTCAATCTTGAGTACTGCTAATTTCACTGCTCTAAGGTTTTGCAAGCTTAAAGCTTACATGGAGTGTAGGTTTTGGTGCTCTGACATGCCCAAGGGGCTGTGTACCAGGCCTGGTGCCAAGGGAATCCAGAGGAGGGTATGGCCTGCGGGCTTATGGGGTGGAGCTACGCTGAAGGACCTGAAACCTCCTGGCCTTCCCATGGAGGGCACCTTCAAAGACAAGCAGCAGGGCATTCTCATGGTTTCTGCTTTAGCTCCCGAAAGAAACAGCTAATCTCAATCTAAAATCCCCACGGGCACGCACTTTAATTCCACGACAGTAATTGCTCATGTACATATTAATAGCTCTCAAAACTCTGGGCCTCAGTGACTAATTGGAACAATTTGTCTTGATGCATAGATGTGATGGCGGTTAACAGAAGAGCCACGCTCTGGAAGAACAGGTCTCAAAAAGAGCATTTCCTGGGCCGCAGGACTAACCCCCGCCCCCCCAGCCTTGCAGTAAGAGGCAGATGGATGAATGTGTTTACTTGGGAATACCTAATTCATTTAGGGCGTTCTCATCCTTCATATAAGAGGCAGGTTGAAGGGAGGATTTGCTTCTTTAAACATCTTTTAAATGAATGAATTAAAAGTTTCCATTCTCTGGAATTAGTTTCTCGCTTTGCAAACCAGGGTGCCTACAAGTAGAGGCTACATGAAGAAAATGTCATTTTCTTAGCACGTATTACTGCTCCTGCTAAGGGATTGTGTTCCTTAACTGTGTGCCAAGATCCAGCAGCCAACACACAGACCCCCTTGCACCTCAGAGCGTACATACAGCCGGTGCAGATGGCGGAGGGAGTTAATAAACAAGTAAACAAATCAATAAGTAATTTCGGAAAGTGATGGGTAGGTACTGCAAAGAAAATGAAAGCATGCAACAGCAAGGAAAATGACAGAACAGAGAGGGGAGAGATGCTGTGGGTGGGAGGCTGAGGCCAGGAATGAGCAACATGGCAGGCAGAGAAAAATCAACAAAAGCAAAGTGAGAGACACCGAGGGGGGGGGAGGAGTCTGATCAGGTAGGGTTTTAGAAGGTAAGTAACGAGTCTTGGATTTATTTTAAGACAGAGATGGAAACTAATAGGAGGTTTTAAAGCAAAAGAGAGAAGATGATACAGGTCAAGGGCTGAAAACAAGGCCTTTGGGGACAGAGAGGACCGTGCAGCCAGGGAAATGCTTCTGTAAGTGCTTCAGAGCCTGAGTTCTGGTCTTAGAAGCCAGGCAAATGGTGAGGTGGCTCACCACCGATGCCCAGCATGCCAGAGCAATGACAGACAACCCACCGTAATGGCAAGCTGGGTCCCAGTGAAAGACCTTGTTTCAAAATTCCAAGGTGTTAGCTAGGACTGGTGATGCACACCTTATTCCAGCGCTTGGGAGGCAGAGGCAGGAGGATCTCTATGAGCTTGGGCTACTTAGTGAAAGCAGGCCAGCCTGGGCTATATAGTAAGACTGTCTTTAAAAAAAAAAAAAAGAAAAGAAAAGAAACAAGGTTGCTCTATAATAGCCACATGTAACTACACACATGAGCACGGGCACACATGTATGTATGATGTATATATGCACACCTACCCATACAAAAGGAAACGAGTAAAAATAAATCAAATAATCCTTTTAAGAAAGAAACACATGCATTGAAGATGGGCCAGTAAGTGTGAGGAGGAAATGAAAGCAAAAAAGATGTGAGTGCACATTGTCCCTGATAATGGGACAACGTGATGATGGGTTTCATCGTATAAACCACTGCAGGTGGAATACGTATTTGGTCCATCTAAGACGCCAAACATCCTTCTCCCCCAGCTTCCACGTGCAGGGTTGGTGTGATCCATCATGAAAAGGACTATGCTGCGCAAGGAGCAAGCGCAGACATGCAGCACGCTTTATAACGAATGCCTATTGCCCTCACGCCCTCAGGGGGTTAAACAGTTCAACCCATCTTAAGCCGGTGCTGACTCCCTTGAAAAGATGTTTCAGAATAAGCCAGGACCAGCTCCAAGTAGTTCATGTCTAGCAAACTCAAATCCACCCTGAAGGGGGGGAGGGGGAGTCTTCTTTAATTAATACTCGGTTTAACAGCCACTTCTCTGTACTCTGCTGTTCTTTAGATATAATATTTATTACGTAATGAAAACCAGAATGTGAATACTGTGTCATCAGACATTTTAAAGATCCCTCCTCCCCTTAAAAAAACCTAATGGCTGCATCGGATAGTTATTCATAATTTTCTCCTCAAAATTTCCCTATTAAAAAATATCAAGAAATACAAAACTTTTTAACCAAGTGAACGCCAATATCCTATCTCCCCTGAGGTGGGTGTGTTTGTCTCTCAACATAGTCAGAATTGGCTGTTCTCAATACTCTGCCTCTGCTCCAAGCAGTTACCTCTCTGGAAGTAGAGAGCTCACCTTCTCAAGGAGCTCTGAGCAGCCTGCTTCCTTCCCAGTGCAGCCAGGAACTCCTTCAAAACTGCTACAGTTTCCCTTGATGAGTGCAACATAGCAGCAGCTTTGCATCTCACCTCTGCTGCAAGGCCAGAGGTTCCCTTGGGATGATGACTGTGTCCTGTCACTACCTCTTCTTCCTCCCTTCCAGGTGTGCTAGACTCCAAGCTGTGCCACAAACATCCCAGGCACACCGCCGCCTGAGGATCTCAGCACCAAGTGAGGAAAACTTCTCAACTCAGGACTCGGTCCCACAAGAAAAGGGAGATGTCTCCAAATAAGCCCATGCCACTGAAGTCTAGAAACTGAAGAGAGTGCAATGCGCCCACCCAACCCTTCCACACAGAGGCAGGAGAGCTTCCTCCAGAGGGGCCGGGAAGCATTTCCCCAGATGATTCTCACCACCGCCACCCCCCCCCCCAACCTGGACATGCAAATACTCAGGGGCTTAAGGGAAATTGAATTTGGGATGTCCTGAATTAAATGATCATGGCAACTCTTATAAAGGGAAACATTTCACTGGGGCTGGCTTACAGTTCAGAGGTTTAGTCTGTTATCACCACGGCAGAGAAGTATGGCAGCATGCAGGCAGGCTGTTTTAGACGTTGCACACATTTGCTGGTAACCAAGCCGTTAACAGAAGGATACATTCTGTAGGGTTTTGTAAATACACTAGACTGAAGCTCACACACACACACACACACACACACACACACACACACACACACACAATTTATTCATATTACATCACAATTGTTATCTCATCCCTTGTATCCTCCCATTCCTCCCTCCCTCCCTCTTTCCCGCTGCTCGCCTCCCCTATGACTGTGACTGAGGAGGACTTCCTCCCCCTGGATATGATACCCTAGGAGCTCACTCATTCTTTATAATGAAGGTTTAAGACAAGGACCCAGGGAACATACACATGGGTGGTATGTTCCAGGGAACATACAACTGTGGTATCTTAGCCACACCTATCCTGCTGATACATGAGACAGAAAGTGATAAAGAAACAGGGTGGCAGCGGCAAATGCAGTGGCAGAAACAAGCACGGGGGTGACTGAGGCCTGGAAATTATGTTTCTTCCAAGTCACCCATGCTCTTAGAACGTTAAATACTGACGGATAACTAGGAAATGTCTCCCAAACACTGGCTGTTCTGCAGCAAGACTGCCAGGCTTTCGGAAGTGAATGGTGTGTCCAAATGGTAGGAGCCAGGAGTTAGAAGTTACCTTAAACATATTAACCTGAGTTTTAAAGTCCTATCAAGACACTATCAAATACTCAGGAGAAGAAATGTCTTTTTTTAATATTTAAAGTTGAGTTTTGCAGAGTTGGCCTAGCTAGTGTCCATAGATCCACAAATGTTTTCCAGAACAAGTCTGCACTGAACACAGTGCCAGGCATACAATCCGGGTTGGGAAGCCTTCGGAACGTCCTTCCTGTCCCATTCAGGGGTGCTATGAATTTCTCTGCCAGGGATTTTAGGGAGGGAGACCAAACAGACTTTCTTTTCAAACTTGACTTCTTTCTATTCCTTATAAATCTTTCTGACTGTCCCTTCTGAGTGCCAGTAGCACTAAAGAACCAGCTAAAGGCTTTAGATTTAAGGTGGCTTGAAGCCTTTCTGCTCAAGTTCTGACAGGATGCAATAAAGGGGGTGGAGGCGGGGTGTGAGCCGCGTGCCAGTAAATCCTCTGGACTTGAACTCACAATACATGTGATCAGGCTGCCCGAGGTCTCTGGCAACAGAGCACAAAGGTCTCCTCAGCCAGCTTTATTTGAGTTCTTCAGGTTGGAAAAGGATTCTGAAAAGAACAGGGCTCAAAGCTCTGGGAATAAACATTACAAAGGAGAAAGAAAAAGAAGGAAAAAAAAAAAAAAGGAGAGAAAACCCAGAAAGCCTGTGAAGAAATACATTCTTGACATATGCAGCTGAAGTCTCTGTAATAAAGATGGTGAGCCCCAAAACGAGACAGAAAAACTGCACACATCTATTGGAGTTTTAAAACTCGTCCTTGTGTATAGAGTATATACATGAGATTTGAAACAAATTAAATTATCCAATACATCACGCAGATTCCGACCTGCGTCTGCCCCTTGTGGTTCCAGCAGCCACAGCACGTTCCTTTAGCAGACATCCTACCATGACCTGTGGTTGTCAGGTTGTGGATTAGCCCCTTCAAGTTGGTCATTCTCCAGCATCCAGCACTTTCTTCACCTCGGCCTCTTTTATTCTCATTAGAAGAGGGGGGAAAAAAGACAGAACACTACAGACACTGCTCTCGAATGACTTCCACTCGTTTCTCGCTAGCTCACTACCCAGTTCCACTGCTCTGGTCTGGAGTCTGTATGGCTTCATGTTTTTGCATAGGAGCCATATGTAGCATGTGGCTAGTGAGCACGTGGAATAGCGAGGTGCTCTGTCCAAACAGAACTATGCTGTTATAATCTATAACCAGTGTTATACTATGGGACTAGTAAGATGATTCAGTGGGTAATGAGCCTGGCTGCCAGCCCTCGTGACCTGAGACTGAGCCCAGGAATCCACACGGTGGAAGAGGCAAATTGACTCTCTCAAGTTGCCCCTGGCCTCTACACATACGCTCTGGCCAGGTGCCCCACCTGTAAAATAAATTTAATAAGATAAACTGAGTTTCCAAGAATTGATATTAAAAATAGAATGCAAGACATCTCAGCCATAATTTTATATAGTTGGTTTTATGTTGGAATAATATTGGGGTAAATATAACAGATTATTAAAGTCAATAAAAATTGTAATAGCTTCGATGATAAATGATAATGAAAATAAAATAATCTGTATAAAGTAAACCGTTCAATTCAAATCAAACCACCTGTTTCTTCTTATCTCTTTTAATGTAGGTTATGAAAGTTCAGAATAGCAATGCACAGGTCACGTGGCCTTTGCTGTGAGGTGGTGCAGCTCTTGTGCTTAGACTGGAGTGGCCGGTCTAGGTAGCTACCGCAGCACCTCCACAGACACTGCCTGCACCATTTACACTGTCTGTGTGACTTATCGCCTATGAGTTCGAGCAGCCCCTCCACTTTTTCCTTCCCTGTTACACAAGAAGCAGTAGTGAAGATTCTAACAGCATGCCTTGGATGCTTTATAAATCACTGCCCAAAGCAATGCCCCGCCCCCAAACAATGAAATCATGAATCAAATACAGACAAGCATGGACCATACTACTTCATAGACTCCAGAGCCTGGGCACTAGAGCAGTGGTTCTGAAACTGCGGGTCTCGATCCTGTGGGGGTCGCACGTCAGATATCCTGCACATCAGATATTTACATTACGGTTCCAAAAACTACCAAAATTACAGCTAGGAAGACGTTGAGGGTCACCCCAACATGAGGAACTGCATTAAAGTGTCACAGTATTTCAAGGTTGAGAACCTCTGGACAAGAGCATCGGCATGGATCACTCACTGTTGCATGAGTTGAGGCATCCAGAGATTAAGACGAGTATAGGACTAGAACCTCCTTATAGCCCGAGATAGAATCAAATGAAGAAGCTCTTGGAAATTTCTTAGCACACACAGTTTTCATTACATTGTGTCTGCAACATGATTTCCACACACCCATCACCTGCTCCCATCCCCAGTCTTCTCAATGGTTCTCTGAAGGTCCTGGGGCACCTGACTTCTTCTGGAAGTATGACTCCAATCATCTCCTTGGTTCTAAGTCTCAAAATGAGTCAGCTGCCAGCAACACGTTGGCAGCATGTGGCTGACACACCATCAAACAACCCTCAGCTGAGTCGACACATAAGGATGGCTGTTGACTGCACAGGGACAAGGACCCACATTCATGTATGCACTGAGCATGCTCCTATGTACCACCCACAAAAGACGACTTGCCCAGGGGAACACTAGACCTTAAATAGACTCTTTATTGGAACAAAGTCAACATCAGAGTTTCAAGGAAATCCATGGACATTTGGCAGAAGTCACGTCGGAGCAAGTAACTAACATACGCCAGGAAAGCACAGAACCAACTCTCTAGCACCCTCAACGTCCCATTCAGAAACAAGCCACATATGGCAAGCCTGACAATTTACTCTTAAAGTGAGTTTGCCTCAGAGGAACTATAAGAATTTCATTGTGTTGAAAACAGTGAAAAGCAAAAGAGAGAGAGAGAGAGAGATGGCATTATCTTTAAGAGAACATGACTCAGTACCCACCTCTCACACCCAGGGAAATTCTCTCTGGTGACAAATCAAGAGGCTATCAAGTTCATAAAGACTTTAAACAATTAGTTTGAATAAGCCAAGGTGCCAGTATAATCTTCAAGTTTAACAGAAATGTCAAAGCATTCCATGTGTCCTCTGAGGACATTTGAACAGGAGCCCATGTGACCAAGTCAACCAGAAGAGAGAAAACATCTGAACCTGTGTTTCCAAAAGAAAGGTAACAATTCCACCATCTGAGTAAAGGAGAAGGGCAATCTTTACATAAGCTTAAAAAGGTACTGTGCTGGGGGCCAGTGAAATGACTCTGTGAGTAAAGGCACTTGCCCTGGCCAGTCCTGACAACATGACATCAAAAACTAAGAACCTGGGCTGGAGAGATGACTCAGAAGTTAAGAGCACTGCTTGCTCTTCCAAAACATCCTGAGTTCCAGCAACCACATGGTGGCTCACAACCATCTATAATGAGATCTGGAGCCCTCTTCCAACTTACAGGCCAGAACATTGTATACATAATAAATAAATAATAAATCTTTAAAAAATTAAGAACATCCATGGTGCAAAGAGAGAACCAATTCCACCAAGTTGCTTTCTAACTCCCACATGTGCTCTTCACACATGTGCACATGTGTATGCATGTGCATGCACACTAGACATAAGACTAATTTTAAAAATTATTATGTTAAATAAAGCGAAACAGATTTCTCCTTTATTTTTTATTGCTGTTATATAAAGTGATGGACACCATTGTAGCATTTTCATATATACATACACATGTACATATATAAATGAAAAGTTTTATTTTTTGAAGTAAAAGATACTTCACTTCCCTTAATACAGTAGCAAATGATATAAATCTTTAGGAAGGCATGCCGGTGCCTAAATTTATTCTGCAGAATGCAGAAAAGGGTGGGCCTAACATTAAGACCGTACCTATGAAGCTATGAAGGTCAGAGATCAAAGTGGGCCAAGACGTCCAGATGTTCTGACTAATATATGAGCTGTGAAGAAGCTGTCATGCACGCAGCAGGTGACAAGGGTGACAACATGGGCCAGAAGTGCTTTACCTTAGCAGAAGGAAGGCAGGCATGAATCTCCTGAGCCAGATCCTAGGGCCACAGGAACACCTTGGCTAGCCAGAGAGCTACTGAAGTACTCTCAGGCAGAAGCAAGATGTGTTTTATCAAAAGCAAGCTGCTGGTCTCTCTATGTGGGCAGGCTGTGAGCACATAGGTCTCTCCTGAGGCCCAGGTGGAGAATGACAGAGAAAAGACAGATGCAAGCCCAAACAGAATATAGGGGAAGTGAATGTCAGATGAAGTCAGCACAGAACCGGCCACTTCTTGTCTCCTAGACAGGCCCTTATCTTAACCAAGAGTGTTCATAGCATCGCGGCAGGGAAAAGAAAATTCAGAAGATCACCAAAATACACCCAGCCTTCCAGAGAGGGAAGTGGTCAACATGTTGGGTCAGGGCTACAGTAACCCAGGCTTCTTGGCAACAGAGCAATGAAGGCAAACATGGGACACAAGAACCACAGAATGGTCTCAGACATTCCTCCAAGACCAAAGGGAATCTTGCGCCTATTTATTTTTTTGCAGAAACTTACTTGATGATGAGACCTGATGTGAACAGATGCAAAGTTATTTACAGAATATATTTTTCCACTTAGAATGGGCATTCTATGCAAGGTCGGAGCAGCTTCCATGATGTGTGCTCTCCCCCCGAACCCACCCTCTCTCACCTTTCTAAAAGAGATTCTGGAACATCTGACCCCCAGAGTCTGAGATAATCAATTGCTGCCCTGGAACATATGGCAATGTGTACACGGGATGTATTGAGAAGAGCCTTTGTTTCTCCGTACTTGCCTAGATACCCTAGCCAGAGCCGAAACAAACCAGCTGCGAGTCTAGCTGGGAAGGGCACAGACAATCAATTTGGATCATTTAAGCTTATTGAAGACTTCAGCTCATAAAAAGTCTGAATCAACAACTCCTGCAATCGCTTGTTGTAATAAATACGATTTTAATTACCTTAGACAACAAGCGTGCAATGAACCTCCACTTTAATGGGGCTCTCGGAGGTTTTCCTTTGAATTCACTCCAACTTCAATTATTAGTGGAAATGCATTGTGCTTCAATTCCTATTTGTGTGTTAGGAACCATTAGCTACAGGACCAACCACAGGCCAAGGAAAGACTATGGAACAGGAAAAAGAGTAGAAGACGGTGGCAGTGCTAAGATCACCAGCAGCACTGGCACCAGGGAGTCCAGGGGACCAAGAGACAAAGATCAAGCCATCCTAAGAGCAGGGTCTCTTTCACCAGAATATTTTCAGCTCTGTGACAGACAACTATACACTACCTGATATAAGCAAAGTCCTTGTTGCCTATGGGAATACTCACTGGCCTTACAGAAGGTCACCAACCTCAGGACCATTTCATGGTTCTGTTCTAACAGCAGGCTCAGATTCATCCCTCTGTTATCTTTCTAAGCATCATTATCTCCACCAAGAGCCTTTATCTCTTGGCATAATGCCCCTCTGCTTCAGAGTCCATCTATGGCAGCCGAAAGGACACACCCAGTTCTGCAAGTGTTCACCTTCAGCATCACCTGTAGAGCACAAACAACTGGAAGGCAGGGACTGTGGCTTCCTGCTTTGCTTGTGTTTCCATCCTTAAGAGGAAGAAAACCTTTCGTCATCAGGGAAGCTGCTATAGGGCTCCAGAGAGCACCCCAGGAGGGGTCTGTCCCCCAACACAACATCTGCAATCACTCCGGTTTGCTTTTCTGAGTTTAACTGTGCTGGGGAAGAAAGAAAGGAAGAAAGGAAGAAAGAAAGAAAGAAAGAAAGAAAGAAAGAAAGAAAGAAAAGGAGGAAGGGAAGGAGGGGGGAGGAAGGGAGGAAGGGGGAAGGGAGGGAAGAAGGCAGGGAGACAGAGAAGGAGGGAGGGCAAGAAAGAAGGAAAAAATAGCTGGCTTTTGAGGAGCATTGACTTTTTTTGGATTGTATAATGACTTTATTGTTAACTATTAGATTGGATGTTTTTAAATACAACTACTATGATACCAAATCCAGGATTTTTTTTCCAGGAAAATGGAAACAGGTCTAAATTGTGGATTCCTAAAAGACCATGATTACTCTGAAATAATTCCTGGGAAGAGCAAAATCTACAAGGCCGACTTTGCTGCAGTTTACCCTTAGGGAGCAGGGCCAGGTCCGGATGGGGCACATAGTTAAAATTCATCCTGGAGGGCGGAAGAAGGCTGTGGAGTTGCTGAAATTGCCAGTGTTGTGGCTAAGTCTCAAGATGCAAGGTACATCGCTTTTCTAACCAACACGAGAAGCTTCAGTCACCGCGTAGGAAAGGAGCTCTCAGTATTCAAATGTGTGTACAGTGGTACCACTGAGATGAATGGCAGCTCAATTCCACTAAATGCATGCTTCCTTTGCTCCCGTAGCTCACACATGTGACACTAGTGACATCTGTGGGCTGGACTGCGTCTTGTACAGAGGGCTTCCACATACCGTGGCACATGACCAGCATCCTGCCCTCAATATACTAGCAACCAGTAGCATACACTGCCAACAGTGAGGACAGACACTAGTGGGCCTTCCCCATCCTGGAATTTACTCAGGAACAACATGCTGGGAGAAGGAAAAGGCTGGAACCCAGTGCTAGGTAGAAAGGACATCTATTTCACAAAAAGAGATTTCTCTGTAAGTAAGTGTGCACACATAGATATGTACCCACACATGTGTGGAGGCCAGACAACTAAAGGTGCCACTGCTCAGAAACTAACCACCTTGTTTTTTTATACAGGGTCTCTCACTGGCTTGGAACTTACCAATTAGGCTAAGCTTGCTGCACAGGGTAGGGACTTAGCTGCCTCTGCCTCCTCCCCAGCATTGGAATGACAAATGCATGCCACCTTATCTGGCTTTTTCACGTGGGCACAGGGGACCAAACTTAGGTTCCAAGCACTTATACCAACTGAGCCATCTCTAAGCCCCTCCCTGAAAGGCACCTGTAGAGTCGCCTAACAAAGGGGGACTGAAGGCAGGGGAGTGATGATGGGTAGAGCCACACTGAGCCAGGACAGCTCAGTCAGGAGCCCTTCTTCCTTCTACTGAAGCTTACACCTCAGTCAGAACCCTGACAATGGACAAAGCCAGGCAGTGGGCCTCTCTTTGCTCTCCTTCCCAATGTGGCTACATTAAGTAAAATATGTCTAATTGGCCTTTGGAGGACAAATGGCCCAACCTACCTTGTTAGGGCTTCTCGCTAGGGCCAAGGCTCTGACCTCAAATCCAATAACACTGACACATACAAAATGATAGCCCTGATATAGATCAACTTCTCCACAGTAAGCTGAAATTTTTCCGGGAATGTGATGTAGGTATGTGTGTTGGGTCGAATGGCTAGTTGAGGTGCGGGGGAGGGGGGTCTCCAAGC
This sequence comes from Acomys minous, assembly GCF_964271855.1. NCBI lineage: Eukaryota > Metazoa > Chordata > Mammalia > Rodentia > Muridae > Acomys > Acomys minous. The sequence goes on from NC_140490.1 coordinate 31,184,917, forward strand.
ATCACTCAGTACCCATGGCTCCTCCCAGCACCTTTCATCCTGCCCCCTACCTTAAACTCCCCCTCCCAGGGGATAGGCTTTGCTTCCCCTCCCCAACTTCTCTTTCCTATGTAAGGCAGAGATAAGCTGACTCTGTGATGTTCAAACAGCACAGGATCACCAGGAGGAGCTAGTGTCAATACAGAGATTTAGCAACGGCACGCTATCACAAAGTTTTACAGACACGTTGGCGACAGAAGTGAGCAACTCTCCTATGCATATTTTACAGTTAAATCGGATCCAATTGCCTTTAATCCCTGCAACTTAAGTACCTCCAAATATACCACTAAGAACATCAACATGTTATCACAGTTTATGAAAGCAGGCTATGAACCAGCTGGGCATGAGGAATCCAGTTCACACAGGCAGGCTCACTACCTTGATGCCACGCAAAAGCAAACTTGAGCAGACAGTTAAGTCTGGGCATCAGAAGCACCAGAGCTTGTTAGCATCAGCAATTGATGGCACTCTTCAAGCAAAGGGAAAAAATCAAACAGTTTTCAAAACTCATAAGGCCTCAAAAGAAAATGTCTATGCTGCAGGCTGATCTACACCACGTTGAGCAGGACCGAAGACTGTCCTGGCCCCAGAGGGTGTGACTGCTGACGAGGTACAGGCTCACTTTCCTGCTCCAGAGACATTCATTGCCAAGCCAGATTAAGTTCTCAAACTTGGAGCCCAGTTCTTTTGTTAAGAACAACATGAGCCCAGTTTAAAACAAAGGAGCTTCAGAGCAAAGCTGGCTGGACACACAACCGGCCCTTTAACTCCCACTGCCCATGGGAAGTGGAGGCAGGGCAAGGCCAGAAGGGAAACCCCACAGTTAGAAACACGATGTAACTTTGATTCTAGGAAGCAAGTTTGCCATATACAAACAAAGCTTGACTTCTAAGAAATGACTCCTTCCATTCATAGGGGCAGGAGGAACCATTAAGTGGAAACCTTATTCAGAATCATAATTAGTGTGACCAGGAGAGAGGAAGTCCCACAGACAAGGATGTATATGGACAGATTTTGGTGCTGCAAATTAATTAAGCATCTTCCCACAGCAGTAATCTCAGGTGTCTCCAGGAAGAGCATGTAAGCATGTGCGTGAATGCATGTGTATACCCACACGTTTTTTGTGTATGTTTTATTCCACAGTTCTTGGCTTCTGGTCCTCCAAGAAACTAAAGAACTTTTTTCTAGAGAAACACTACCCTGCTACAACACTGTGTCTTGGGATTGCCTGTCAAGAAAGTCTTTGTTACCTTGTCTGATACGGTATCTAGCCCTAGCACCAGGAAGATCTTCTCTCTATACAGGAGGAAAAACAGTACAGCCAGCCCAAGAAAAGTGAAGACACATGTCTTGCCAAGTTGCCCTGTCCAGGCTACTGGCACTAACTCAGACATTTCTGTACATAGTGTTGTCCACACTTTCATAAAATCTAAAAAACAAAACAAAACAAAAACAAAAAACAAAGACTCTATAGGCATAGGGCTAGGGATCTCTGCACAAGGGGAAGAGGGGGGGAGCGTCACAGGAGGGTTGAGTAAGAGCGCATTGACGGAGACATCAGAAGCTCCTATGTGCTCCTATGTCCCAGACCCCTACCCTGTTTCTTTTTCTCTAGCCAGATTATCTAGAACCTTTAAAATATCATTTGCAACAGACCCGTAAATGCACCTAAGTTCTATGAGCTATACTAGAAAATTAAAAATATTTAGAGGTATCAGGAGTCTCAGAGGCAGGGTTGCCCTGTAGGAGTGAGGCTTTCAGTGAGATCTGCATATAATCTCCACAGAGCTAGTGCTGGAAAAGAACAGACTTCAAGAGTACCACCGGGGAACAAGCTTCACACATCCTGGGATCTAAAGAGGTCTGTGTGGTGAGAATACCGGAGGAAAAGCTGAAGTTGAATGCGCTGTCCCATTTATCCTCACAAGCATCACCACAAAAGAGATATCAATGGCTTTCTCAGCTCACACAGGTTCTCACAGATGTGCCAAGTATTCCTAGAGGCCTCAGAAACAGGCAGGAGGAGACAGGTATTGTACCTAACACTTTATAAATCACACATAAGTTTGAAATACATGCATTCCCATTATGAAGAGGGTCTCAAATATGTATCAGGCTACCAAAGCAGGACATAAATTGAGAAACATTTGTTCCTGAAAATGAAAATGATACACTGCCATCTGGTTCCTATGATTAAACCATCCCAGCTTTCCACAGTGACTCCCTGCTTTGTATAATTAAAGACTGCACCACATCTAGTGAGATCTGCCACACCTGCAGGCTGAGCACATGGGGAGCAAAGCAATCGGCGCGGGCTATCCCAAACACAGGGAAAAGTGAAAGAGGCTCACAGTACACATGATGTGCCAGGTGACACTGATGAAGGACCGGTTATGACCGACTCCTTCCTCAACTCTCTATGTCAGTACTATGGACTTCTGGTCACCAGCCTAGCTCTGTGAAAACATGGACTCAAAACATTTGAGGAATGAAGCCATGCCTCCGTCAATTCTGGGAAAAGATGACAGTGGCTTGTACCATCAGTGGCCACGTCTTCTGTCTCAACAGCTGGCAGGGACCAAAACAAGCCCTTCAAAGAAGTTCACAACTCAGAGAAGGTTCTGACATTCCTTTCCATGTCCCCAGCCATTTCATTTTCTAAAGAGTGACAACAAAGTCTTCTAAGCTTCACACGAAATGTCCCCTTCACAGAAAAGAGGGCTTGAGAAGTGGATAGAGAAGGGAAAACGGTCATCACTGAACAGACAAAGGCTCCTGTGCCCACGGACGCTTGGCAGCTCTTCTCTTGAACAAAACATGAGACCTACAGGAAGCTCTCTGCTATGCTCTAGATGCAGGGTTTCCTGAGAGAGGAAAGCAGGGAATGTCCATTTAGCCTGCAGAAGGACTGAGGCAAGGACTCGGCAACCAACAATGGGAATCCCAGGGACCCCCAGTTTCTCTCACCTCCACGGGAAACCTCCGGCCATTGACGCTATGCTCTGAGCCAGCTGAGCCATTGCTGTGGCCCCAGTGAAACTCCACTTTCTCGGCTTTGAATCTGCCCGGCAGTCCAGCACCACTCACAAAATAATCGTCTTTCAGGAGGATGGCAACTGTCAAATGGAAAGGGGGGGAAGAAAAAAAAAGTGAGTTTCAAACCCAAACATACGTTTTGTTTTGTTTTTGTTTGTTTGTTTGTTTGTTTGGTTTTTGTTGTATTGCTTCAGTCAAGTTCATGATTGGCATGGTGTGGATCATTTCTTCATACACCTATAAGGCAAGTCAAAACCATCAACTTCAGTAAAAGGCAGCACTGCTATATAGCACTCCTTGGACTGCCAATTGGTTCTTGTATATAGTGCTATCACCTGAACGTAACAGTGCCTTCATCAGAACAGCTGTGACTGCTTGCAAGCGCTCCCAGAGGTTGTGTTTGCTGGCCACTAGGGCTCGCTCACATAAGAAGAGGGAGAGAGGAGAAATGGCCCTTCCCTCAGATCTCAGCCTATCCTCTCTGTGTGGCTACTGTCTTCCCTAAGGGCGCATGGCTCCCTTGTCTCCAGAGGCACAGGAACACAGTGCATGGAAGATTAACTGAAATAGGAGTTACAGCTAAGCACACTGTGGGGAAGTCATCATCCAGACTTTCGGGTCATCCTCATCCTTCAAGTAACCCATCTCTCATGCTTTGTAAATAAGCCTAATAAATGCACCAATAAGCCCCATATGGTGGGCTTATATTTTGGTTTATCACTGGTGTCCTTGAAGGAGGGGGGCAGAAGTTTGGTTCCATCTCCCTAGGCAAAGAGTTACCTCAATAGTTCTAAATGATGACATTCCTAGAGAGACTGAAGAATCCCTTATCCATTGAACAGATAGGAGGGAATGGAGATGCTTCCAGAAAGAGATATGCACCTGAAGCACTGGCTCCTGAGGCTGCCAACCAGGACTCAAGGTCTAAAGCCAACCAGAGATGTACAGTGAGCTACATGGGACAATCGTGCTTCCTTGACCAACAAAACAAAACAAAACAAAACAAAACAAAAAACAAAAAAACCAAAAACAAAAACAAAAAAACAAACCAAAGACTTAGGCAAGAGAGCATGGAAAAGGATTTGGTGCCTTGTCCCACATTACGGCAACAGCAGTGGGTACCACGCCCAACAGTAATTCACTAAAATATTGCCCCATGATCCTATTTCCTCTATTGCTTTCTGTAACTCCAAGCTTCAGAAAATTATGTTCAGTTCATGACAATACATGAGAGCATCCACAACATAAACACTTTGACCAAGTCAAACCCCAAATATTAAAAATGTAGCTTTCTTCCTCAAACCCCAGGAACGGGCATTCAACAATCATTTGGATTTCTCTTTCCATAAAACTTCCAGTTTGTACAAGGGGAACGCGATTATCTGAAAGCATACAAAACAGTTTCTCTTTTATAGCTGCTACATCCTCACTCTCTTTTTTTTTTTGTTCCCTCTAAAGTTGATCCATTCATTCATTCATTTAACAAACTCTTATTGGCTGCTAAATACATGGCAGTTGCCAACCGATACACTGATTGGCGTAGAACCAAACGGCGAGCCTGTGCTGGCTATGGGAAAGCACTCAGGTTCTCTTGTCTCCTCCTCCTACAGAGATCCGAGTCAGAGCCTCACAGAGGAATCCCGCATGAAAATTAGGTCCACATAAAAGATAGGGACTAGACTAATGACCCATTTCTGAAACAGGGCAATTAGTTTCAGTGCTCTGCTATGGAAAGGAAGCATTAAAAGCAAGTAGGGGCCCTGATCACATCAATCCCCCTTTTATTGCATTCAAAAGGCACTTGTTCACCAACTTCTGAAAAATACACAGTAAATGTTCAATTAGTGGGACGGTGCATTAAAGAATAAGATGAAGTAAAAGCAAGCGTTTCTTGTGCCAATTAAACAAGCTATGGCATTGTTCCAGCGTTGCTCTGTTTGGGTATGTTTTAGAATAGAGGTCGGCACACGTTCCCTTTAATGGCCATTAGTAAATATTTTAGGATTTGCAGAGCACTGAGCCCCTGGTGGAAACTGGGTTGAATAAAACCAGACAGAGAACGTATGTAAATGAACAAATGAGACTACATTGTACAAAAGCGTTATTTAATCATATTGAAATTTGAACTTAATGTATTTTTATGCATCATAAAGTATGATTCTCTTTTGATTGTGTGTGTGTGTGTGTGTGTGTGTGTGTGTGTGTGTGTGTGTGTGTGTGTCCTGTGAGTATGTGTGCATATGGATATGCATATACATGAATACAGAAGCCAGAGGTCCAAGTCAGGTGTCTCCCTGAAGAGCTCTTTAGTTTACTTTGTGAGGTAGATCCTCTCACTGAACCTGGTGCTCGTTGGTTGGCTGGGCTAGCAGGCCAGGGAGCCCTGAGTCCTCTTGCCTCAGTTTCCCAGCATTGAGACTGCAAGAATGCACCACCACCTTACTCGGCATTTACACAGGTACTGGGGATCCAAAATCAGCCCCACATACATGTGATGCAAACACTTTTCCCACTGAGACACTTCTCTAGCTGCCTTTTATGATTCAACCATTTAAAAATATTAAAACAGGCAGATGGCCTGTAACTACATGGAAAAAATAGTATCAGACTTATTATAAAGTTGAGCACATTATGAGCTCAAACTGATGGGTATAAAGCCATTATCAAACACCTTCTAAAGTGCTTGTTCTCCAACCCCTCTGTGTGCCACTGATAATACTCAGCCCACTATGATTGCTAAAGATACAATTTTGCTTCAGCAGCACGGAAGCGAAGATTCTGAATGTATCTCTTAGGACACACCCAGTGACTCAGCATCATCTCATGAATATTGATTCTTCCTAAATCATTTATGTCTCTGTCAGGGGTCATTTTACTTGTTTTATATGAATAATTAAAGGTATAATTAGGGAACTGTGTAATCTGAAACATTAATCTCAGTTTTCATTTTATGGAACCTCTCAGCAGACGCACAGCATGCCCATGTACGTAGACCCCTCCAAAAATAGCTTATATTTTGTTTACATTTTATGAAACTGGGAAGGGAAAGCTGCCCTGGCTAGCTTGTAACAGCACACTTTTATAAGGGCTACTGATGGGTAACAGCACTATTCTGAACCAGGGAAGACAAGGCAGTCTCATAGACAACAAGCAAATTCTCCGTTCCTCAGTTTCCCTTATTGTTCACAAGAGCATGACCTCAGCGCCATCCCAGTGAGGCTCAACAGTGTCACTTTCCACAAGCACCATATACAGTACACGGCTGATGGTGCCCGCTGTCCATCGCCTCAGGGGTCAAAGTAGAAAAGCATGTGAGGTGCGGAGGGGAAGGTGCAGGCACACAAATGTGATTCCACATGCTCCCACAGGGCTCAGGATGTGGCTCAGTGGCAGAGAATGTGAGAGCATGCTCAAGGGGGGGGGGGGGAGGGCTCAATAACCAGCAAAATACACACAGTGTGCCTTATGTCAGGCCTGGGCGGCAAACTGAAGAGCTGAAGGTTCACTTTCAGTTCACCCCAGAACAGACTGAATAAGGACACTTTCTTTTACAAATTATTTCAATTCTTTCTCTTTCTTTGAAAAGAAAATCCCTGCTACTTATTCATTCCACTCTTCATTTCAAAAGAAAGTATTAAACTAGAATTTAATAACATAGGAATCTTTGATTTATTTTCATGGATTATAGACTTAATTTTAACAGTAAGTCTGTGTCAAACCCTGGGGTTTTCCATTTGTGATTTGGATACAAAAATTTTCTTTGAAAAAAAGATCACCTTATTTAATAAAAATAAAATTAGCAAACTTAAAGAAAAAGCCTAAGTAAAGAGTATTACAAGACTGAGCGAAAACAAAATGTAAAACAATAAAAGTAACAGCTAACTGTTGGTAAGGCAGACATGAGGGAGTTTGCTAGTGAATAGTTGAACTGGAAAACAATGATTTATAAACTCTGTGAGGGCCAAAAACTTGGCCATTGAGGTCCTAACTCCAGTGCTTGTGATTAGGTGGTGAGAACATGGTGTTGGTGTTTCCGTGAGTGAGCAGGAGAGAGACCCTTTGCCCTTTCCCCCACTGGGAGGGCCACAGAGGAGACCCTCTAGGAATCAGAAGAGAAAGTCCTAGCTGGGAGTGGAATCCACAGATGCCTGCAGGTTGGAATTCTAGTCTCCATATCTGTGACAAGTGTGTCAGCTACTCACGGCATGGGGTGCTGCAACAGCAGCCTGAACTGACAAAAACAATGGGACAGACAGGGAAGCAAGGAACACACATGCAAGTTAGCTTCCTAGGACTTCCATGAGGATCAAATGCTAACGTAGACTGTGAAGAAATCCAAACAGAAGGTGGGAAGATGGGGAAGTACAGGAGCTTCATACTCAAGGTTTTTGAAAAGCTGGAATTCAAGGGCAGGTCCACACCAGCAGCTACACCAGAGCCTTTCTTTGGACTCTGAGGCTAAAGTCTCCTTCAGGCAAGAATAGTGCCTCTTTAGGACGACACAGAGCCAATGTCTTAAGTGTAGTCTGCAGTAAACAGTGTATCTCAGTATCTGAGGATCATTTGATAGGAAGCTCTGGGAGCCGTGCAGGGAACTGCAACCTCCTCTGTGTTATCCTAGGAGCTATACAGTCAAGCAGGGCAAGGAGAGTGACTAGGAACCCAGAGAGCAAGTCTACATACAGCTCTTCCAATGTGCCTCGACTGTTAAAGCCCCAAGGACAGGAAAACTCAAGCAGCAAAACGGCCTCTGACCCTTGATGTTAGTTGTTGGGAACTAGGTGTCTGCAAATATATCCACTGCCATCATTTCTTTTTTACAAACATAAAATGACTTTTCAAAAAGATTGTTTATTTTATTCCCATGAGTGCTTGTCTGCATGTGCACTATGTTGGTGCCTGTAGAAGCCAGAAGACGGGGCAAGATTTCCTGGAGTTAAGATGGCTTTGAGCTGCCACAGGGGTCTAGGAAGCAAACTATGGCCCTGTGCAAGAGCAGATGGTGCTTTTAAGTGTTGAGCCAACTCTCCAGCTCCTTACACCCCATTTCTTGAGGATGACGTTAATAGGTGCAATGGTATTTTCAGACGTAGAAAAGAGTATAGGCAGGAAAATGCAGTAAATCAAAAACAGTGGGCAAATGGAAGAAATATGCTTTTGGCAAACACATCTGCCATGCCTCCCAGGTACAGTACTGAAAGACTAGTGGTTCAAAACAATGCAAAAGTCCTCCAATAGTTAAAAATTGCTGGAGGACATGGCTTATTAGCATATGTCAAAAATCCCGTTGAGGCTTTACATGTAATCACTCTGCCAGACATTAATGCTGGAAGAGTAAGATTACACTGTGGCATTGCTGATAGAAGCGCTGCCTTTTCATCCCACGGAAATCAAGGATGGCGTGGCAGGAAAACTAACTCAAACAGCCGTGGCTCCCGGGGAAGAAACAGAGGCACGATCTGCCTTACAAAGGGATTTTAGATCGATTTGTCAGAAGAGGGTGAGGTGCACCCCAGTCACCCTATGATTACAGCAGATGAGACACAAACATGGCAGTCCCAGGAGAAAAGACAAATCCAAAGATGTTCCACAGGAAGCCACTGTCTCTGTGTGACAGGCAGCTTCAAATAGTGCCTTCCCGTGTTCATATTTCAACATCAAGAGACCATCTATTTTACAGATAAGTGACCTCAAATCTCAATGAAAAGGGAAATACTTCTTGGATTTACTTTCTGAAAATATGAGGCATGTAAAAATACTTCTAGAAAAGAAAAAAAAGTCTGCTTAAAAATAATGACTTATAGGCTAGGAATATTACTCTGTGGGAGAGAGTCTGCTTAGTAATGCACAAAGACATGGGTTACATCCCAAGCACTGAAGAAAAAAAAGGGGTGGGGGTTAATTAAGAAAGTAAAGATTGTTTCCATAACAAGATAGATATGGCTAGAGCAAGGATAGACCACATGACTTACACAGTACGGATGAAAAAAAAAAAGCTTAACTTTTCTAATTTTAAGAAATAGGTGAAGATAATATGACCCTTTTCCTCTACATCCCTCCATACAATGTTTCAAAACTCATAATATGCATGTAAAATCATCCCTCTAAAATTTGCATGCTTCAGGTTATGTGTCAATATGATTCCCCAATTAGCATCTCAGGTTAAACAGTTACAATGAATCCTGATCTGACATGTAGTGAATCCTTATTTATTATACGATTGAGATGATTCAAATAAGAACTCTCAATGGGTGGCTATTTCTCCCAAATACTAGTAAATCTGTGTAGTTAATGTTAACATCGACGACAGAATGTTTATTATTTAAAAAAGTTTATCACTTAAAAAGATTACAAGTTGGTTTCAGTGCCAAAGTTCCAATAACACTATATGCTGAAATTCTTAAAAAAAAAACAAAAACAAAAACAACAGATCTTACTTGGGTTTATTTCATCTATAAATAGTATGTCACACCAGTCCATCTGTCCATCTGTCTTCACATTGGCAGAAGCCTTTCTATGGGGCCTTCACAGGGCCTGAGCACCTTTGGGAGCCTGAGCTGGGGCCAAACTTAGTTGGAGCTGCAGCCTCTGCCTTGGTTTGCACCTTGGGCTTTGGTTGGCAGATCCTACGACCCTTGGTCATGCAGCTTCGAATCCTCTTCCCAAGCTTGGGAATGAGTGATGAAATCAAGATGGCTGAGTTTGCGGCTGGGGTCCTTATGTGTCACAAGGGCGTTAATGGCTCTGCCCGTGTAGTCACTGCCTTTGCGTTGCTTGCCTGCATCTCCTTTAGGCCTTTCTTGTTTGTCTCTTGGCAAAGCGCATGTTCCTCGGGAAATTGGGATCAACCCCCTTAAGAGATTCATATCTTTATAACTAGCTTCTTGATGACATTTCTGTACCATTTGTAGGCCTGGTTGTATGTTGTGTGGCTCTTGGACTTGGCCATGTCTGCAAGGTAACCTGAGGCTCCTGCAGTGCCTGGGTACGCTGAAACTTTTAAGAGCTCAAAAAAATGACTGTATGCTCTCCTGTCAAACTGCTGGTAGTTGCTGTCACTTTGGAACTCGCTCCCATCATCTCAGTGAATTCATGGGCCACCACATAGTCTCCTGTGAATTCCACAGTAATGTAGGCAAACTCAGTAGTACAGGACCTGCTACCCGCTTGTCCTAAGGCCTCACGTCTGCATGGCAGACGGATGCAGCCGCATGCTACTGGCTGGGCTCCAGAATCAGGAGAACTCCATCAACGGCAACAGGTAGGAAGCCAGCGGAGCGACAGAGATTGATAATCGGCTTTTGGAAGGCCAAGGTCATGAATCAGCTTACACGGAATGGACCCGGCACATGTCTGCAACCTTTCACTGGTGATCCCAGGCTGAAAACTGTCACTGAAACGTGTTATCTCTGCAGAAGGCTGTCAAGCAGTACAAGTCAAGTAGAAAACTGTCGCAGGGCGCCCTGTGTGCTGCCTCTGGCTGGCTTCGACAATGAGATATTGAAGGGGCACTTACTCCAAGCTCCGGTTACACCAAGCATGAAAAAGCTCTCACCCTGTTTTCCAAAGGAGACCTACATTTGATATGCCGACTTGACTATGGCCTGGGAGTGGCCCATAATGGTGAGCCCATGAGAGGGGATGGAATGGTGCTTGCAAACAACACTGCCAGGCATGCAACATGTTTCAGATGGTTAAAAAAAAAAAAATCAGAGTAAAGAGAAACAACTCCCCAAATGTGTCCTCTGAGCTCAATTCTACAGACATACTGTGATACATATCCCCCACCAACCCAACCCACCAACATACACCCCAGTGCACAGATATATCATAAGTAACATTAGTGGGTCTCCAGTTTGCCTTGAACAGAGAAGAGGGTTGCCTGTTATATGGCCCTGTAGTAGTTTGAATGAGGTTGTGCCCCATAGGCTCAGGTATTTGAACACTAGTCAGTGGTGCTGTTCGGGGAGATGACAGGGTCCTGTATATTACTGGGAGTGCCTTGATTGGCTGCAAAGGATTTATTGAGATGGGATAAAAGAGGGAGGGAATATGACATTTAGTTTAACGGACTCATGTGATAAGCAGTTAAGTAATAAGACGATAAAAAAAAATCTCTTTAGATGTCAATTTAATTCTTGGCTAGATTACGCTGGGACATAACACACGCCCCAGTGCTTCGAGTGAGATCCAGCACAGCATCCTCTGTGACAACTGGGAATGATCCAGGAACCCCTTAGCTGCACTGGAGTAACTAACCATTTACAATGGTTAGCATTTGCAATGCTGAGAAGATGGCACCATGTCACCGACCCCCAGATGACAAGTAGTGTGTAGGAAGAACAGAGAAGGCTCAACCATAGGACTGACACACGGCTGAGGCAGTTCATGCCATTCTGATATTGTAACTATTCTGGATGAAGCATGCCGCCAAAGAAAATTGGATGTGTTTCCATTGGGACCTTTGGCACAGTGAATTCTCACACTTTCCCTCTCTGTGGCACTCGGTGTGGCAGCCACTGACTCTGTGTGGCTGCTGAGTTTTGAGTATACTCAGGGGGGCCCAGTTTCATCTCATTTCATGGTTTTTTTTTTTTTTTTTCTGAGACAGGCTCTCACTGTGTGTCCCTGGCTGTCCTGGAATTCTGTCAACCTCAAACTGGCCTCAGACTCACAGATTCGCCTCCTCTGCCTCCAAAGTAATGAGGGGAAAGGTGAATGTCAGGATACTTAGCTTTAATTTTTTTTTTTTATTAAAACTTAAATTTAAATGAAACCCCCCCCCCCCGGTACTTAGTGCCTGCAACATTCATGTTTAGACTTAATGAGTATCTTCTTCAAATCTGTTCCATGAACCTAACACTTAATTCCCTGGACTATGGCAACCGTATGAATCTGGTATTATTTTATGACACATTTTATATATTTGTAAAATCCGAGGCACAGAACAATAAGGTATTTGCCTGAAGTCCCATGTTGTTTGGCTGTCAAATCACTGACTTCTTTAGATTCCTTATAGCAGTGGATACTACTTAAGAAGCAAGCTAGAATAAAGCCATACAGCAAAGACACCCCAAAATGGTTTTTGTTGCTGGTAAACAAAGACAAAGAAATAGACAGAAACACTCTACCTGTTTTCCCTGTGTTTTTCATCCAGGTTTTGTTGGAGGACTCGTTGTCAAATCCATCAAGTTGAAGGTCCTGGTACTCTTCACCAACACGTGCATGGTGGTCTAAAATGTCTATAGGAGACTGATGGCTGCCGCCGCAGCTGGCACTAGATGTGACCCAGTGCTCAGGACCATAGGCACCTGTTGAAAAAAAAAAAAGCAACACTTCAATCCCAATGGTCCAAAAGTCTGGGTTTAACCAAACCAGACAAGAAGCTAAAGGGGCTGAGGAGGTGGCTCAGCAGGTAAAGTGCTTGCGAGCAAGCATGAGGACCTGAGTTCAGATCCGCAGTATCTGTGTAAAACCAGGAATGGTGGCCCATGATGCTGCCTTAGCATTAGAAGGCAGGTAGGCTCCCTGTCCATTGACCTCTGCCCTGCATATGTGAGCGCACCACACACACACACACACACACACACACACACACACACACACACGCACGCACGCACGCACACAGCTGAGTGCTACATCTTCGGAGTTTTGCACGTCTCCATGGCTTTGTTCTTTGACTTAAAAGCAAACTCTTGCTACCCTCATTTTTACTCAGGTACTCAGGAAGTATCTGTGTAGAAGGATCATAAGGGTTGTTCATGTTTAAAAAAAAAAAAACAGGAGAAGGAACAAACACACTTAAGACTCAATGCAACTCAAACTGGTTGTGAACCTTTATCAGTGAGGGAGGAGGCCAAACACAGTTTCCCATCACTGGCTTCGGAAAGGGTCTCAGTTTGCCCACAGGTTTTGCCTGAGTCTCCTTCGCATGCTTCTCATCAACTATGGGACGATGAAACCACTGCTGAGCTGTAGCACTCTTGCCAACAAAAACTTCTAGGAAAGTGTCTGCCATTATTAGTAAAGAGAGAAGAGCCACCCGGAAGAGCTCAGGTGAGCCTCAGCAAGGCAGAGGTCAGGAAACACGCGGCATTGGCTGCTCGGCCCAATCTGGAAATGAAAACACTAGTGGAATGACGGCTGGTAAGGGGAGAGCCTGCTCTTGGAGCTTTCTGCTTCTATGCCTTACTTTGATTCTTGTTGATATAACAAAACAGAAAAGATACAATGTTTGCTGAGAGCCCTTTTAGGATCAGGGCAAGAGTAAGTCTAAAGAGGGAAGTGGATAAGCTTTATGCATCTCAGAAAAAGAAAGACACAGACATAGACATACACACAACACACAGACACACACACACACACAGACACACTGTGCACACAACACATACATATACACATGTATACATATACACGTGCATGCACACACAAACACAAGCATACATACACTCACACACACATATATATCCTTGCGTTTTTTAGTTTTCAACTGTTAAAACATCATATAGAAAAGGTTGTATAGGAAAGTGAATCGGGCACTTTGTGTGTGTGTGTGTGTGTGTGTGTGTGTGTGTGTGTGTGTGTGTGTGTGTGTGTGTGTGCGCCTCCCCCCACAACTACCTCGTGTGAAGGAAGACACAGAAAGACCGTAAGTCTCCCTGCTCATCAACTAGAGCCCCAGTCTGGGTCAACCCTACCATGGGCAATCATGGCACAGTCCCTTATGTCTACTGCAGCTCAAAGCAGACACAAACAAGGCGCCAGGGAAAAACAGGGACAAGCACAGACATCTTCTCTGTCAAGAAAATGGACATATCATAGCTGCAAGAGCAATTGCAAGAGGGTCTTTAAAATGATTCATATTCTTGCTCTCTGGAAAATACTTCAGCTTGGCGATAATGCTGGGTCATTTCCCCAAATGCCCATCCCTAACAGTAAGAGAAAAAATGGACTGTCAGAAAGAACTCATTCACACATTGGAAAAGGTGTCATAAGCCGGGGGCACTTTTGAGTCATTTGCAAGTGTTTAATACTTTCTAGAAAAAGTCAACACTGCCATTTTCTTTAGGGTGAGAATGCAGCGAAGCGGGGCAATGTCAAGGGCTTTTTGACACAGAACACTGCACCTCTTGTTTAAGTTCCCCAAGGCTAGCGTGAGCCACAAAGAGAAGCAGTATATTTTTGCAAACATTTTAGCCAAAACTTATTTTCGTCCACCACATGTCTGGGGAGTTTGGGGCACGGGGAAGGGGATAACAAATGGCTCCAATTAGCCTCTTTCCACTGGCTCAATTTTCTTTCAGATGCCATAAAAATACACTGAAAAACCGAGCGAAGCAACTGCTAATACACTGAAGGGGAGCCAAAATGTGAACTGTGGTTAGCTACAAAAGGATCAGCATGTTCAAAACATGGGATGCTGTATATGGGCATCTACAAGTAAAATGCCATATAGAAACCTCTTACTGGGATAAAGTAATAACCAGTGTCATGGGGCACCAGAAAATAAGGCTAAATACAAACAATGCCCAGAAAATAATGAAGGCAAGCCCATCACTGCAGAACCTGACACTTGACAATTATCCTACTACCCCACCACTATTACACTAATAACAATTATTATGATGATAATTAAAAAAAAAAACCTAAGGTCAGCAGAGTGTTTACCACATACATTAGATGGGTGAAATATAATCTAGGAGATTATAAAAAAAAATAATTAGTGCTCACACTGGTGGGATTCACTCATTACAGTCTTAGGGTTCAAGCTGACTGCGTGCTTGCTTCCACACTTCCATCCAATATACATTCAAGTGCAATTTTAATTGAAACTGATCTTCCACTTCGGATTTCAAATTAATTCTTCTTTGGAGTGCTTCATGCTCCAGACACTCTTGCTTTGCACAGCCCCTATGTCATTAGTGGAGGAAATGGAACGCTTTTCTCCACGCTTGCAGGTATTGATTACCTACACTCTCACTGCTGCCATCCCATACAGTGTATATCTGATGTTGACACTTTATAAAAGTTTGTATCATTAATCATTCACAGTTACACAGTCTCACCACGTTAAATGGTTTGATTTTTGAGGATTTTGTATAAATGCATCAAAGAAAACAGAAAAAAAAATATCAAAAATGACGTTCAGTACAGACTAGTTATAAGATAACTTAGCTTGCTGAGGAAAACAGCACAAAGCAGACCTGTGAGCAAGACGACTTCCTCTCAGAGGTCTGGCATTACCCATCTTACGATACGGAAAATTCATTTGCAGGCTATCTCTCCCTTAAGAACTCATAGAAAAAGCAGGATATTTGCATTTCAGTAGCTCAATCCATTTGAAACAGTTTACCCCTCTAGCAATACAACGCCATAAACAGGTTCGCATTCTCAAATAGGGAAAGCTGGGCTGGCTAAGCAGGCACAGGCTGGTGTGTCCCTACCCCAAGTAGCTTCCCACTCACCTGTCAAAACCACACAAGTGAGACCTGAGTGGAGAGACCCGGACAACCTTTGAATACCAGGAGACCCTGAACATGCTCCTCATCCAGCCTAGGATGAAAAGTATTTTCTTCTTCATGAATGCAATGAGTCCATGTGAAGCTGCTGGCTGAAAGCCTGGTCTTCAGAGAAACAGCCTCCTCCTAGGAACATCCCTCTTGGTTTCCTTTGGGCCTCATTATCACTATTGCTAACTTACTGTTTACTCCTAACTCTTAAATATCTATCTTCCCCGCTCGTGATTGTGTCTGTAGGACAAGGTTCATCTACGGTTTAGCTTTATACCAACAGACTGCACTAGGTCACACAGGAAGGGTACCCGCATCATTTCCTCACCCCAAATAACGAGAGAGCAAAGTCCTACAGGAGAAAAGCCATAGGCAGGACATATGACCATTGCCATGTCCCATCCTAAGGCTACTGTTCTTACACATGCCCCAAATTCAAAGATGTCCCAGGAACTTTGCAAATCCTTGTATTAGCTAAAACTACAAGAAAACACAGTATCTCTTAAGTAAGTGATGTCACCCAAACCTGAGCTTATTTCCTTGTGGCACAACATCTCCTTCACTTCCTGTTTCCTTCACAAAACACCGTGAAAGAACAGAGATCTGCAGTCCTTAGGCGGCTCTGTAACTAGCTCAGGCTCCTGTTGTGTAGCCCACATTATTAAAGATTTTATGCCAACTTGACACAAGCTAGAGGAATTAGGGGAAATGCTTTCTCAATCGAGAAAATGCCTCCATAAGATTTGCTAGTAGGCAAGTCTGAAATACATTTTCTTCATTAATGGTTGATGGTGGTGCCGTCCCTGGGCAGGGGGCTGGGTGCTATAAGCAAGAAGACTGAACAAAGTATGAGGCACAGGCTAGTGAACAGCACTCCTCCAGAGCCCCTGATTCAGTTCCTGCCTCCATATGCCTGCCTTGAGTTTCTGCTCTGTCTTCCCTGGGTGGCAGACTACAAGCCATAAGCTGAAATAAACCCTTTGCTTCCAAGCTTCTGCTGGGTGTGGTACCTTATCACAGCAACAGAAAACCCAACCGAAGCAATGCCCTTCACCCAAAAGGATGGTCCTTCTGTGTGTGTCTTCCGTACCTCCTGTCTTTAGCCTGCCCATCATCCAACACCTAGTATGGCTTCTAGTACAGTAACTCCTAAAGCATATGTTGAGATGAAAATAAATAAACTAGAAGGATAAATGAGCAAGTGGGAAAGTGTCTTATAGTGACACTCCATGTGCTCTTGGCTGTGATTTCAATTTAGTTTTGTACATCTATCTGCTGACTGTTTACTCAATCTTCTTTCCTTCCTTGGTCTCCAGAGTCAGGGTGCCAATTTCAGAGGTAAATACTCCTTAGCTTCATTAATACATTGAATTAGTCCATACTGTGACAAGGTAAGACGTGCCGTAAAAATACCGTATTTTTCAGACTATAAGACACTCCTGACCATAAGAAGCACCCAATTTTTAGAGCAGTAAAACAAAACAAAACAAAACAAAACAAAACAAAACAAAAAAACAGTAAAAACAGCAATTGGATCATAAGGTGCACCCTAATCCCACCCA
The DNA here is from genome assembly GCF_964271855.1 of Acomys minous. Classification (NCBI taxonomy): domain Eukaryota; kingdom Metazoa; phylum Chordata; class Mammalia; order Rodentia; family Muridae; genus Acomys; species Acomys minous. The sequence continues at coordinate 31,202,063 of NC_140490.1, forward strand.
CCCACTTTTTGGGGAGAAGTGCATCTTATGGTTGAAAAATACAGTATGATGAGCAAGAACAAATCTACAAGCAAACTGAGCAATCCAAGACTCATGACTGTGGCTTTTAAAGTAAAGGTGTAATGGGGTCCGAGCCTTTGCTGCCCAGAAGGAAGCATGGTTACTCACTATTGAGCCTCCCATGGCTTTGTATATTGAAATAGTCTTCTCTATACAAAGATGAGGAAGGAAGGATGGGGGCACTCTAACCTTTCTTAGTACACATTTAAACAGGAGCCTAACACATTTGATCTCTACGGGAAATGAGGTTTACTGCTAACTGTAGCTGGTTTGGTCACTTGCTTGAAGATAACAATAAGGTTGGAGATGTGGCTCAGATGGTAGAGTGCTTACTATACACAATGGGTGGCTCTCCATCACTGCATAGAAGTGAGCATGTGGCCCATGTCAGTAATCTAAGCACTTTGTAAGTGAGGGAAGGAGGTAAGACATTTAAAGTCATTTTAAACCAAGGCCAGCTTGAGTTGTATGACACCTGTTCTCTGCACCACCTGCCCCTAAAACAAAAACAAAAACAAAGGAGGAGGAGGAGGAGGAGGAGATTTTTAACAGTAACCTCACAATGGAGAAGTCTGGCAAATGTCCCCACAGCCAAGTCAAGATCATCTGTTACATGGCACGGTTATATTGGGGACATCTTGACTGGATTCTATAAGGATAATTATAAGAATGCACTGGACAAACCAGAGATGAGAAGCATTCTATGTAATACTTGATTGCCACACCTTAAAATAATCAAGGTCAGAAACACACACACACACACACACACACACACACACACACACACACACACACACACGGTGGGGGGAGGAGAGAGAGAGAGAGAAAGAGAGAGAGAGAGAGAGAGAGAGAGAGAGAGAGAGAGAGAGAGAGAGAGGGCAAGACCCCAGTAACAACAAACCATGACATAATAAAACCCCATCACACACCACAAAATAAGCACACCTTAACATCAATTCAACATAGGCCTGCTTTGGGTTTGGACTTTTGTGTGTTTGTTTTGAAGTGCAGTCAAACTATGTAGCCCAGGCTGGCCTCTAAGTACTACCCTCTAGCGCCAGCTACCCATGTACTACAATTACTGGTAGGTGCCTCCATTCCCCACCAAAAAGTCCTTCTTTTGTGGGTACCTGCCAATACAAAGAGGAAATATTTCTAAATTTTCAGAGAAGCAAGACAGAACTGTAAGCTTTGTCAAATGGGTTCAATTATCAGTATCCTTAAGTGCATTTTGGACCTGTCCATGGCGTCACAGGTGATACAAAGGGCAACAATCTATAGATAAAGATTGGTCTGTCATTTATGCATGAACAGACTTTGCACAGAGCAAAGATCCAGGAAAGAAAGCCTGGGCTAAAGGAGAAGGGCGGGTGGGGAATCCTCAGCAACCTTGAGGGTGATGTTTCATTATTTATAGTCATAAAAAAAAGAGCTTTATGGCATATAAAGTTGGAAATTTTCACCTTTAAAACCTGTAGTTAAGGGACAACACTATTAGCTTAATTTATGGATCATCTGTGCCTTAAAATAACAAGCTCCTCCTTGGTGTGTCATTAACATGTCACTGTCCTTTCCTCACTGTGGGACATTATAGCTCAGGACACTAGTATTGGGAAGATGGATTCCCCATAGTACAGAGAATAAATCACACAACTGGGAGAAAGCAGACAGAATTCCCTATAAAGCAATAGCTGCAAGTCCTGCAAATCCAGGTGGGTATCTCAGAGACTGTTTGAAATTCTTTTTGGCAGAAATATCTTCAGAAAGCTGGTCCACAGGTATCAATTTTAAACCAATACTAGTTATTCCATTATTCAAACAAAATGCAAATAAAATGAGGGAGTGGTGGAGAGGGAGAGAGAATGTTCTCTTAATTTTTGTCAGTTATCAGCATGGTCCATAATCAGAAACACCCCTTAAAAGTCCAGATAAGACACATGTACTTTTCTACACTTTAAACAAACCAGCCCACTTCAATATAGTTCTCTCTTAATAACTGACCTGAGATAAAGACAGAAGATTTACTTATGGTACGTACAATTCACACAATCCCTATTCCAAACCAGGGTTTCCTTAAATACATACATGGTATTTTTCAGAAAATAAATATGCATCTTGAAATTATTTTTCCACAATAGATTCAAATAATGGTTTCCATTCACTAATGAAAAGCCATTAAAAATAATGAATTCTGTCTAAATCTAATTAAAAACAAAACTAATATACATGTTATGTGCTGTTCCCAGTCCAATATGTTTATTAATGCCCCCCTCAAGGAACTTTTATTAAAAACATTACCTGAATCTAGGCTTATTACTCTGCATCTTGTTGTCCACTTTTAACCAACAGCAAAAATCCAAAACACCAGCGCTCATTTTTCACCAAGTATAATTAATGCTTTTTCTCCCAATCTAATACACATCTTTAAATTATCCCATTTTTAATTAAAAACACTTTGTGAGATTCAGTTTATGATGTGCTTGCTCACACCAGAACTAGTAACTTAATTACTATTTATGCATTTATTGTTGTACATGTGAAAAAAAAATGGGAAAAGTGCTAAAAAAGCACTCAGATTGCTCTCTGCTGCTTTTATTAATTAATGTTTAATTACACAGTTGTTCATCTGTGTTATGAGAAATATCTCAGTTGCCAAGTCAGTGCAGAAATGTACAGTGACTTTACAGATGATAAAATTAGCCTCTATATTTTTGTTTGTAAATTTTAAACACAACAACCTTCTATTCCTATTTCCCATCATGGTAGTTACCATGGACAATTAGGGGGTGTCAGGTCCCCTAGAAACAGAGTTACTGATGGTTGTGAGCAACCATAGAGCTGCTGAGACTAGAACTCAGAGCCTCTGAAAGAACAACCAGTGCTCTTAGCCACTGAGCTCTCCCTCCAGCCCCTGCATAGTCTCTCCCCTGCCATACAGGAGACCTGAGCCATACTGGGTATGTCAGCACAGGGACTGCTCAGAAGTGGATGGCATGGTGCGTACAACAGACACAGCAGAGGAAACCCCAGAGTGTGTGACAGGATCAGCGGAGAGTAGCAAAGGTCTTTTGAAGTCCAAGTATGTTACTATGCATGTTCAGAGGTATCTTAGATGAAAACCTACCAGTCACAGGCAGAGCCTACTGTACACCCAAACATTCCACACAAAGGTCTAACTCTAATTGGGACTGTTTAATACCCGCAAAGTTCCATGACATGGTTTCAAGTTGGACTACCAGAATGTGTCTGGCCTCTTTCAGACACCGCATAGGATTGCTTAATGTATGCATCTAAACTGGTAATGATGCTGTCTCATTCTTTGCTGCACAACATCTTACAGCTTTTAAAAAATGGAGAGAAACTGATTCCAGGCTGAAGGTTTCCCCTTTATTCAATCGCCGCACATCTCTAGCAGCCAATGATGATTACTTGGCAAACCTGTTCTTTTGAATTTTTCACTTCCCGTTATAGACACAACAGCAACATTCCCAGAAGGAGTGAAGACAGCAATACACAGACCTGAGTGACAAGATCCGTAGGACAAGGAGGTTAACAAAAAGTGATGTGAGTCGTGTACCAGAACTAAATAATTCCCAGGCTGCACTGGGGGCTTATCCGTGAGGCCCAGATCCATTAGCAATGTCTGAAAATGGGGCAGTCAGGGAAGAAGGTAATAGGTGAATTACAGGTTCGCTCTTTCCACTCACAATTTAGCTTGGGAAAGTTGAGTTGAAAATGAATTATGTTTGTGCAGGACTCATTTCTCTTATATCATACAACATTCAAAACTCCTGAAGGTTCTAAGTTCTACAAGAGTGCTTCTGGAAATAAGCAAAACAACGTAAGACAAACATTTGTCTTGTTTGGTTTTCAGGAGGAAGGGTCTGACAAGATAGCCTAGAACTCACTATGTACACCAGGATGACATTGATCTCATGGACCAGCCTCTGCCTCTGTCCCCCACCTGTTGAGATTACAGGCATGCATCACCCTTGTCTGTCTTATTCCTGTTTACATTCTCCAGCCAGCCTCGACACCACACCAGACACATTCCTAAACTTAACCACAGCACTGTGATGAGGATCACACACACACACACACACACACACACACACACACACACACGCATGCATGCACACTCACACACTCACATATTAAGAACAGACATATATTAAGAGCACAAGAAACATGATTAATGGTGATAACTTTTCCTTAAGAAAACACATCTGTTTAATGCCAGCAGAGGCAGGTAGATCTATGAGAGCTCGGGGCCAGCCTGATCTACAAAGCAGAACCACGGAGGGAGCCTCAGTTAAGAAAATGCCTCCAAAGAATCGGGCTGTCGGCAAGACTGCATGGCATTTTCTTAGTGATTAACGGGAGAGGGCCACCTCTAGGCCAGTGGTCCTGGATTCTATAAGAAAACAGAATGAGCAAGCCAGAAAGCAGCCCTCCCATGGCCTCTGCATCAACTCCTGCCTCCAGGTTCCTGCCTTGCTTGAGTTCCTGTCCCAACTTCCTTCAGGATGGACCAGGATGTGGAAGGATAAACAGAATAAACCCTTTCCTCCCCCAAGTAGCTCTGGGCATTAGTAACCCTACCTGGAACAACACCCAACTAGAAACTGGCAACTCACAGATGCCCAGCCTTCTTCAGCAGTACGAGTCAGGAAGCGCTTTGGCCAACGCCTACACTGATTATTCTTTGGGGCTCCCCTATTCAAGAGGTTTGATTTAAGTTGATGCTATCTATACAGGGAGGCCCAGCCTTTGTGTTCCTGACCCTATGGTAGAAACCTGGCTCTTCCCCCCAAATACAACTGAAAAAGAAAGGGAGGGACCTGCCCTGCAAAAAGAAGATAATGAGAGAAACGGAAAAGTAGGACCAAGAGGGAGAGAAATGAAATAAGAGTTGAGGGCCCTGAACAAACCACACTTGGAACATACATTTTATCTGTGGACACTTCCATTTCAAGTGCCTTTGTACTTAAGACTGAGCAGACTTGCTGCTACTTGTAACTAATGTTATTAAGAGATAATCCAAACACTGGTTTGAGACTACCAGGTCAATGATTCAGTGCAGGCTACATTTGTCAGTAAGACAAAAATGTCAAATTATAAAGATAAAATCAGCAGTATGTGCTGGCTGGCATATATAAGGTCATCTCGAGTCCCCATGCCTTCTTCCGTCTCTCCCTACAATTTCTTTCCCTATAAGGGAAACATAAACCTGGGTTAGGATTTAAAGATCTCATTTAGACAAAAGCAGAGGAAACAAGGTCTGGAGTTCCTTGCTATAAATTTTTATTCTGGTAACGCTGAGGCCACAGATAAGAGTTCAAGAAAGACTTAAAGTGAACAGTAACCGCTCACGGGAAGTCGTCTGCCTTAGAGACCTGCACGGCTCAGGTTATTATGTGGAGATGACTGGCTGGTGTGATGGTGAACTATTCTCAAAGGTCACAGTTGCATCTCGGAGAGTGAAAAAGGCCTGTACTGAAGGTCCGGTTTAAACATGGCAGCACTTTCTGTCTTGAGCAGGAAGGCTGCTGCAGGTTTCACGCTGTCAGTATCTGGCCATGTTGACACTTAAGCTCATCCTAAACCTCAGCACATCTACATAGACCCTGTCTCAAAAAAAAATAAAAAGAAAAAAAATCAAGCATGCCCATATATGCACACACAACACACACACACAGACACACACACACACACACACACACACACACATACACACGCTTATCTTCTTTACTGTTTGAAACCCTATTGTTGTGCCAGGTACTAAATGACAGAGTGGCATAAGAGCAGACAGCAATAGAAGGACATCAATAATGCTTTGAAGAATATTCATTATTTTCACTGTGATGAAAGCTTTGTACATGTTGCCATCTTTGACCCTCTCAACAACTCCTGTGGAGCACGCTTTAGTTTCTTTGTGTTACAGATAAGGCAACTGATGCTTAGAGGCTAGGAAACTTGCCCTCATACAGAGAGTGGCAGATTTAAGTCGGTGCCAGATGGATGGGTAGGAACCATGTTCTCCTGTAGTGCTCTCTTACCTAGACCATAAAAACACAACCTACATGGAAGGCTATGACTACTGCAACTGTAAATGAGCATTCCTCTGCTCAGCGCATTAATTCCACAGGCACATTTGTAACTTGTAAAAAAGGTAGGGCTGGTTGTGGTAGCACTATCAGCAACATCCAAGATTAAAATCGAGATAAGTACATGTCACCAAAGGGCTAGTTAAGTGGAGTATGTCAAATCAATACAGTGGAAAGAAGAGTAACCGGGAAGGGACGAGAAAAGGAGAAAGGGCTCTCTAAGCAAACACAGAACCGACTCCAAGTTCCATTCGTAAATGGAAAATGCAATGTGCATGATTGACATACTGCCACTCATTTTGAAAAAACAAAACAAAACAAAACAAAAAAACAGAACACAGGGCCTAGGAAGGAGTCAGTGGCACAGCAGTGACCTAACAAGAATAAGACCCAGGGTCCAATCATTACCACTGTAAAAGAGAGAAGAAAATAATAAGTGATAACCTGTGTTTATATGGGTGCATATCAAATCCCCATGCAAGCATATTTAAGAACATAAGCACTAATGCAGTAGGAAAGGTGAGATGTTAGCAATGATATGGTCTAAATATCAGATTACCTAATACACTACAAAAAGTGCACGGAGGTTTAAGAGAGAGGCAAGAGTGGAGGAGGGGCTGTCTCTGTCATGTATGTACTCTGTTGCCTGCTTGTGGGTCACTTTCCTCTAGCTGGGCTGTCTTGTCTGGCCTCGGGGAAGAGGATGCGCTTAGTCTTGATTTGACTAGATGTGCCACGGTGGGCTGGCACGGGCAGGGTGGGGCTCCCCATATCTGAGAAGGGGAGTGGGGAAAGAGGGAAGAGGAGAGGAGGGAAGGGGCTGCAATTGGAATGTAAAACGAACAAATCAATAAATTTTTTTAAAAAAGACAGAGGCAAGAGGACCTCACACTGTTGGGTGGGAAGAAAAGCAGCTAATTATAGCTCTACAATTCCATCATAGCATACGGAGATAAATAAATACACATCAAATGCAGGAATGGATCAGACAAAGACAAAAGGGAAGCCCGGGAAATGATTAACTGGAGTAAAAAGATACTAGCTTCATCTAGAAAGACACAGATCTAGAGGATTCGATATATTTTGAGAATTTACGTAGTACTCCTGAAATTAACCAAAATAAAAGTAAAGGCTGCAGAAAAACGCATCCCAGGAACTTCTCTCTGGAAGTCCTGTTCCACGTGGCAGGTACATTTCTGGTAGAGCTATTGTCTCCAGTTATAAGTGTGCTCTTATTCTTTTGTTCTTTAAAGCATTCAGAAAACACAGATCTTATACAAAAGCTATCTAAGGCATTCAGATTTCCTGGGCTAAAGGGGTCAGCCAAGAGCACAAAGAAGCTGGAAATATTGCAGAAAACAATGGCAAACGCAGACAGAGATTGGCTGATTCCTCAAGTCAAGTCCAGTCTTTCCATGGACTTCTAATTGTATTGTAATCAAGCCAGATGTTGTAATTTTTCCTAAAAATGACACAACTATAACAGCCCCATGCTTTTTGAGAAGTCAGCCTCTCCTTCACTGTGGCTATACACTTTCATGTCACCTAATATCCTATAAGCTATGAATGTCCTAACTGCTACACATGGGTAGTGATACTTGTTCCCTGGCTGCAAAGACTTCAATCTGAAGCAAAATCCAAGCTTTTCCATCATTGCACTGCATTCCTGTTGCATTTCTCATCCATTATATTTTATTTTCACTCTCCAATCTGACCTCTGGGGAACTGGGAAGGCCCATGACTCCTGAAGAGAAGCCATTCACAAATTAATGACTCCATCTCCCTTGTCAAATTTTTTTAATAAAAATGCTCAGAAGGCCAGGGCCTAAAAGAAAGATCTCTCTATCACTACAATAGCATGTTAGGTAGAATTCTCCAGGGTTTCAGGAATCCTCCAACCTCCATCCCAGATCTGAAATGACTATGAGGCTTTTGCCATCCAGAAATACACATGGGCTGCCTGTGAAAAATCAGCTCACGTTTTCAACATACACAATGGTACCACATCAGGATTAATCAGAACTTATCAAAGAAATTCAAGAATATAGTTCTCCAAGGGCAGGGCACACTTCAGTCTTGTCAGCACTGTAGAACCATCCATGATGAATGAAGAAGGCATTTGATGAATAAGTTTAGTTACTGGACATATATGGGACTTTCCAAAGAAACATGACAAAGAACAAAAATGGGGAGGAACTGGGGATGTTAACATACCAAGTAGCGTGCTTGCCAACACCACAAGACGTCCTGAGTTCTATCCCCAGGACACCATAAACCAGCATGGTGACACAGAGCTGCCCTTCTGAGGTGGAAACAGAAAGGCAAGAGGTATACACAGTGAGCTAGAAGCCAACCTGGGTCACATGAAACCCTGTCTCAAAAAGCAAAACAGAATAAAGCTAGTATTCTTGTTTGTATGTCTAAGTTTGTCATTAATGTGAAATGTGTGATGAAGACCTTCATCACACCTTTAGAGTCAGCATGAGCCTTTTAAGGGCTAAAGTAGACTACCGATGGAGCACAAGAGGCTTAATGACAGGAATTATACAGAAAGGATAGACTTATATCGGCAGGAAAGAGCATTAACAACCATAAAAGTATCCAATAGAAAAACAACTGCAATGTTATCTGGAAATGAAACGCAGACATATGTTCGCTTCAGAGTGGCAAGAGTTAACCATCACTTATCCTAAGCGGTGGTGATGAGAACAAGGATTTCCCAAATGTTGACACAAAGCCTAGCGGCGGTGGAGATGTGAGAGTGTAGGTCAGCAAGACAGCTCAATGGGTAAAGGTGCTAGTCTCACAAGCCTGACACCGGACTTGAGTCCCTCAAAACCATCCAAGGATGGGCAAAGAGAGCCAATGCCACCATTGTTCTCTAACCTCCACACATGTGAGGGGGCGCGTGCACCATGAAAACACAGAGGCACAAGGTAAAGTTAGCACTAACAGCAACAAGAACAAAAAGACAGCTCTGGCCTCATTAACAACTCATCTTTATGTTATTTAGCCCCTACACCAGTGTCTCTGGGGGAAATGTAATTGAGGTTTTTGTTATTATTGTTTTCTTCTCTTCTCTTTTTTTTAAATTTTTTATTTTTGAGGTGGGACTCTTTCTATAATCCAGATTGGCTGCAACTCACCATGTAGCCAACACTGGCCTCAAACTCAACAGTAATCCTTCTGCCTCAGCCTCCTGAATAGTGAGATTATAGGCACATACAACACTGAAGTATGTCTTTCAAACAGGCCACAGCACACACTCGAGCAACCTGCCATCAGACACCACGATGTATCTTACAGGAGTTACATCCTTATTTTGAAATATTCTCTGCTACAATGAAGCATGTGAGAGGAAGAGGGCAAGTAACAGTTTTTAATGCCCTCCCCTCCTCCATTCCTTACTCACAGGAACTGTTGCCAGGCACCAGTCACATACCAGCAGCCACAGGCATCTTCTTTACCACTGAAGACACTATTGTCATTTCAGGAATGGAGAAACTGATGTCTGAAGAGATGATGTCACTTGGCACTTGGATGGAACCATTAAGAAAGGAATAGAGGAAAGATTCGAGCTCTGAACAGATGGCTCCTGTCTGTGACCTAAGCATTCTGCCCTCATCACTTTAAAAGCTAAATCCTTCTTGGCAGCTCGGATAAGAGGCATCACCTTGAGGTCAATCTGAACGTTTCTTTCATGTATATGTCTAAGAATTGAGCTCAGCTACACTTGGTCAATGTTGCATGCTGAGGTTACTGACTTGCTGGTTACATTTGACCATGACTCTATAACTCATAAAGAAAATAGTTTATTAGCATAAATTACCCATGATATTCTGAATAAAATCTTATATTTTGAAAAGTATGTACAGTTGATCAATCATACAGATAAAAAGCAACAAGTAAGGTTTACAACTGCTGCTGTTGTTTGAAGACAGCTAGTCATAAAGAATCAGGCCCCAAAGTGCCTGTTGCTTGACTGAGAAGTGTCTGCAAGACTGTCCCTAGTTGGTGGTGCAGATGTTGTGGTTTCAGTGACAAGTGCCCCCTGCAGGCTGTGTTAGGACATGGAACTTCTAGGGCATGGAGCCTTGATAGAAGCAAATAACTCACAGGGGCGGGGTTTTTTAGTATATAGCCTCAACCCATGTCCAGTTTGCTCTGTCTCTCTGCTTCCTGTGTGCAGATACAACGTGGCCAGCCAGTTTCCTGCTTCCAACCCCTTCTGCCATGCCAACCCTGCCAATATACACTATCCCAAAGAAACTTGTGTCCTAATATTGCTTCTGTCTATGGCATTTTATTATAAGAGTAGAAAAATAATTAATACAATACTACTCTACATTTCAAAACACTAATGCCATCTACACTGAGAGATAAGGATGGAAAGAAAAACTGAAGGGAACATTAATTAAAATTCATTAAAATCACAGAGCATTAAAAGAAGAGTGCATATCTATGGAGTGTGACTAAGCAGGAGACAGCACATTTGTGTTGCCAAACTGATTCTCGAAAAGCACATTAAGGGTGCAAGCTCATGGCAATTGCTGTCTATCACTCTGATGGAATTTTTGGGTTCAGGAACTCACATCCCTGTATAACGCTCAGTGATCCTAAAACAGTTGGGCCCTGGCTCTGAAAAACAAGCGGCCTAATGAGTAAATTAGAAGTCCTTTTCCTGCAGATAAAGGGACTGATGACGACAAAGCTTCACTGTAACATACGCACTTTCAGGAGAGCCAGACAAAGCAAGAGCCATGATGTAATCAGCTGTCATTCTTTCAGCTGCAGGGAACTCAACACTCAACTGCAGGGCTGCTTTGTAAGGAGGGAAATTTAGAGAAGCTCTTTTCATTTATTAGCACTAAGCTGCCTCCCCAACTCCCTCCGTAAACATGGAACTCAGAAAAAACAAAAAGGATATTTTGATAAGGGATGCACATTTCAAGCTGCAAGCTCGCTCGCTTGCTGAGGAAGTTCATGTAAACAGACATCCGAACACGGTGGGCCTGAACATATTTAATACTTCATATTCTGCTTGGAATTTCCTTTTGAATAAATCCAGCTAGGCCACTTTCCTCTCTTTGAATAAGATCCCAGAGAGAAGTAAACTGCAAGATGGGAAGAAGTATCAATCAAAGTGCACAGGGGCTGCCAGCATCCAGTGGAAGATGCCTGTGGCTCCTTTACCGGCCGCTAGTCGAAGGAGTGGCACTCATGAGCACTGGCAACAGGAACGTTCCTTAATACAAAACTGTCCTCCTCAGGCTCAGAGCAATGACCACATGCTCTTTACTCAGTGTTGTCTCCAACACTAAAATAGTTTCCAAAATTAAAAAACAAAAACAAAAAATCATTTCTTAATTTGAAAAGGTAGCTGACTTCTTCAGCTTCTTCATAAATGTTTCCCTTGGCTTTCTGTATTTCTCTTCAAAAAGAGGAAGAAAGCCAAACTCTTTGTCTACTTTGTAACACTAAAACACAGACAGAATTCAGCCAGCGATAAGGGGGTTAGCAATCTTTCCTTTTTCTTGTCGGGTACAGGTTTTTTTTTTCTTTTTTCAATACCACCCGAAAGCCATGCACATCCTACGCTCCTGGTCTGATTACCATGAGCTGATGTGAGGACACAGACGATAGAGAGAAAGCTATCTCACAGGGTTCCAGAGAGTGGCGTTTCATTACCTTGTTCTCCGATTATTTATGACTGAAGTAAAAAAAACAAAAAAACAAAAAAAACATAGTCTAACAGGCACTTAGAAGCTGATTTTTTCAAAAATCTCTGAACCTTCCCTCGGGCTCTCAAAGTGGATGAAAGGAGAAGATGGACCTGGGATCTGTGCTGTCATGTTGTCTGTCTCCTGGCCTCGGGGTCAGACACCTGTTTGACTTTGCATTGGCATCTTAGCCACTCCAGGAGTGTCTGCGTGAAAAGCCAACCCACCACCCTCAAGATTGAAAGTATAGAGTAGCCATTGCCATAAACCCGGAGTCACCTTGGATCCCAGAAGAGCAAGACCTCACGAGACAAGCCACCCTTCAGATAACAGTAATTCCTTTCCCCTGGCTTTTCTCTACTACCCACTGTGCCCTATTCCTGCCCCTCTAGAGAGCACCCATGTTTTCCTAAGAAACTATTACACAATTCAGCATTCAACTACTGTGTGCCTAAGTGATTTTTATTATTTCGAATAGCTAATTCAAACTCTCCATGAAAAAAATAATTTACCCAGGAAATAGCAGGTCTTTCCTACTTCTATTATGCGTTCACAATGCAAGATTCCATTCACAGTTTTTTGTGGGTTTTTTTTTTCCCTCCAAGCTCTGCGTATTCATTGTCAGTATGGATCTGATTCCCGGGCTACCTGCCCAAATGCCTAGTTTCTTATGTAACACAGCAAAGAATTGAAGTGGAGACACCTAGTGAGAAACGGAGGGAACCGGAATGACAGTTGGCTGACAGGAAGCCATGGGCCACAAGGCCAAGACCCCTCGGGTCATTTGCAACTCCTATACAGGTGTATCTTGGATTGTTCTTGATCACGCTGCATGAAATCCAAGTGAGGCAGGGCTTTCAGTCCTCCTCTGCCAACTGGCCTGAGCATCCTGCCTGTTGAATAAAGTGCAGGCGGAAAAGGGCCCCAATCTCTATTTCATGCCAGATACGTACTGGATCTGCATGCAAGTTATCCAGAAACATGGTGGAGGGACAAAGCTTTACGGCCCATGAAGAACACATTGAAAAATGAAACTTTTTCAAGATTTATTTATTTTGTGGTTTGATTTTTTTTTGGGGGGGGGCGTTCTACATGTGTGCCTGGTGCCCATAGAGTCAGAAGAGGGCATCCGATGCTCTGGAACTGGAGTGGCAGGTGCTAGGAACCCAACCCTATTGTCTTCTGTAAAAACAATATTCTCAGGCACCGAGATATCTCTTCCAGCCCAAAGAGCACATTATGGTGCACAGACCTGCTGACACTCTTTCTAGGGCCACCACTGGCCCCAGGAATAAGCTGGCCATCAAGCCAAGCAGGTGGCCTGCATTGTTGACGTTATACCTCACTCATTCTATGCCAGATAGAGGACTGTAGTCCCTACACACGGGAAAGAAAATGGATACACAAGGGTACCACACACATGAAGTAGGTGGGCAATAGGTATAATCACCCCAACTGGAGAAATGACTTGGCAGTTAATAACATTGGTCTTCCAAGAGGACCTGGGTTCGATTTCCAAGCACCCACACAGTGACTCACAACCACCTGTGAGAGTCAGGAGATCCAGCCTATGCAGGCACCAGGCATGTACATGGTGAACATACAGACAAAACCCTCACACACATAAAACAGATAAATGAAAATTTAAAAAGAATAAGCACTATTCCTTCAAATATACTTTTTGGACTATTTGTTCATGGGGTCTCTTTTGTTATTTCTGCCACTATTTCAGCTGCTTGTTCAAGCTTCTGCTTGATCTATCTTAACCTCCCAGTCGTCCTGTGAGTGCTGGGGCTAGAATTACAAATGTCACCCAAAGCATCTGGGGTCTTCTTCTGGGCTCCAGATCTTCCTGGTTAGTAAGCAAGCCTTCTTACATGCAAAGCCATCTTCCTATCCTGGGCTGAACCTACTTAGAAATTTGAAAGCCTGCTGCCTTTGGTTTTCATAAAGTGCCAAGAAATACTTGGTACAGAATAGGCACCCAAATTCTTCTCTTGAATTCATGCTATGAGAAAGAAGCAATGAATGAATAAACGCTACTTCACTTGGACTAACCCTCTAAATACATTTTTCAAATTAAAGTAGCATCGTATAAATACTAAATCCTGGTCATAGAATTCTACTAGTGCCCTAGATGACAACCTCACAGCAGTGCAGCCCAGCTTAAGACAAAGGTCTGGTTCATAGTCCACTGACATGACATGAGACCCAACACATGCTTAGACAGAGTGCAGCTTGGCCCTTCTTCACAGCCCTCATCTTCCACTCATCAAGATGGCTCATTAATGGCCCGACTTCAGATGTCTCAAGTAACTTCTCATCCGTGAGCTGCTGGTGGCTGCCTGCTTCCAGAATCGCCTGCTGTGCACACAAGTAATTAACTTGCAACGCTCTTCTGGCTCTGACATATTTCATGACATCAAAGGGGACAAAAAGCACATCTAAAGCAGGTAGTTAAGCTTCAAGGTGTTGTCCAAGTTAAACATGATAACCAAGTATTACTGGTAACTGCCAGTCAATATGGGGGGGGGGTGCTTTTTTGATGTGATGGTGAAGTATTTGGGCTCCCTGCTTCAAAACCCATTAATCTGGATTTTGTGGTGAAAAAGATGGAACCAGAATCAGGACCTGCTTCTGGCTATGGAAGAAAAGACTTCTTTTAGAGTACTAAAAATAAACTCTTTGGACCAGGTTCAATCAGGGCAGTTCAATAAAGACAAATGCCACGGCATAAACAGTCTGGCATAGATCTCAAGGGCATGAGGAAATCCCACACTTTGAGCAACTTAACTAAACTACCTGGGCCTCATTTCCATTCCTTATAACATGCAAATAACCAAATATGATTTATCTTCATCGTAAACTTGACTGAGTTAAGAAAGGCTTAGAACAAGAGAACACATCTCTGGGTGTGTCTGTGATGCACTTCCAAAGATGATTCAGGGCTCTGGATCAATTCCTTGACAGATTCAGAAGCTGATGGTAGTACTGGGAGGCGGTGAGAAGGGGGGGGGGGGTCTGGTGGGTACAAGCAGGTCACTTCCCTTTCTTAGCTTCCTGGCCATCATGGCGTAAAGAAGTTTATTATACCAAATCATATAGGCTGCAGCAAAATGAACCCTAAGGCACTGTAAGGAATTCCCAGGAAAATTAAGCCAAAATAAAACCTTCCTTTGCCTAAGTTGTTTCTTGTATGCAAGAGGTATGCGCTATTCTAACTCATGCAAGCTAAATGCTTTAATGGCTACCCTGACAACAGCATGTCATCTGTTAAGTTTTAAGCCATTATGATTTGATTGTCAATAATACCTGATATTAAGCACATAGTAGGACCGCAAAAAAATAGCTATGGCTGACTAAGCACATATAAAACTATCTTTGCTGAAACTACAAAAGGACAAACTTTGATAACTCATGTTCTTTCATTGTTAATATCTGTCTATCACCTCCAAAGTTATTACCAGTGCCATTATTCTACAGTCTTTACTAACTACACAAGTATTTGATGTTTTCACTGGCTTTCCTAAAATAAAATGGAAAAGACTGAGTAATTGAGAGGTGTTAATATATACTGCATTGTTTTTAAAATTCTAGGTCAATGAGATGTGATAGGTAGTCAAATGACAGTAATGTGACTTGTATGATACAGTGGCTTATCAAAGAGCTTGGAAAAAGCAAAAAACAAAAACAAACAAACAAACAAACAAGCTAGGCATGGTAGTGGTGCACACCTTTAATCCCAGCACTTGGGAAGCAGAGGCAGGTGGATCTCTTTGAGTTCGAGGTTAGCCTGCTTGACAGAGAAAGCCTGTCTTGAAAAAAACGAAGCCAACAACAACACGAAGCCTAATATTTTAGGCTAAGTCACACAAAGAAAGCCATTGCAAAAGAGGGACAGTGACTGAGAGACAGGGTCCTTGGCCGTAAAGACAAGAGGAGGCTTGTGAGAAAAGAGGACTGTGTCACAAGTGCCTGGTGTCATGCAGAAAGGAGGGGACTGCCTCCTTTCCAGGGAACGGCAATTTGGAAGGGTGAAACTCTACGTGTTTGACAGAGGGTTTAAATCCTCGGTGTATATTCCACATTGATAGCAGGCGTCAGGGTGCGTCCTGGACTCATAACCCCACAGGAACTGCTGCCTGCTTCCACAACGTACTGTTGTTCCTAGGCCATATCAGTTCCTATGTGGAAATCACATTCTGATCCCTGTTGTGTCACACCCACTTCACAGATACAAAAGAGAACTCAGAGAAGCAAAAGATGTTCACTCAAACCAAACAGCTTCAGGTCAAAGCAACTGGAGACACTGGGCGCTGAGTCTCCGTTCTCTAGTGTGCTTGGGCAAAGTTGGGTTCTTTATACAATATACTGGTTTTTGGTACAGTCAGATATTCTGGACCTGTCTGGAGAGCCAACATAGCTGTCAACAATCTCCCACAATGTTAAACACACTCTTACAGGCATGTCCCCTATCAACAAGTATTTGTACTTGGGCTCAGAGGAGCTTAAGGGGCTTAAGGGGCTTAAGGTGTCAGACCCACTGAGGCAGAACACAAATCTACTCACAGCCCAGCCCTAAAGGTCTCCAGACAAAAATGCCTCTGCTCATCTGGAAGGTTAAGACAGCTCAGTGTAAGGGGTACTTGCAGGCAGCAGGGCAGAGTGCGGTCTGTGGAGAACTGCCAAGCAGAATCCATCACCAACAGATTTCCAATCCAGGCACGAGGTGAAGGTGGCCCCGCCTACCCCGGTGAGTCCCATCTGTCCTACTGACATTGCCCTGACTGACATGCAATGAGCTCTGGAAATGGAGAGCTTTTTTCTTTTCTTTTGATTTTGTTTTGTTTTGTTTTGTTTTATTTTGGTTAATCAGGATGTGGTACTACATGCTCAGTCTGGCATGTAACTCACAGAGTAGCACACACTGGCCTCAAACGCATGGCGATCCTCTAGATGTGTACCATGAAGCAAATTGTGCATTTCTGTCAAGCCCGGATGGTGGACTGCATTTTGAAAACAAGAGCGCACAGTAAACAGCTTCAGGAAGTGTGAAATAGACACTCAGAGGCAGAGAGAGGGCTCAATGGGCAGGGCTACCTGTTGCCAAGCCTGGTGACATAAATTTAATCCCTAGGACTCACATAGTAGAAGGGACCAATAGGAGAAAATCCTTAACCTCTGACCTCCACATGTTTAGACACGTGCACACATGCATACACACACACGCTGAATATGAATGTAGTAATTTTTTGATAAGCATGAAAATTCAGAGAATCTTTAAGAATTTTCAAACAAAAGTAGGTTTTAGAAGTCTGTTTTTAAAGAACAATATGCAATTAAATCTAAATTTGTGTATATGTCTCTGTGTCTGTCTGTCTGTCTGGTTGGGGTGGGGGTTGCAGAAGCACCTTTGCACTTGTATATCTGTCTGGGTTCACATCCATGGCCCTCCCTCCATCTTAGGTTTCTGATGCAGGTCTCTTCCTGGACATGGAACCCGCTATTTTGGCTAATGGGCAAGCAAGTGAGCCCCCGGGATTCACTTACCTGTCAACCCTGCCATCCTCTGGTCATGTTACACACACTGGATTTTACAGACCCTTTAGGGACTCAAACTCAGGGGTCCTCATGATCACACAGCAAACTCTTTACCAACTGAGCCGTCTCCCCTAACTCTCTAATATATAGAAGACTTTAAAATAAGAATGCCAAATGGTGGTGGTGGTGCACGCCTTTAATCCCGTCACTCGGGAGGCAGACACAGGCAGATCGATGTGAGTTCAAGGCCAGCCTGGTCTACAAAGCGAGTCCAGGACAGCCAGGGCTAAAACAGAGAAACCCTGTCTCAGAAAACCAACCAGCCAAACAAACAACAATAAAAAAGCCAAAAAAAAGAAATAGAAAAAGATAAAGGAAAAAAAAAAAGAATGCCTACCATTGAGGAACAGTGTACCTAATTTTTCTTATTGGAGGGGGTGGTGTATTAAACAAATATTGGGTTGCAATCATTCTAAGAATAAAAAAAGCAATCAGATTTCAGCAGAATGAGGAAATGAGGAAAATTATTTGGTTTTGTTTAAATCTTAACATGCCCACATTATACCACAACATAAGGCTAACCTCACTGCAAAGGGAAATTTACACATATGCCTTTTCCCAAAGACTCCTAAAACCTAAAAGAATTTTTCAGAAATATGAAGCGAAGACCAGATCCAAAGCAATTCATGGCACACAAACCTATATTTACAGAGATTATCTCTTGAAATATTTTATATGTGCATATGTATGCCTGAGTATGCGTGTGTGTACTGGGAAAGGGACCCTGGTCCTCTGCAAGAGCAGCTGGTGCTCTTAGCCACTCAGCTATCTTTCTAGCCCCACAGAGCTTACCTTGTTCAAGGTCATGCTAAGGTTACAACAGGGGCCTATGGCTTCCTGATCCCCTCTGATAAGTCTGCTGCAGAGAGGAAGATGATGTACTGCTCTGATCAACCTCTACCTGGTATCCCCTCAACAATCTATTCCTATTTATAAAAGAGGAGTGTAGGCTCATGGCGGAAGTAACAGGCCCAGGGTAATGTAGTTACACTTGGATGACTGTCCAGTGTGTGAGCATCCCTGTTCACTGTTAGGTGTCCTCAATCATAGGATGTTCAGAAGCTTAGGGACCTGCCTAGGGGACATGGTTGGCATTTGGGTTTGAAGCGTTCATACCTCCCAAGTCTCTCTACAAAGGTATAATGTCTTACTTCTGAAAACAGTAAGTCTAAAATCATCTTCTCTGATGCAAAAGTGGAGGAGCCCAAGCTGCCTAACTTGCACATCAAAAAAGCCACACCCTAACAATGCCTCGACATTGAGTCTGCAGCTGGGGGGGGCAGAGACAGCTGATGGCAGTGAGCTGTCAAGCAAGCAGCTCACATTCAATTCTTATGCCTGAGACAGAACCTGTTGATTTGTTTTACTTAGACTCAGTCTGGAAAGCAGACCTCATAACTTAGGTTTATGACTTGGTCAAATGATGCAGAAAAACAACCTCAAATGCTAAATGACTGTATCACACACTCTATGGGAAGCTACATTCATGGCAGGACAGCTGACTGTACATGCAGAAAATTTATCACTGGTCACAAGGTGAGACAAAGGCTTCACTTCCAATTGTTCAAGAAGAGACAGAGGCACATGTTGAAGATAAATGTGACACCCCGAGACAGCAAATGGAAGGTGTACACACACACACACACACACACACACACACACACACACACACACACACACACACAGGCTCCCACTGTCTACAATGCTACAGGATCTGCTGGGAACAAGGCTGAAATGCAACATCCAGTGTACATTCTAGGTAGAAAGGCAATGAGCAAGCAAGCCAGAAGAGATGAGCATAGCTGCAACTCAGGGAAAAGAACATGAAGTTGCTGGAGGTGTGACTAGGAAGAGATGGTCCAGGACACTGTGCCTGCAGAGGAAACCTAAGTGGTGTGTGCCCTGGTAGCCATCTAACCATACGCAACAGGGTTTCTGGTAGCAGGAAACCAATGAACAAAAGCTGCAGCAGAGCTCCGAAGGGCGCAGAGCATCCCAGATGGGAGGTGAATGGAATGTTTGCTTCTTCATGCCCCTGAAGACGTAGGTTCCAGGGCTGGCAGAAGAGCCTCTGATCAAACAAGGAGGTGCATGCCGCACGGCTGACAGGAGTAGTAATTATGAAGAAAGTAATTGACAATACAACTGTAGCTAACCACGGTCATGACAATGCTTTCTTCCACACACATGGTCTCTCTGTAAACATGTTTGGTGGCAGCAGTGTACCTGGCCTGTCTGGCAGCCATGAAGATATTTACAGGGCTTCTCTGAACATCATACTACTGAAAATAAAATGGACTCCATGAAATTATAGTTTCACTAGGATTTGCTTGCTGGAGAACAAAAGACTGTAGCCAGGGAGTAGGCAAGGAGGGAACTTTTTTTTACGGAGGAAGAGTTACTACGTAAGTGATAGACAGGAGACAGCTGTCAGCAGGCTCCAGGCCATGGGGGATGTGCCTGGGCTTCATGCTCATCTTCGGCCTCCATCTCAGGATTCCCTGTACATCTCTACCTCAACTGCCCTTTCCTGAGATCTAAACTACAGCAAGAACGGAAAGAGGGTGCAGAGCTTGCTGCAAGGCTCAACACGGAGAGAAGAAGCTGTTTTCCCAGGTGAAAAGCACAGAATCTTGAACTCTCGCTCAGGGTGGAGATAAGGCTGGCTCTAACTCAGAGACACCGGCCTACTGCCTTCCCACCTCCAGAAGCACAACATGATTAAAACACAGTGTATCCTTTCTCAGTAGCCATCCCTAGGTGGGACCAGCTCACCTCAACCACGACCAAACTGAATGTACATTTTTAAAAAATGGCTCAAGGTAGAAGTAGTGCAGCCTACAGGCCAATCCTAAGATTAAGCTTGTAAGTTTTCACTTTAAGCTTGCCTAGCAAAAGCAATCCAGAAGTGTTCTGATCATTTAGTAAAATATTTTCATCCGTTTTAAAGATATCTACACTAAACCAAAGAGTAATGGTGGTCTTCTTCAGTTTCAGTGTCCAGAATTACTATGTGAAAGCATCAGATCTCAAATTCAAAAAGTAAGCTTAGAAATGAACATTACAATTAGTATTACACATGCGCCTGCCAAAGGAAAAGTCTAGAAAAACTTAGCTCCCCCTTTGTGGAAGAGGGGACATCCTTCAAATTAAAACTGTATATTAATCCTTGCATTTTAGCAAGCTTCAAAACACACACCAAGGTGCTGGAGAGATGACTCAGAGACTAAAAGTGCTTATTGCTGAGGTCCCAGGATCACCTCTCAACAGCCACATGGTAGCTCACGACCACCTGTAACTCCAGTTCCAGGGGATCCATCATCTTCTTTGGGCCTTCACATACACCATACATAGACACAGTATACATACATGCATGCAGGGAGAACCCTCATATACATAAAATAGAAGTAAGTGTTAAATCATGCATACAATAAAGCAATTGCTCTGGAAAGAAACACTTTTTGAGGGCTGGAGGCATATGGTTTAGCAGTTAAGATCACTGACTAGTCTTCCAGAGGACCCAGCTTCTACATGAAGGCTCACAACTGTCTATGACTCCAGTTCTAGGGCTTCTGACTCTCTCTCTCTCTCTCTCTCTCTCTCTCTCTCTCTCTCTCTCTCTCTCTCTCTCACACACACACACACACACACACACACACACACACACACATATACACACACACACAGACAGGCAAAACACCACTGTACATAAAGTAATATATATGTGTGTGTTATACACACACACACACACATACACACACACACACCCCTTTGCTGTTCAAAGGTGGCAACTCCACCAAGCACGTCTTTCCTTGATATCACCTTGTAAAACTTCAATGCAAAGGATTTAAATTCTTTTAAAATTCTCAACCGGGTAAAATTTTTGTTTCTACCAATGCCCTGCTGCATTCCTGGAAATTCTGAAAGCCTGGAGTGGCCAGCCCTTGCCCTCTTTGCTTCATTTCTTTCCACTAGTTTTCAAATCCCCCAATGTGGATAGACTGTGAGGTTAAACTCTAGCAATGAGGAGCAGCTAAGTTCCCTCCTGCACTAGGACTAATGCTGACAGAGAGGACCTTGGTCACAGTTGCTGCTTGCTAGCTGGATCTGCATTATGTTATGCCCTTCTTAAGAGAGAAATTGCCTTGTTGGGTTACTGCCCCTTTGTTCTTGTGTTTCTTTTGTGCACCTATTAATCCCAAAGATGCTAAGAGAAAGATTCAAGTCATGATATCGAAATTAGTTAAAGCAAGTTTTTTGTTTGTTTGTTTGTTTTTGTGTGTGTACACAGGCTATCTCTCTCGAAAGGTGGGGTCAAGAGATCAGCCTTGGACATGGAGAAGATAAGGCTCTTACAGCTCAGGGGTAGGGAGTTTCCAAATGGAGAAGCTGGCAGGCAAACAGGAGGTGATACAGAAGCACAACATAACAGGTAGTCATAACAACAGGTTATGACTACAGGTCTGAAACAAAGGTAGAGTTGCAAGATGGTCATAACAACTTCTTGAAACAAAAAGTTTTCTGTTTCCTGAAACAGGCAGTACAGAACCATTTATACTTAAGGCTACAGGTGGGGCATTAACCAATCCTTGAGAAACAGATTTAATCATAAACAGGATTGAGTCTCGTTTGTCTTTACTGTAAGATGGCTTTCGAGCCCAAGATGAAGGCAGGCTGGTTTGTCACAACACCAAGAATATTCTTTTCCAACTCTCTTACATACTCCCAAAATCAACACACAGACATGCAGACACAGACACACAGACACACAGACACACACACCCCAAAAAGGCATGCCAATTATAATTTTCAGTAAACAGAAGAGTCTCATTCATTTATCTTTAGGACCATTAAGTATAGAGATTGCTTGTTCTTGTGTTGTTCGGTTTTGTGTATGTGTGTGTATGTGGGAGGTAGCCTCACAACTATCCCTGGGGATACCAAAGTAGTAAAGACAATATTTTCATAAGTACAGAAATCTCCTCAGCACTCTTCATGGTTCAACAGAAACAACTTGGTTCAATGGACACCCCAATCCTTCCCACCACACAGCACATGTCCCAAACAGTTCAACAGAACTCTAAATTTGCCTTCAAACTGACAACGTCTGTCTTACAAAGGGCATTCTGGGCCGGACATTTAAAACATTAGTCACTCTAGGAAGCCAGATAGCACAATCTAAGTAAATCAAACCATGACCCCTCCTACAGCTGACAGGCCCCTGCTGGGAAGACTGAAGCACACAGGTCTTGGGGAAAGGGAAACCCCAAGACACAGAAGACTCAACCCTATCCTTTCTGAAGCTCTGGCTGCAGCAATGACAAAGCCACGTCCCCCTATGTGTACTCACTGATTTTGAGTTATGGTCAGGTTCCCAATGTCTTGGAAAGAACTCTTTTGCCTCCAACAGCATGGTCACTATTACACTATTATACTGGCCCATTTTCATTATCCATTCAGCAGCTGATGGACATCTAGGCTGTTTCCACTTCCTGGCTACAGCGAACAGAGCAGCAATGAACGTGGATATGCATACCGAGTCCTTTGGGTGTTTGTCCAAGAGTGCTATAGCTAGATCTATGTCCAGCTTTTTGAGGAATTACCACAATGATTTGGACAGTGGTTGCACCGGTTTGCATTCCCATCAGTAGTGAATAAGCCTCCCACTTTCCCCATACCCATGGCACTTTCTTTTGTAAACTTGGCCATTCTGACTGTGGTAGGCTAAGCTTTCAAAATAGATTCAATTTGACTTTCCCTAAGAGCTTAGGATGATGAATATATTTTTAAAAATGTTTCACAGTCCTTTCGTTTTGTTTTGTTTTTCAAGGCAGGGTTTCTCTGTGTAGCCTTGGCTGTCCTGGACTCCTTTTGTAGACCAGGCTGGTGTCAAACTCACAGCAATCTGCTTGCCTCTGCCCCATGAGTGTTGGGAATAAAGCTATACCATCAGGCCAGGCTGTTTCTTAGCCATTTACATTTTGGTTTTTTGAGAACTTTAAAGTTGGTTCCTTCTTAATGTTCAGGTTTTTTTTTTAAATTTTTTTTTAGTTCTTTGTATATTTTATATACAAACTCTGTCAGATGTATAGCTGATAAAAATTTCATCTCATGCACTCTGTAGGTTACCTTTGACATAAATGACGGTGTCCTTTGCTGTAGGGTCATGTGGTCCTTTTTATCATTTGCTGGTCTTAATGCCTAGGCTACTAGGATACTGTTCATAAAGTCTTTTCCCATGCCTGCAAGTTCAAATGTTTCTTAACTTCCTCCTCTATCAGACTCAGGATATCAGGCGCTGTGTAATATCTTCATGAATATTATTCATTGGTTAAGAAAATGAAAACTTCCAGGGAAATAGGTAAAATGAGAAACTCACTCTGAGTGAGGTAACAACCCAGAAAGGCAAACATCTCATGTTTCTTTTCATATGCTCATGTCGTCCTTGCCTCTTAGATATGTGTGGTTCACTTGGAATGCCCAGAGAGGATAGCAAACTAGTAAGGGGTCATGGGGGAGGAAAGAGTCTCTCAAGGGAGGAGAGATAGAATGCAGTGATATCAAAGGATAAAGAGCAATAAGGGCCCAGCAAGGACTAAATGTGGTGGACTAGGAGGGCGGGTAAAGGAAATACCGGGAAAGAACCAACAGTAAACATCTTTTAAGAAGAACTGCACAGAAAGCTACTTCTGTGGAGGCCTCCTAAAATATATACACATATAAAAAGCACTTAAATGTAATTACCTCTATAACAGGGGACAGCACCCCAATTAGGCAAACACATGGTAACAAATAAAAACCCAGCTGCAAGGAATGCGCTACATCTCTTGGGCTGTCGGCCTATAGTGTACCACAGACAAACTGAACATTGCATGTTGGAGTCGCTGTTCTTAGTCCCCCACCAGAACTTGATGGTAAGGCCCTATGACTAAAGACACCACACAGCTGAGTCATAAGTCATGGGACGACCAGGAAGCTTTATCCCTACTGGCTAGCTGTCACAGTGCCGGAAGGTACAACGTGCACACTTGCTAGAGGGGAAAATGTCGTCATGAGTCTCCGCCATCTGTGAACCTTGAGAGCTATAGTTAATGACCAGCCTGGCAAGATATGCCAGCTGATCCAACAGTGGCAAAAACAAACAAGCAAATACCCCCAAACAAACAACAAACCAATGGGAATAACCGACTAATTTCTGCTTAGACCTAAGGTGTAATCCTCGGTACAAAATCCATAGCTGGTACTATTAATGGAAACTAGGACCTGAAGCCGGAAAGTTCCTTGGCCGTATGGAAGAAACTACTTCTACTGTTCTACTAAAAGGACATAGCACTCCGATGACTCCTACGTCTCAGGCCTCATCAGAGAAGCTTCCTCTTGCAGTAGATGGCGATGAACAGAGACCTACAGCAGAGCACAAGAGCTGCAGAGTAATCACCCCTAGCTACAACACAGCATACCCTCCCCATGGGGCTCCTGCCTCTTCTCAGAAGGAGGTGGGGGGTGGGGGGAGATTCTGAAGCAGAGGGGGTGGAATACTCTAAGGAAACAGTATTTCCCAGAAACAACAAGGCAGTTTCATACATGAACTCACAGTGATTGGGAAAGCACACACAAGAAATGCTTCATCTGGAGCCAGACAGAATTCCAGCACAAAGTGGGAGGAGGTGAGCATAAATAACACCTCTAGTTGAGGAAGTATTGGCATGGGTCGGGGAAGGAGGCAGGGGATTGCTGTTGTTTAATGGTGTGACCTCTGGTAGGTCAGCTCTCAGGACCCTTACCCAACACCAATTAGACTTCATTGGTTTTTTGGGTTTTTTTGTTTTTTGTTTTTTGTTTGGTAGTCTGGGTGGTGAGCAGCACTTTGGGTGTGAACAAGACAGGGCTAAATCTGGGAGGAGTTGAGGAGTAAAACAAGTATGATCAAAATACACTGTATAAAGTTCTCAAAGAGTTAATCAAACTTAACAGGGGAAAAAAGAAAATTACCAGAGAGTTCAACAGGAAACTACAAAGCACAAGCAAAGACGGTCATCATATGGCAGCTGCCAATGGTGGCTTCAAGGAAACCCAGTTTGTTCAAGGGAGCCCAAGAGCAAAGAGGGAAGCGGTGCCCATGCAGTACCAATGGGGGAGGGGGGGAATCTTATAGAGTGGAATTTTCTGGAGAATTCAAAAAGGAGCCTTGGCATTCATGTTGGCTGCTTTACCAAATAGTGGGTGTTTTTGGTTTTGAGGTTCTGTTGTTGTTGTTGTTTTTATGTAGCTGCTGCCTCCTGAAGTGGGAGATTGGAAAAAAGAAAGTTCCTGGAATAAAATGATTCCAGCAGCTGGGGAACCTTGCAGCATTTCCTCTCCATCTGTGGTCAATGTGCTGCAGATGCCAGACTCCCCCAAAATGTACCTTTTGTTCATCCATGGCTGCAGTGACTGTTAGTGGACTTGGTGCCATATCCTGTGCCCCAGCAATCCAGGATCAGTCATATGCCTTCCAAAAGCCAGTTAAAAGAGTCACATTAATAGTGAGAAACACTATTTGTTTGATGTGCCGACACTGGGAAAAGACACAAAGATGTCTAGCAAACCCCTGTCAAATCTTGCTGGCTGGGGTACAGGCTGTGACCCCAAGTCCAGAAACAGCAACATATTGCAGATATTCTGGGTATCACTTCTGTCCCTTGTAATCCATCCTTAAGACAAACCACCTGAGGATAGGGGTGACCCTTTCTACAATGTCTTATGCTTTCTAGGGTAATTGTGAAATGATTTATGATCTAAAGACCCCCCAATATTGTTCCTATGGAAATTTGAATGTGAGACACAGTATTAGTTATAGTGTGGCTTTGAATCTTCAGGACCAGAAGAAACGCATTCCTGCCCCAGCTGAGAGAATAGAATGCTTTATTGTCATTGGGAGGCCAGGTGTGGTGGCACACCCTGAGCATGGGAGAGGCCCCAGCAGGCAGATCTCTGAGTTCAAGGTTAATGTGGTCTACAGAGCTACTTCTAGCAGAGCCACGGCTACATAGAGAAACTGCCTCAAACCCCAAAATAAATAAATGAATTGGAGGGGGAAAAAAAAAAGAGACCCAACAAATGCCATCCCTGGGTACTGACATGCTGTGACCATGGAAACAGAATTGAGTGACAGCTAGAGGGAGCATATGCCAGAGGATGTCACGTCATGACTTTCTCATGACTTTCTCATAAGCGAACCTTTTTTCCCATCCCCCAAGGTAATGCTGCCCAACCTTGTAAACACTCCCACATTCTCCAAATAACCCCCTGCTTAAAGAAACTGTGATACGCAGTTTTTTACCACTAAATGATCCTTGACTGATAGTTCAGAGGGTGTTCAGATGAGAGAAATCTGACGATCTCCAATTGAACAAGTAATTATCAACTGTATTTTCTGTGCTCTGTGAAGTGATGAATAGAGACTCAATCCTGTTTTTTGTAGACTTGGCCATCCAGCAGGGGAGCTCGTCATAAAGACAAGTTATATAAGGCAGACTCGTAAAAGAGAATAAACGAACACACCCATCGTCACAGAAGCACAGGAAACTGGGTGGTTATTGCAAAGGAAGAGTAAGGATGGTTCACGGATGAGACAAACTTTGACCCACATCTATTCTCAAAGACAAGCAAAACCACGCTAATGCTATTCTTTTATTCCACTCAGAAAGCTTTCTTGAATATCTGCAACTGGCCCAACTTAAGGCAGAAATTAAAATGATAATAAAGTCAATACTGGTTTGCCTAGGGATGGAAGCATGCTGAAACAGCAGAATGCACCAAGCTCAGTACAGCTGTTCTCCCATGACAAATGACAAAAAGAAGGTGCTCAAGTCACAGACTACTCACTGGCTACAGACTGTTGCCCTCAGGTTAGGGAGGGTGAGACAAACCACCTGGCTGCCTGCTGCCTTGGCGCAGAAACTGCAGAGAAGTTTCTAAGCAGGGGAAACTGCCTTGTGCCATACTGGCTAAGGAGAGTCACTTACAACAGACTTATAAGATGACACAGGGGCTGGGGGATGTTCTCAGACAGCAGACTGCTGCTTAGCTCTCAGGGAGCTGTGACTTCCATCCTCAGCATTACAAAGCAGGCATGGTAATGCATGCTGTAATCCAAACACGCAGGAAAAAGGATGACAAATCACAACTTCAAAGGTGTCTCTGGCTACATGAGATCCCATGTAATAAATGAGTCTATGGCGAGGGCGTGTGGAGCTGTGAATATGAGTATGGGCTACATGCTAAGTTGACTTATTCTATGTAAACAACCAGTGAAGTGACAATTACAAACTCCAATGGAATGAAGCTTAAAGTCACAAACTCTGCCCTCAGCAATGCACTTCCTCTAGCAAAGCTGCACCTCCCATCCCACTGGGAGCCAAATGTGCAAATGCTCCAACCTTTGAGAAAAATGAGAGGCAAGGAAGAGAGGAAGACTTTGCATGTCTGGTTCAGATGAAAAAGAAATATGCTAAGACTCCCTGCAGCGTCCAGGACCCAGTTCCAGTCCAGTGACTCCAGAGCTTTGTGGGATGAACTCCTTCCGCGCCCAGCATGAAAGGAAGCTGTTCACAGACACCAGATCTGAGGGAGTGGGGAAGACATCCCAATCCCCTCACTGCAACGGTGGAGGGGGAAAAATACAACACCAGAAGACCTATGCTTGGTGGTCACGCGTATGCCTGCCCTCCACACGGATGCTGCACCAGTGCGTAAATCTGGAGAGCACGCTACACAGCACACTGCATCATTCACCTAGAACTGTGCCGCCAAGGAAACGGAGCAGATGGCAAGTGAGAAAGAAATATTGATCACCATGAATAATTTTTACTAAAAAGCATATAAAAATGAGATTTTAAAATATTTCAAAATAATTTATTCACTGTGGTCTCACTGTTTTACATTTCTGTTTATAAATATTTACAATGCACTACCTTCATACAAATAATTATTATTCAGCGTTCACAGTGAAGAGAAAGGCATCAGAGACCGACTGTTTGTGTGTATATGCCTCTACTAATCCGCGTGACAATATTTTAATTTAGCATTAATTCTCAACTCTTCCCCATTAAACATACACGGCTTTATTTGCTCTCTTTGTCAGGTGATATTTATAGACAGCAACATGCATCACAGTACCAGTTTTTATTTGTAGTGATTTAGTGCTAAGAGGGAGAGACTGTAAGTTAATATTAATGTAAAATGTTAACAGTCTTCAACTCAACTCTCTGTTAACAATAAGCAATGCTCAAGAGGAAAATTATGATAATACCGAACTGGTGTTCACTAATGAGTACAGTAAAAGGGGTAAGAGACACACTGTGGTCCTATTCCAGGATGAAAACCTGAAACAAATACCCCGTCATAGGGAGGCTCCTTCTGGATGTCACACTGCATGTCCAAATAGAAAGAACAAGACAACCAAAGTGACCTTGAGAAAAAAAAAAAGGGAGTATCGAGAATTCTGGAGTGTTGGTTTCTTTAAAAATCACAGAAATATTTTAGTATGCTTTCATTTTAATCCCAGGTTTGGGATATGAGGCTGCTTCAGACTGTCCACAGCAGCTGACTACGACTTGCCTCGTGCTCTAACAGAGGCGTGGTTTTGCCAGCTGCAGACAGTTTCTGTGATGGTGTGACATTTGGAATTCTGTGGACTTTTCAGTTGGTATATAATGCTAGAGCCCTGACAGGGTCATTGTTCTTGTATTATTAACTGGTTGTTGGTTGCTGTTGGTCTCGTTTTGTTAAGGAGTAGTTCCCCAAAGAAGAAACAATAAAAAGGAATTAGATCAAACTTGCCCCTGATCAGCAGGAAGAAGTCTGATGATAATGTCACCACGCTTTCCAACCCCCTGACTTTTTTTCAGGGATCTCTCTCCTTTCCTCTCTATCCTTTTTCCTCTCCTATCTAGTTTTAGAAGGGTTAAAAAAAAAAAAATAGAAGAAAGGAGGTGGAAAAGGGTGGAGGGGAGAAGTACCCACAAAATAGCACATGCCGGCTTACAGAAGTACATGTGCCTCTCTGCTATTGACAACTAACGACATATGCCAATATGCCAATAAGGAGACATAGGAAATGCATTTATTTCAACACATCCGTACAATCTTTCCTCAACTTGAATGACAGGGATTGAACCTCGGGTCTCATGCATAGTTCTCTAAACCATGGCCCAAACACTATGTTAATTAATGAATTGTTTTTCTTTTTTTTTTTTTAAATACATTTTTATTAATTTATACATATTACATCTCAGTTGTTAGCCCATCCCATGTATCCTCCCACTCCTCCCTTCCTCCCACTTCCCCCCTACTCCCCTCCCCTCCCCTAAGTCTGTGTCTGAGGGGGACCTCCTCCCCCTGAATATGCTCATACGGTATCAAGTCTCTCCTTGGTGACCTATTATCTTTCCTCTGAGTGCCACCAGGCATCTCCGTCCAAGGGACATGTTCAAATATGGGGCACCAGAGTTTGTGTGAAAGTTAGATCTCCTTCTCCACTCAACAGTGGAGAATGTCCATCGGCTAGTCCGGGTAGGGGTTCAAGGTTTTTACTGCCTATTTTTTCCTTGGCTGTTGCCACAGTTTGCGGAGGGCCCCAGGGCCCAGACTCGCCTGTAGTTTTCCAGGACCCACTGGGTCCTTCCATTTACTCTTTCTCCCAGGCTTCTCACACCTAAAGTTTCAATAGGATGTCCTCCCCTCTTACCCACTATTCTGGTAGGTACAGTTTTTCATGGGGACGTACACCTTGGACTAGTGTCTCGATATAAGTGAGTATATACCATTTAGCTCTTTTTGCTTCTGTGTGAACTCACTCATTATGACAATTTCTAGTTCAATCCATTTGTCCACAAATTTTGGAAATTCCTTGTTTTTAATAGCTGAGTAGTATTCCATAGTGTAAATGTACCACAGTTTCTTTATCCATTCTTCTATAGAGGGACACGTACATGAATTGTTTTTCTAGGAGGCCGACTCTCACTACGTTGGTCAGGCTGGCCTTCAACTCCTAGGCTCAAGACATCCTCCTCTACAGTGTGTGCTGTGGCTCACACTTGCACACCAGCTTAGCACATCCTACCTGATTTCTATCTCCTTACATGTAACCTCTCAGTTTAGCAACTGGTGAATGTATAAAGTTTCATGTTGGCTAGAATTCAGAACAGAAATTAGGAGACACTTTTCATAGATATTTTTGACCCATGAATCATAGTGTGGTTGAGAAACAACAGTAGTAGGAAGACTCAAAGCTGCAGATGGAAGGTTCTGGGGTGCTTAAAGCTGGAATATGAGTCACTCTGTCACTCATGCCTTATATTTTCAGGATGAGCATAGTGGCAGGGTGGGTGAGGAAGTGACATACTTCATATAAATAATGGGGCAAAATAAAATGGGGCAAAAATTAACTCCTTATGACCCAGTTAGGAGAAGGAAAAATCAAAACAGAAAGATAAATATAAGACAAGTCATATACAGAACATTGTGTATTTCAGTAAATGTATTTCATTTGTCCCTATGCTCTTTGATTTCCAGGTTTACGTAAGGACAGTCGACAGAAATAATGAAATTGACAATCCAATGTCTAAAGAGGAACTCTTTTCTTTGATAAGTATAGCATATTTTTTTCATTTTTACCTGTTTAGGGTGTGAAAGAAAAAAAAAATAAGGATTCCCAGACACTTTACAGTGATACGAAAAAACCTTTTTCTTTATTTTATTTCAGACACTATTAAAATCATCTCTTGTTAAAGCATAAGTCTCTAGAGTCTAGCTGCATATACGCATGGATATGTGTGGCCTGTGGATCCTGTTATTTCAGTGAAACAGACATATAATACACATCTGTAACTCCCCAGAGGACCACAATGTGATAACTGCCCAGCTCACTCCTTTGCCAAAGTCAATTTAAGAAAAGGATATTTTTAATAATGGGTAACTATAGGGAAATCTGACACTTCATTATAATCGAGCGAGCAGGATTCTTGGCAGATACTGGGACTGTTTAGGAAACAACCTTACATATAAGTAGATGCTAGCCATACATGTACTTCTGTGCCATAGTTATGGAAGGTTCCAAACTTCCTCCCAACTATACTTCAGTACCACATGGCATTGCAGATTATAAATATTACTTTTCAATTAAAAAAAAAAACACTTTGAACATAACCATCATCATTAAAACGGTGTTCATCACCCTCTGGGACCACGTGAGCATTAAAACTCAATTTATATAACATTTGCTTCCTATAAGGAAGCATTTAAAAAGACCTAGCATCTTTCTTTCGGGTCACAAATAATAAAGATTTGGCCTAGTAAGTGAAGTGTGACAACAGAATGACGCAGGGTGAAGTTCAAGGATGTGACATACACACCCCGATCCAGGAGGACCACGTGGCGATGTCCATGTTAAACCACAGTTCACATCTGAAAGCCAAGGTGGGAGCCCATGTTAGATGGCTGAGCGCAACCACTCTGTGAGGCCATTAAATAGCGACAGCAAGACGACAGTGACAATTTATCACCAGTTGATCCTATCAGAGGGTTATTAGGTAGCCATCCTCACATCCTCACATGGTTCAGCTAAAGCCACAAGCACAAAACCTCCCTCTATCCAAACTGCTTTCTCTCCTACATCTCTTTTCCCACCTCATCTGATAGGTTCTTCAACCCAAGTCTCGCTGAGATGTTTTTCTTAGTCCCTCTGGATCTTTCTTTCTTGATGCCGTTGGATTCACAGTTTCACCTCTAAATACTCTCAGGGGCCAATGCTATCACTCAGCTCAAAGAAGAAGCAAAGGAAAGCATCTTACCTGTGCTGCTGTCTGGACAATCTTCACCTTAACCCCTCCCCTTGCTTCTATTAAGCCCAGTCCAACTACCCCCCACCCTACCCCTCCACCCAGTCTCCAACCTGCATTTTTTCGGAGCTAAATAATGCCACCCAGAATCTCCACAGGTCCTTACTGCTTAGTTCATTAAGTAGGAATGCTTTATAGACCAAGGCAATCTTCATCTCTCATTGTGATCTTCTACAGATCATCACGGTGATGTGAGCAGACAGTATTTGCAGCTTTTCTGAGGCACACAGCCTGGGAGCCCCTGCCTAGCTTGGAAGCCCCTGCCTGTCCACATTCTGCTAACACCGCACTCACCTGTGAACAAACACGCTTGGCTTCCTGGTATACCAGCATGGAAGGTTCTAAGCAATGATGCTGGCCCCAAGAGAGGCAGGCAGGAACCTCTATATGCACTCAAACTCAACACTAAGCCAGGCTGTATGGTGGAGTCAGGTGGGAGGGCCAGGTGGGCACAGGTGCCATTCATATGCTAAGGTCAGCACAGGGTAGAAAACCAAGCACCATGTAAACCCAAATTACTGCTCCCAATCCTTCAGTAACAGTCACCTCCCCAGGTTTCCAGATCAATCCTCTGTCCAGGGACCACTCCATGTAGAAGCTGGCTTGTGGCATAGCCATATGAATGAAAGCATGTGCTCTAAGGCTCAGAAACGTGAAAAGGTGACAGCCAGGCTGCAGCAGCAGCAGAAGAGCAGGGTCGACTATCAACCCTTGGTATATTTCTCCCACACATATGCTTCAGAGGGAAGCACCAGAAAGAACTCCGCATGGGCAGTAGGGAAGCCGCTCAGCCTGTGGGCAATCTCCCCTGCTCCACAAACTACCATTTTTAGAGTGCTAGTCTAGAGGGACAAAGGGCGGGGCATCCCCCAACAAATTAGATCTGGGGCACTCTCTTCAAAAACCAAATGTGGGGGGACAGCATCAACAGTAGCAAGGGAGCCCCTCTGTTTCTTTCTAACCACCCTTCCTTTTTTTTGGCCAGAATGATACAACCTCCTTTCTCTAGTACTGTCTCTTCCAGAGTACAGCAGGCTGTTTGGGGATAGCAGTGAGGCTTGGACCTTAGGAGTGGCATCAAAGGCCCCCTCCCACTATCCCCTTTCCTGGAGCAAGGGAGGGACTGAAGGTGATTTCTTTTTCCCATGGGTCACTTGGAAAAACCAGGCAAGGAGGCGGAAAGAGGCTCCTTGGACTGACTGACTTACAGGAATCTATGGCTTGGGGAGAAGGGAGGCCGGGTCCCAGAGGAATGTGTCCTGAGATGCCAGTAAGCCAATGAAAGGTCTTTGAGTGTGATACTCTGCTTTGTTTCGCCTTAAAAGGTTACTAACCCAGGAATCCATGCCTTTCTAAAAGACAATTCAGACTCCCCTGCAGATACCAGGAAAATGACAGGAGAGGAATTGGAGAGATGTTCTGAGACAAGAGATTGCTAATGGATGACGGCAGTAAATACAGGACCAAAGGATAGATAGAAGACACATAGAAAAACAGAGTAAGGTTGTTAGAGAGGGAGCGGGCTGTGTTTAATAGGACCGAACTCTTGGTTCAGTGACTCATAGGAACAGGAATTACTAGACACTGAATTGGTGGGGGCTAAGGAAGCAGAAAGCAAGAGGAGACATTGATCTTAGCTTGAAGGCTCTCTGAGAACACCACTATCTAGGAGAAAGTAGGCTATACAGTTTTAAAACAACAAAAAAAGGAGAGCTCAGCTATAAACAGGCATTTCGGAGCGACCTGGCGGCAGATAGTATTTTAGCTATTATCAGGGTGCCTGGGGAGAAAGTACAAAGAGAAACTGCCTCCAGATGGTGCACACAAGCATTTCTATTCCTAACGAATTTAATGAGTGACAACGGTTCAAGCCTTTTTCATCATCTCTGGCTTTGATGTGGTTAAAATGGTGGCTTCTTACTTCCAGATCACAAACCTCCAAAGACCCTCCTTCAGTGCCTAAGCAATGAAGCAAAACTGCCCATAACCCTTCAAATTCCTGTCTCCGAGGCCAGATGCCCAGGTGCCCAGCTGCAGTAAACGGTGGCTTCCTGGGCCCCTAGACGTGTAGCGGCTCCAGTCCTGTCAGCGCATGCTGATTACACATCACGGTGGGAACCGCTGTGGGAATCCAGCGCTGCCATTGATGCTGACTTTTTAATACTATTCAGATGAAAAGGACTTCACAAGACCCACAAAATTCCAACAGCACACATCCATTATGGACTTTGTACAGCCTCAGTCATTAGTCAGCTTTTATGCCCGAGAAGAAAGCTTTACACATTACCCAGATATTTTATATAAACCTCACCCAAAACAAAGAAGGAGAATGGCAATTACCCAGAAAATCAGCTGAAGCCACCCTGTAATTAAACCATATAATGTAATTAAACTATATCATGACCAAGCCTGCTTCTCAAAAGCCTTGCTGGAAACAATACACAGCCTAAATGTCTTGATAACCACATTCAGTTAAAGATGATCTTTATACGTTTATGTAAAGATACAAGAGTCTGCCATAGATTGAAGAACTGTGAATTCTAGGCACACTGAAGAGTAGGGGAAGAAGTGACTATGATACTAAGGATGCTAAGACATACAATAGAAGCAAGGTAGCCAGGCCTAATTACAAAGAAGATCCCACTTCCAATAGAAAATGCAGAACAGGGTTGAATGGGAAGCATGGGCTAGAGATATGGCTTAATGGCAAAGCATCTACTTAGCACACAAGGCCTTGGGGGCCCAGCACCGTACACCTGAGACAGACACATCACAAAAGGAAGCGCACGTCACTTCCAATTAGAGTAACTGAGAGAAAACGCTCAACTGGGAGACAAGAGTCTTCTCCAGTATGAGCAAGGCAGGCAGAAGCAGCTACAGATAGTGTGAGCATCCCACGGCAGTGCAGCGCTTGGACTGGGTCCCATCATATCCGACACTAGCAACACGCTTGCAGAGCTAGGGGACACCCTTGGCTTCCTGCACTCCACAAAGAAATGTTTTGTTGTGGTTGTGTTTTTTTTTTTTTTAATAGCTTAGTTCCAAATTCCCCCTGGAAACTATGCAACAACGGTGAACTGGAAGGGCAGGGCGGCATAGCTCAGCGCCTCCTGTCCACACCGCAGCTAAGTAGATGACTGCACAAGCTCCAAGATTTAGCCCAGAAACGGATCTGCAGGAGAAGAACGCATGGACCCAGCACACCATGCGGCGACTCAGCTCTCTTCCCAGTTTTGACTCCTTATATTAATAATTTAGTACTAAGGATCTAAAAATAACCACTTCCACATTTTCTGTGGCAGGCATAAATATGGTAAAATAATTAAGGGGCTAGAACCAGCCGGTTCAGCTAAGAATCAAGACTTCCTAGAAAAGGAAGATTTTTTCATGTAATTACCAGAGGCGTAAGAAGGGAGAGGCTATCTTTCCCTATAGCTACTCAGAACATACAGCCAATGATTTTAATTTTATTTTTTAATAGCAATAGAAAGTACTTAAGGCCTGGTTGCTGCTCCTAAGGCTTCACTTGGGACTTCAGCATGGGAAGAAATTGCCCTACTGCTTATACTCTTCTTTTCAACATTGGCTTTACTGTACATTTACCGTATAAAAGCACAGAGCCCAAAGCCAGTGAGTAAGGCCGGAGTTCATAGGTGCACCCTCAGTCAGATGCTCAGAAATTCAATTTGGAATTACAATCACGGGCACGTAGGCAAAAGCAGACAGGGGCGAGAGGCAGGAAGGTGGCAGCAGGGTGAAGAGAGAAGAGAGATGGGAGTTAAGGCAGAAGGCGGAGAGCAGAGGAAGCAGAGCAGTCTGGGCTTCTGCCAGTAATAACAGGCAGCACAGAGGTTTCTCTGCAGGAAAGATTCTAACCACCTCTGCTGTGTTTCCCAGATCATCTCGACTATAGCACCACCCACCCCACCACCCCACCCCTCCCCTGAGGGTTTCAAATTCACAGAAACTGGCATCTGGGGCTGGAGAGAAGCTTGCAGTACAAGTATGAGGACCTGGGTTTGAAACTTCAGGACCCATGAAGTAATGAGCATCTACAATTGCAGTGCTCCTGGGGCAAGGTGGAAGGCTGAGACCAGAGTATTCTCCACAGGCTCGTGGGCAAGCTACTGTGAACAAGAGCAGACCCTGTCTGAAAACAAAGTAGAAGAAAAAGACCAACGCTTCAGCTTGTCTTCCGACCACCTGCCACGGCACTTTTGTGCCTGTACTGGACTGAAAAAGAGCAGTTCTTTTCCTTGTCAGTATTCCTCAGCAACTATAAAACTATCTACAAATTGTATTAACAGCCACAGTCATCTAGAAATGATTATTAATAAGCAGGAGGGTGTGTCTATGCACACACTTGCATATTCTGGCATATGGCATCTGTTGGAGGACCTGGAACCAACTCCAACTAGGTTCCAAGGGACAACTGGCTGCTTTAAAGGTACCAGTCAAAGCACAAAGGGGAAAATCAAACCAAACAAGAACTAAGAAGAATGCAGAAAACATCCCAAAGATTAAAAAGAATATTTATTTTTTAAAATGTCCTCAGTTGTTTGTCAAAGGCACAAACACACCCTTAACTTTATTCTATCAGAGATTTCTGCAAGTGAGGCAGACAGGACAAGCACTCTGGGCCAGGGGGTGCATGTGAAGGACCCAGGAGACCCTTCCTGAGTGTTTGTGCCCCTCTCAAATAAATTCTGACTCTGCCACCACCAATATGAAAAGTTATTATTTTTATTTTCCTATCTATTCACTTTTAAATCCATCCCCTCCAGTTATAAATATCTGTCCACTTTACTCCCTACCCCAGTCTTGATTTTTGTTCCTTTGTTGTTTTATAATTAATTGGTTCATACACTGAAGAATGAAATCTTTTAGGGAAAAATAAACTACTGGCAAGACCATTAAAACTGTTCATATGGAGGGGTGCGCGCACACACACACACACACACACACACACACACACACACACACACACAAATGCTTCCCCTCTCTTTCAATTATAAGCAGGCATTACAGATAGTGAAAGAGAGATGCCTTCCCTCTTCCTGACAGCTATATTCCCACTGTGACAAAGATAATCATAGACATTAACCGTGGTAACACGTTATTAGCTCACCAACTCCTTGCTCCTTCCAGGGAGGGCTAAGATTTGAAATAACACACTATCATGGCCACATTCTCAGAAGTAAATACATTAACTCTCCCACTTCCAATTAACAGAAAGGCTTCCGCACACCGCAGTGGAGCCCTCTGCTAGGGGGAAATGCTGAAGAGACACACCACAGGCCTCCCACTCAGAGGTACTCAACCCCTCCCTACCCTTTCTTTCCCAGCAAACCTCATCTCCTTCTCCCTTGATTGCGTTTCCCAGACTCAGTCCACCCCTCTGCCCTTTGCTGTAGCTATAGCAACCAACCACTCCGTATCTGGGGTACCTTCCCCTACAATAGAACCCCGACACAGCATAAAAATGTACACTTCATAAAGAAAAAAAAAATTAGAGATGCCTGGGCCTTACTGAACTGGCAATACCTAGGACAACATCTGGATAGTAGATGCTCATTTATTCCTTGTTGAAAAGGCTGGGTGAATGAATGAATGGGCTGCTTTGGGATTCCCTTTCCCCCAGGTGCTGTCCTTGTACAAGGTCTCATCCTGACTGGTGTGCCCAGGTTTCATTTCTGAAAACTCTGTCCTCAGTCCAAAGTCTGTCTTTCTGAGAGACACACTAAAGGCTGTATTTGGGAGCCCCTCTGAAAACGGGAGCGAGCATGAACTTCAGACACAGACGTCAGACACACACACACACACACACACACACACACACACACACACACACACACACACACACCTCTGCATGCAGAGACTGGCTGTTGCACGGCTAAGTCTTGCAGGAAATCGTAAAGCAGAGCCTGCAAAGATGCAGGATGCAGGAGAGCACCAGCAGTAAATCTCCCGTTTGGGGAGAGGACCAGCCAGGCAGATGTCTGCAGATGTAGCCAAACCCAGAGCCATATCTGCCCAGGGTGAGCACTTGCTCAGTGAATTCCAGTTTTCACTCAGCTCCGATTACCGCACATCTTCTGTTACATGCTCCGGACCAACTCCTAGTGCGCCCATCCGCGTTCCTCCTCACCTTCGAAGAAGCAAACGCCAGCACCTCCTTCCCCAAGGACCTCTGCATGTCACCTCAGCCATTTCCACAGTGTCATAAACCACTGCTGCTAAACTCCTCTCGAGACCTCCGATTCTCAACGTATGATTCCTCCCGTGCAAACCCATGCCTTCCTTCCCACTGTCTGGTGAGCTCCTAAAACCTCTCATTTTAAAAGATTTTCTGCACTTGAGACAGATGCTCAGTCCATAGGCCAACAGCAGCAGTGACCCTTGTGGCACCTGAGTTTATCTCTTTCTGCAGGCCTGCAAATTAACATAGGATCAAAAGCTTAAATGCAGCCTTGATTAGCTGAGCTAATTAACATTGCTAATAAAAGCTCCTTCACCCTGGTTGGTCCACTCTGGCGATTCTTGAAAGAAATCAGGGCCTTTTCCATAAGCCTCTGTTAAAACCTGAGAGAGCCTTCCTTACTTAACCCCAAGCTCACAGCCTCCATGAAGGGATTCAAGCAGAACGTGCTTTCTTTTATTAGAAGCTGTCATTTCTCATCATACTATGTCTAAATTTGCTCAAATGTTTTCACTAATTTTCAACAATTGGGTAAAAATGTTCTAGCAGAGAGAAGATACTGCAAAGAACTCTAATGGAGGAACAAGCTCGTGTCCTACAGACTCCGTGCTTGACAAGGTCTTTGAGAGTTGAAAGTAAACAGATGTCTTCAAATTTCTGCAATAGAAGAGAGTGGTGCCAAAATAGCACACCGAGGCAGCACACGACACTAATTACCCAGCACAGGTATTTTGGGCCTCTCATTTACAAAATCAAGATGGCTAAAATTCGCAGCAATGGAGTCTCATGCCTCGGCTCTGCCTACCTGTGGGTATGTGTCCCATCTGGATTGCAGAAAGCTCACAGCAATGCACAGGTACCAAAGGGCGTGAAGGGCGTCTTCTAAAGGTGAGAGCAAACCCACAGGGCGACAGTGCCACAAGAGCAATCAACTGGTTTAATAGCTTCTCTTTCCTTAAACTATACAGCACATGCTTCTGTGAAAAGCAGGTCCTGTCCATGCACCATGCCCCCCTCTTTCTTGGGTATGACAGCTGCGGAGTCCTCTGCAGAACACTGGCCTGGCCACAGATGTGATGGAGTGAGTGTACTAGTCCCTCTGATGTGAAAGCCCACTAGGCAAGACAGAATCACTGTGACTTGATCGTTTAGTTGAGTTTTGAACCTTATAACTGAGTTACCAAGTTCGATTCTGCAAGCAACAGTTTCAGTGTGATTCAAAGACAGAACAGAGAGTGAAAAATGGCCCAGCAAGTAGAAAATTAATTAATTAATTAATTAACCAGTAAATCAATCAATCAAGAAGCCTGGCCAGATAGAGAGCTGTACATGTCAACAGAGATGGTTACTGAGACCACCCTATGCTTCTGGTTCCTTTCTCTTCCCTAAGGGACAAGAATGGCAACCAGGTGTCCTGCTGTGATACTTAATTTCCTTGACCATGCACCTGCATTTCAGAGGCCTCCTGGGGGGGGCACACTTAGGTGAGTTGGTGAAAGAAGTTCCTAAGAGGGTTAAGGGAAGACCCACCCAGACTGAATGAATAAGATAAAGAAGAAAGTGTAAACTGTGAGCCTGCATTCACCTCTCTACTTTCCCAAAGAGCTTGACATGATCTGCAGATTTGGGCTCCAGCCAACTGCCCCTCCCCCACCAATGGGCTCACTGGAAGCCCTTGAACCTTAAACCGAAAGAAACTCTTGTTCTTAAGCAGTTTTTGTCTTTGTCTTTTTTTTTTTTAATCGCAGCAACAAGGTGATTAGTAATACCACTGTGCCTGTCCTCATGGGTAATGTTTATTGTTCATTCATGGTTCTCAATGAAGGACCTATGTCCACATTCGGCACCCGCTAAGTAGCAGCCCCTGTTGAATTTACTATTCTGCAGAAGCATTCCAATAGGGATACCAAATGCCTCTGTGCGTCAGTGTGCACAAGGACCCCGTGTGTCTGCCTACATCCATTCTCATGATTTGTAGGCCTATCTTTTCTGGCTTAGGTGAGGTCAGACATTCTTCTAGCTGCTCTGATAGTCTGCTTGGTTTTGATGCTTTCTTTGCCTTTAAGGACTTTCAATGACAGTTGGAGCCCAAGTTTTTCAGGGAGAGTCAAAGAATCTACAGCATTACAGGGTCCCTGGTACTGTACCTGAGTTTGTTAGGCCGGGATTCAAGTGCGGGCCCCTCATCTTAGGACTCAGGAAGCTG
Source organism: Acomys minous (assembly GCF_964271855.1). Lineage (NCBI taxonomy): Eukaryota > Metazoa > Chordata > Mammalia > Rodentia > Muridae > Acomys > Acomys minous. The sequence continues at coordinate 31,242,838 of NC_140490.1, forward strand.
AGGCAGGGCCATAAACACTATTCTGAAGGCAGCTTAGGCTAGACAGAACATTCCAGGCCACCACAAACCCGAGTCACCCAAGCGTTGTCCATAGCAGGTGCATCTCATAAGGAGTAACACACTTCTGCTCTGTACAGACGCCTTCAGGACACACACACAGGTCAGGTGAATTTTCATTCACTCTCTGCAAAGGCCTTCAAGAACATCTCATGGGACACATGCAGTACTGTCTAGAACAGTCTGGGTGACACGAGAAAAGCCAGCTGACACACACACACACCATCTCTTTGGATTTCTAAAATAATTCATTGAGTAGCTAAATTGATATGCATTAATGTTAGAATGTGAGGCTGATTAAAACTCACATGAACACACCCATTCATAGAGCCACTTGGAGGGGCCAGAAGGAAGGCTCAGCAGTGAAGAGTACTTGCTGTTTTTGCGAAGAACCAGGGTTCAGTTTGCAGCACCCATGTTAGGTGGCTTGAACCTACTAGTCTAGTTTCAGAGGTTCTGACGCCCTCTTCTGGCCTCTGCAGGCACTGCATGTGCAGAAAAGCAGGAAAAACATTCATGCTCATAACATAAAAGCAAATGAATCTTTGTTTGTTTTGGGTTTTTTGTTTGTTTGTTTTGGTTTTTCAAGACAGGTTCTCTTTGTGTTAGCCTTAGCTAACTCACTTTGTAGACTGGGCTGGCCTCAAACTCAGAGTGATCCGCCTGCCTCTGCCTCCGGAATGCTGGGATTGAAGGCCTGCGCCACCACACCCGGCTCAGACAAATGAATCTTAAAACAAAACAACACACAACAAAAATCCTACTTTAACAAGGCAGAGGCTGAAGGTCCTGCTCCTGGAGAACCGACTAGGCTCACACTCACAGTTGGATTCCTGCATTGGGTCAGGCTCTCTAGTCCCATGGAAAAAGAGAGCTTTGATTGTGCAGATGCCATGGGATTGTGCAAACAGGCGGGGACTTAAATTCCCTTTATTCTGTAAGCATCCCCAGACGGCCACCAAGCTCAGGGAACTGTGAGCTCTGAGAGTGGGACAAAGGTTATAATATAAATTACTCTAGCACAGAGTTCATCTGCTGAGAAGTGTCACGAGACTCACCCTGCCAATCATAATTCAGAAGTTCGACACACTCCGATATAAGGCCACAATTATGTGAAAAGGAGGCCTCATCAGGGGTGTGGTTTTGTTTTCACGGAATGTTTGGAAAATGTCTGAGAGGTTGGATTATTAAAACCAGAGGGTAAGTGACCTATGGGATGGCCTCTGATTATGTCGCTCCATGACTAGAATGTACCAGCTCCCAGAAGTCATGACAACTCAGGTCGAGAACTCCAAACACAACTCCTGAAATTCTGTTTTCTCTGGAGCTCAAGCATACCATAGCTGTTCGACAACTACTGAATGGGAAAAACACACAAGGTATGGCGACTGACAGTGCCAGATTACATGCTGCTACCTACACTCCTGTTGCTCACGATAGGTTGTTCCCTTGCAATCAGAGTGGGGTACCTTGACCACATGATGCTTCATTCTCCAGCTCCAGGGAGATCTAATGCCTTTTTCATGTATCCAAAGGCACTGCAACACACACACACACACACACACACACACACACACACACACACACACACACACAAAATAAATAAATAAAAATAATAACAACAACTAGAAACTCTTCTAAAAGGTGTTATAAAGGATGCTGGCTGGAGGAGAAATTTAAGGGTGACCACAAAGCCTCCTATTTTCTGGCAAACCATGGATGACAGGTCTCTTACTGACCATCCAAAAATCCGTGGGATAAGTCCCTTTTAGAGAGTCAGAGCTTCTAGACTCCAGGCTGAGCTCTTCTGAGGAAGGAAGCATGGCGTGGTGTCACCACTGCTGAACATATTTGTGAGGCTGCACTTAGGTTCTCATGTCAGCTCGCAAAGGAGAAAGATCTCAGCTATCATTTTGTTGAGACCACAATATCAATTTCTATAAACCCCAGTTACGGAACTCATCCCATTAAACTACAATTAGCCACCAAATAATAAGCCCCAACTGAACACTGAGGACTCCATTAAAACTACACAAAGCTTTGTAATTTTCAAAAAAAAAAATCCTTCAGACAGACCAAAAGTAAAAATTATCAGAAGGTACAAAGGAGCACACACCAAACACACCAAATCAGAAGCCAGCACACGGTGAAGCTAAGGGACGGTGTCTTAGAATTTCCTCTAGGATAGCCCCACAATTATGAGATCAGAAGTTCGAAGTTCATTTACCCTTGCATGACCTTTGCAGTTGGTGCACTACACATCCAAAATGACTAGCTGTTAACACATTACTTTCCTAGGAAGAGACTTTTCTTATAAGATTAAATGAGCACAGAGAAGTTAAGGGATGCCACTCTGCCAAAAACCAGTCAATAATGAAGCCGAGATGTGCACTCAGCCCTGGTGCCTTTTGCTCGGCTCAAAGGGTCTTTGACTTCTCTCCTTTCTGCAGGTCACATGGGTGGACAGCCACTAAAAGTGTGATGTACCAGAGTCAGGCAAAAGTCAGATATGCAGATCTAGGTACTGGGAGTTGATCTCTTCACCAACGAACAGATTAGGTTTTTCTATTTGGTTTGTCAACAGAGGTTAACTTTTCTTTCTTGAAAAACTTCCGCACATTAGCGGACCCTTTGCAACACAGGGAACGCAAAGCTCATCACGCCGCCCAACCCATTTCCTGAACCATCATAAAAAGCAGTAGCACATCACCTCGTCACTTCAAGAGCAAACTGGGTTGTGCTCTTCATAACGCGTGGCCTCAACTCTTTTATAGAGGTGAAACTCAAACAACTTTATAAAACCTTAGGCAATTCCTCAGTATTTGCCCAGCATCTTCCTATGACAACAGACCTGGGAGAACAATCCACACGGGGGTTTCATTAACACTGACTTTTGCACTGGGCTCTACCACAGAGAGTTGTTTACCAGCCCAGCGCGTATTTACTCAATTTTGCTGTGCAAGCATCCTTGCCAAGCTTAGCGCTAAGGAGCTTGTGTGAGGTTCTTTAGAAGGCCTGTGATGGCTAGTTATTCCATTGAGTTCTGCGAGTCCTCATGAAGAGGAAATACAGAACAGCTTCGGATCAGAAGACGGCATCCTCATCTTTAAAGCTTCCTTCTTTAATGTGCGCAAAACCTGCTCAAAATGCTGTGCAAATGCAACCTCTAGTTTAGTCTTAGGAACACAGCATCCAGACAGCCTCTGAATATGAGATGGAAATGCTGCAGCTGTACCAAGAGCTGACACCCCAGTTACTTCAGCAATTTCCACATCTGATCAACAAAATGGCATGTTTACACTGAACTACAGTGGGCCATGTAAAAAAAAATTTTTTTTTCTCCCAAAGCAAAATCTGAAAGCTACTGATGAGAAGCCAACAATAAAAATATTTAGCAGTGCTAATTCTCTCTCTTCTTCCAACTGAAGGAAAACTCATTTCCATGTTAGGCTCAGGTTTGTAAAAGGAGGGAAAAGCCATGGCAAATACTTGAACAGGCTTCAAACTAAAAAAAAAAAAAAAAAAAACCTAATAAAACAAAACACCCTCAAAAAACCAAACAAACCTGAAACTGGTAACAGCAATTAGCAGGCTCCTCTGAAAGATTATTAGGAAAAATAATGGCTGTAAGAGAAACCCTTACACACTTCAAACATAGTGACATTCATCACACACTGCCAAACACTAAATCAATTCCACTTCTCAGATGGCATTTACAGATTCCTCAAGAACACCTAAAATAGAAGCTGATTCATAATAAATGTCACTTTACATAAAACTCTAGGGAGTAGATGAGGAATACCCAAAGCCCTTTTCCAGACCAGAAACTTTCTAATTTGCAGGGTGCAGTGGTTCAAATACTGCCTTCAAACCCATTTTTGAAGCATATGATCGCACAGAAAACCTGATTAACCCAGCCACATCTGGGAAGTTTTATGGAAGTGAAAAATTAAAGGAAAAGGCAGGAAAAAAAAAAAAAAAGAAGAAGAAGAAGAAGAAGAAAAAGTAGAAAGGTGGAGAAAGGGTGCATGTTAACACTTTAATAAACATCAATGATTCAGACTTGGTTAAGTACAGAGAAAAATTTAAATGCAAGGAGAAACCGTTTTTAAAACCTTTACTCAGAAACCTGGTGGGGTGGCCCACACCATTAAAATCCCAGCACTCCAGAGGCAGAGGCAAGCGGATCTCTGTACAGATCGCTAGAAAGGGCTACTTAGAGAAGGCCTGTCTCGAAAAACAAAACAAACCTTTACTCAGGTAAGAGGCAATTTCAAATGAAGCCTCAGCTGAGTGAGAAACCTGGTGTCCAGAGAGAAAGAAAAGGTGGCACAAGAGCCTTGGGTTCCTACGAAAGCACGATACTGCCTACCCTAAGATTAATTCACGGGAGAAGAGGATTGTGGGAAGGGGGGCGGGGGGGGGGGAAATAGGGGGGTAGCATGGAATCCAAGATTGAAATGTCGGATTGTTTCTCCTTTTCTTTACAGCCTAAGAGCTTCTTGGCAGCACCAGTAATCTGTCCGAAAGGGTGAAAAATTGTGCTTAATAGATAATTTTAAGACTTGACTCAAAAGATGTTAATAAATACACCTGAGCTGGGACTTGGAAGCGGCACACTAACAGTTCGACATGCAGCCTTCTCTTCTGCCGTCACCTGCTACAAACCTAAAACTGTCATCACTCTTGCCTGCATGTTTCTTGCCTCTAAAATAAGCAGGAAGCTGTGAAAAATGTTTCCAAGTTTCCAGGCCTCAGAGAAGAGAGCAGGAAAGGCATGAAGTGTAGTTGCCTCAGCAGCCTCCATCAAAAGCAAGTCAGCATCATACTTTTAAAGGTCTGCGCTGGGATAGCTGAAGGCTTTCACTCCTCAGTGGTTCAAAAGAAGCTTTCAGGCTCCAGATCTGGCCGCAAACCTGGCTTTGTTGGCTACGGGGACAGCGACTGGTAAAGTTCAGGATGTGAAAGAGGACAGCAAACCACACACAAGTGGCCAGAGTTCAAACAGATGGACTGACTGTCCCAGCGTTGAGAGCAGGGTCACTGCCGAATGGCCAGTGGCTCTCTCTTTGAAACAAATCAGCAGGAGAGCCAATCAGTTTAGCACCTTCAGTTACTTGCTCTTTGGACTGACTTGCCAGAAGACCGTGTATCAATCAATTTAGGAACTTCAAGGTGTGCATCTGCCCGGCAAAACCTTTAGCCACTGAGATGATTCCGCAACAATCTAGATGGCAGAGCAACAGTGTACTTCAGAAGTTCACAGCATGCCAGAGATGGCTGAAAGGAAGGTCCGTTTGCCTGGTCAGTGAATTTGCAGGACAAACATTTCTGTTTTTCATTTTAAAAAAACAAACAAACAACAAAAACCTGGGCATTAAATCCAGGGCAAGAGACAAGCACTCCACCCTGGTCTGTCATCCCAGCCTGACTTTTCCTTAGGATTTCAGACATGGGGTCTCACTAAGTTGTGGGGCTGGCTTCCAATCCACTCTGAAGCAAAGGGGCTGTTATCTGGTAATCATCCCACCTTGGCCTCCCAAGGAGCTAGGATGATTGGCATGTGCCACAAAGCCTGGGTCAAAAGCATCCATCTATTGACTGGCTAGCCTACCTGTACCCACCTTTCTGAGACGGACTCACAGAGCCTCAGTAGGCCTGAAACTTAAAAATTCAGATGAGGATGGAAACTGAACTCTTGCCTTGGTCAACAAATGATGAGACTGTGAGTATGTTGCCAGACTGAAAAGCATTTCTTTCTTTCTTTCTCCCTAATTGATGTTTCTTTAATATTATGTTTATTTCTTTTATTGGGTTTTGTATAAGTGTGTGTGTGTGTGTGTGTGTGTGTGTGTGTGTGTGTGTGTGTGTTCATGCACATGTGTACATGTGTACGTGTGACTTACAGAGGGTAGGGGACAACTTATGCGGGTGATTTCTAACCTGCCACTGTGTGGGCTCAGATGATCAAACAGGTTATTAGACTTGGAAGCAAGTGCCTTCATCCACTGAAAGCACAGGTGTTTTTTTTTTTTTCTTTCTTTCTGAGTTTTCTTTAGTTTCTGGTGTGTGTGTGTTGGGGGGGGGTGTCTCATGTAGCAAAGGTTGGCCTGAAACTCACTACATATCTGAGGGTTGTCTTCAAATGTCATCTCCTGCTTTATCCTCCAAGGGCTGGTATCATGGGTGCAGGCCACCACACCTAGCTTAAGAAGCATTTCGTAAATGTATGTCACTTTCCTAAATGTCAAAGATCCAGTTCTGAGTCTTAGGCCAATACTTCATCCATAAGAACAGCTTCTATAAAGAAATCTTTTCCCATCCTTTGCTTTGGATGAAGTTACCGCAGAAGGTATTTCGTCCTCATTATTGCTTCTGGTCATTTGTAATTCATTCTTCAGCTATAAATAACAGATGATTTTCACAACCAAAAGGTAAGGCTCTGAGATACAATCCAGAATCTTCCACGCTGTTAAGAAGGGGAATGCAATTGATTATCTCCACTTCACAGTAGGTACACTGGAAAAAGCTCAGAGACACAGTGGGAGCCTGCCCTGTCTATACACAGTGGATTTTTATTCAACTTATGCATGGTTCCTGTGTGTGTGTGTTTGTGTGTGTATGTGTGTGTGTGTGTGTGTGTGTGTGTGTGTGTGTGTGTGTACATACACACATGATTGTTACAGCTCCTATTCTGGGTTTTCATTTATTAAGCATTCAATGTAGTCAAATATGTAGAGAGCCAACTGTCAAGGTCACAAATTAGGGCAGAATGATTGTTCAAGGAACATCAGTGGATATTGAATTGAATCTTGGGAAAAGTGCTTGCTTCTCTTAGCCTTCATGTTCTGAAGAGGGCAGAAATGAGATCTGCTCAACATATGAAATAATCAACATGTCAAATAATCGTTAACTGCTGATAACAGTGCCCAGAGCATACAGAGGGTGTGGGAAAGGTGGCTGATGTGAAAACAATTTTAAAGATGTGTGCACTTAAATATAAAAAGCCTTTACCTGGGTAAGAGACAGCATATAGTTATGGAGAAAGTTTAACTAAACAGTTAAGAAAAGTCAAGGGCCTCTGACAACGAAAACGTGACTTTGGAGGAAAAGAAAAAGGTAAATAAAGGCCTGGGCATAGTGGTGAAGTTATTAATCCCAGCACTAGGGAGGCAAAGGTAGAGGCAGGTGGAACTCTGTGGCTTCCAGGCTTGCTTGGCATACATACTAATATTTTTGGCTAACCATGGCTACATAGTGAGAGTATCTCTCAAAAAAAAAAAAAAAGGATAGATGGGTCAGTAAGGGTGGTATGTGTGTGTGTGTGTGTGTGCACGTGCGCCAAAATAAGCATTCTAATAGGGCAGAAAAACACACCAGAAAGCAGCTCCAACCTAGATAGCGTGCTGCTTAAGTGGGGCCCTCCTATATCCAAAGAAGGACCTGCAAAGTTTATTCCTTCACATTTCCTGACAAGCATTCTATGTTTTCAGTGGGTCAGAGTGTGCAGGCAGGGATGTATGCAGGTCCCTACCTTGGCCACTCCCTGTGATACTCAAAAGGAAGCAACAGTCAAGAATTTCTGAAAGGCATGCTGCCCATCAAAAGCACAGGAGGCAGGCTGCTTTCTGTCCATCTGTTAGTCGCAATATTGAAAGGCTGTGCTTGTTCTGAACATCCCACTCGAAAGAGAAATGAGCAAACGGGAATGTGTTCAGAGGTGACAGACAAGGATGGGGGACGGGTCTGAGCACTTACAGGGACCACAGGTGCTGGGCCTGGGGGCACAATAGAAGAAAGGACTACACATGGCAGCTGTGCTCAAACTAAGAAAAGAACGCGGGGATCTGGAGACAACAAGTGGTCCGTTAGCCCACAGGATCTTTCAGGAACCCCATACTCAGTAAGTCTCAAGGATAAGAGGGTCGCCGTTTCATTCACTTTGCTTCAACAGTGCATCCCAGGCATTCGTGATATTTCTCCACTCGCCTGAGCACCAAGAATAAGATGTTCAATAGGACAAAGCTAGCAGGGAGAGAGGGTTATAGAATATTTCACTAACCCATTTGAGAAAAGTAACAGAATCTCAGTATTTTGCCTGCAATAAAGGCCACCGAGACTTAAGACTACATTTCTCAGATACCTTTGCAGCATTGTATGTATGTGTATGTAACAAAATTTTGAACAGCAAGGCAAGAGTAGGGTAGGAGCGGTTAAAGGCTACTCAGTGCCCTCCAGCTGGTGAGTGCGGTGGCTGGAACTGAGCTGCTTCAGAAGGACCCATGGACAACAGCAAAGCAAGACAGAGTCTAGGTTTCTGAAACAGCCCTGAATTGCTTGGTAAGGCTATACCTAAGAATGAAAGTTCTCAAGTCAGCTGGTAGTTGCCTACTGCTTTAATCCCAGCACTCGGGCAAACAGATCTCTTGAATTCACAACCAGCTTGGTCTACAGAGAGAGTTCCAGGCCAGCCAGAGCTACACAGAGAAACCCTGTCTTAAAAACAAACAAACAAACAAACAAACAAGACGAGACAAACAAAAAGAATGACAGTTATACTGTGAAAACCATCTGACTTTCTTATAGCGGACAAACTGAATCCCAACACACATGCACAGAAGAGATATTTTTATCTTATGAATGAAAGCATCAATACTAAAAAAAAAAGTTCTGGGGCATATGGAAGAATATATTCTGCTCTGCAGGTAACTTAAATATCCATGTACAACCGGAGCATTCTGATATCCATTAAACTCCATGCAGCCACTGGATCATATTCATTTGTTACACACACACACACACACACACACACACACACACACACACACACACACACCCCTCTACACATGCACATGTACAACTATATGTGATAAGACCTATATATATATAAAACCAATAACTTTCTTCTCATTCTTGCTAGAACTCAATCTATATACACGTTCCTCCATCCACTGAGAAGCCAAGCATCCAGTAGAACAAGCTAATGCTCTCCCAAAGCCAGCCCATGAAATATTCAGACAGAGAAACACAGGTGCAGAAATGAAAGAGTAGGCCTGGACGACCCACATATGGCTCCCTTGCAGGGAGCAAATTAGCTTTCCCTGCACTTGATGGCAAAGATACCTAATGGGCTGAGTTTCTTCACTGGAGACTATTTTCAAACTTGATGATTTACTGATTACATGTTTGATATAAATGCCAAAGAAAGAAAAAGACTGGTATCATTGAGAAGAAAGAAAAGAAATCAATTGCATGATCATGTCATTTTCTATAGTGAGGTAAAAAAAATCTAAGAAACATCCCAGAATATATAAAGCAAAGAAAGAAAGGCTTGATAAAGCGGGAGCAAGCTGGGGTGTAGGTCAGTGGTTGAGCACGTGCCAAGCTTGCAGAAAGCCTTGGATTACAGGAAGGGAGAGAGAGAGCTAAGGAGCCTATTTACTTTAATCTGTTTTTATATTTGGACGCAGTTTCTCATGAAGGCTGGACAGTCCTCAAATGCCACATGTAGCAGAAGATGACCTTGAATTTCCACCTTCCAGGTACTGAGATTCATGCAAGCACCACCACACCTAGTTTTATCAATCGTAACCTACTTAATGAGTATCTGAGTGTAGGACCAGTAACAAGAACAATTAGGTACTAAAGATAAGGTCTCTGTCTTCAGCGACCTACATTCTAACTACAGAAGGTATCCTAGCAACATTATAACTAGCCACCAGGCTCATAGGACTTTGATAGTGCTATTTTTTTTTAAAGCTAACATTGAAGAGAGAAAACATGTAGACCTTCCATGTAGACCGAGGCACCATCACTGCCTTCTGTCTCACGCCTCCCCTGCTTTACATATTTATAATGCTTTTAGGACCCCAATTATAGGATCACAGCAGAGGCTGCATTCAAACAGTTTTCCTTGTCTGACCACAAATTCTCAGCCATATGGGTTTCTTAATTGGATGTCCTTCTCCAGACGGCCATTAGAACCCTTCTGGACTTTACCATCATTACCTAAAAGTGAAATCACAAGTGGAGTGGGTGGTTTCTTCTCACTCCTCTTGGTCAAAAATAACCTACTGATAGGACTGAGGCAACATCTGAGTCCCAAGATCCACTGAGGCAAGAGAAAAATCAGCAGCTGGCTACGCCCAAGGAGTCCATAAGGGAACCCCAAAGCAAAACCAAAGACCAGTGGAAGAGCACAGAAGCTGCACCTTGAACCCCAGCACTTACAGAAAGGGACAAAGGGCTCTTCAAGGACTGCCTGCCAGTCAGGCTACCCAAGTTGGCAGGTCATGGAGATCAGGAACCCTGACTCAAAAACTAAGGTGAAGACAGACTGACAAACATGACTGGAGTTAACCACTGGCCTCCTCCGTGCATATGCTCACGTCACACACACTCTCTGTTTAGTATTCAAATGCAATTTAAAATTACCTTTAGGACATCAGTGAAATAATAATAATAATAATAATAATAATAATAATAATAATAATAATAATGATAATGAAAAGCTGGGTGTGGTGGTGCATGCCTATAACTCCAGAACTCAGGGAGGCAGAGGCAGATGGATCTATGTGAGTTCAAGGTCAGCCTGGTCTACAAAATGAGTCTAGGATAGCCAGGTTACACAGAGAAACCCAGTCTCAACAAACAAACAAACATAAAAGCAAATTAGTTGGTTTCTTTGTTTCAGAGTTAAAAAAAAAAGGGTTCTTAAGCTACCTTTGTCTTTCCTGTCAGTTTGTTTTAGTTAGGGTTTCTGCTGCTATGAAAAGATGATCAAAGCTACCCACCCTATGGAGGAAAAGGTATTTTCATTTCATAGCTTACAGTCCATCATCCAGGAAAGTCAGAGCAGGAACCTGGAGGCAGGAACTAAAGGTCATGGAGCAGTGCTAAGTACTGCCTGCTCTTCAACCTGTTCCCTTCTATTACCCAGAGCCACCAGTGTAGGGGTGGCACTGCTCACAGTAAGCAGCTACCAAGCATCATCAGGAAAATGAACCACAGGCTTGCCTGCAGGTGTATCTGGTGGGGGCATTTTTGCAGTTGAGGTTGTTCCTTCTTCTAAAATGATCATGACTTATGTCTACCTGACATACATCTAGTTGGCACATTGTCCATGTTGGTCAAGCGTCAGGAGCATCCATTCCCTCAGATGTTAAGTAAGAACACAACACATGATAATGTGATGTCCAGGCTAGCTATGGCAGCTTGAGCTCACACAGTAAGAACTCATCAAAAGACAATCTGAGATGGTTGTGTATTTGGAATTTTTAGAGGCTAGAGCCAAAGATACTTGGTCAGCTCCTGCAGGGAAGCTTATAATATATTTAAGTATTCATATTTTCCTACATCTTCCTCTTAGCTAAGATGCCTAAGGCTGCCAGAAATAATAACACTATTTGTGATCCTATGTTTATGCAACAGAAATGAAATGGAATTTTGTGGTCTGCTGTGTGCACCGCCCATGTCCACAGAGCGATGACTTCGGGCCGCGGTGCATGACTAGAATCTGTGCAATACCCTATCCTGAGATGCAGCTCAACACTGTGGCCAGCCAGTTGCAGCAGGTCACATCCACATCAGGGGGCCCTCACCTTACACATCCTTAGCAATGCTGACTAAAGTCATCTCCTTTAAAAGGAAGGGAGGAAGGAAGGAAGGAAGGAAGGATAGAGGGAAGGATGAATGGAAGGAAGGAGAAAGAAGAAAAAAATTTGGTAGGAAGGAATAGTGCCCATTGACTTCCTATGTTTCAAATAGAAAACAACAAATATTAAAGTGAAAGTACAGGAGGCTGTAGAGATGGCCCAGCAGTTAAAAATCTTGGTTGATCTCCAAAGGACCCAGGTTCAATTCCTAGCACCTCACAGCTCACAGACATATAAAACTCCAGATCCGATGCCCTTTTCTGGCCTCCACTGGCATTAGACATATGCATAGTACAGACAAACACACCCGTATACATAATGCAAAAATGAAAATACAAATGGCAGATAGCTGGCATATTTTGGGATACATTATTGCTGAGTTGTAAGAAGGAAATAAAATAGAAGAGTAGTGTTTGACAAAGGCACAATAGTCTCATGTTGGAACCAAGATGAGTGCTTATTGTACTCTCCACCTCACAGAGATCATCACTGAAGAAGGAAAAGGTGGGGAGATGGTGAGGTGGCTTGTTAAGTTAAGAGTGCTTGGGCTGCAAACAAGAGGAACTGAGTTTGAATCACTAGCATCATATCAAAGCCTAGGATGGCTGGGTGTGTAAGTAACCCCAGCATTTCAGAGCAGAGACAGGCAGATCCTGAGACCTCTCTGACTGCAGGCCCAGTAGAAATAGCTTCAGTTCCAGTAAGAGGCTTTGTCGCAACAGAACTGCAGTCAGGGTGGACCACAGCATAAGGGCAACACTCTTGAGCCAGAAGAAAGCAGAGGCAACTTTGTGTTTGAGCAAGTGCCCAGTCTGGCCTTTCCCTAAGATCCTGGGAATTTTGCTCAGTTCTAGAAGAAGTGTGACGGAAGCATGGCTACCATTTAGCAAGGAGGGGTTCTAAAGAGACTGCAGGCACACTACCACCCTCAAAATCTACACTGAAACATAAAACTCATCTAACCCAGTAAGGGTGCGTGCTTATGTGCATGTGTGTACACACATGTGGGGACGAGGGGTCAGCTTTGTTCCTCAGGCACAGTTCACATTGCTTGTTTGAGACAAGGCATGCCACTGCCCTGGTGCTTGCCAAGCAGGCATAATTAGCTTCAGGGATCCACTTGGGCTCACCTCCCCAAGACTGAGTTTACCATTAGCCCTTGGCACATCTGGCAATTGGCTTTTTTTTTTCCTTATTTTGCTTAAGACAGATTCCAGTTGGCTGGTAGGGAACTTGCTACATAGACTAGGCAGACATTGAACTCTGTCTCCCAAGTTCTGGGATTAAAGGCATGTCCTGCACACACTTGGCATTTTTAAGCAATCCTGGATATCAAATTCAAGACTTTAAACTTGTCCAATAAGTACTGGACCAACTGAACTCTTGCTGTGTGGGTGTGAAGGGACCCCGCATAACCAAACCAAAACAAAACAAAACAAAAACCCAATAACCTAATTAATAAAGAACAATAAAACATTCCAAAAAGTCAGTAAGAAAAGCCTGCAGCCAGGGACAGTAAGAATTGAGCTATTAGGGAGAAATGCTATGGATGAAAAGTAGTTAGTAGGGCAAGCACTTTTTAGAACGTGCCAGACTCAAAGAGGAGGATGACCAAGCTAGGGAGGCCATCAAGGGTCAAGTTCCATGGTCCTGGGTGAGAAAGACTCTGAAGCCCTGGTGTGGATAACTTGGGCCAGGCAGCTGCTTCTGGATGCTCTCTCTGAACTGTTTGACGACATTATCATCGCTGACATTTCTCACAGAAAGCCACGAAGGATAAGGACACTAGCGTGGGGCTCCCCAACAAAGAACCACAGGTACTAGCCATTCTTGGCTTTGAAGTCTGGAGATTTGCACACAAAAGCACTTCCTGACTCTTCTTGCTTCTTATTTGCCTGACTGGCTGGTGAGGAAAATGGTCGCTCATAGCATTTCAAACATAAGACCTGATGTGTAAGGCTTCATTCATACACTCAAGCTGAACTGCTAAGGCCATTCCCATGCAGCCTTGAGAAGAATGGTCCTGGCTGGGAGGTGGTGGCACACTCAGGAGGCAGAGGCATGTGCATCTCTGTGAGTTCCAGGCCATAGCCAGGGCTGTTTCACAGAGAAACCCCATCTCGGGGAGGGGGTGGGGGGAGGGAGAGACACAGAGACACACAGAGAGAGACAGAGACAGAGAGACAGAAACAGAGACAGAGACAGAAAGGACCCTCAACTCTCACTCCTTTCAAAGAAAAACTACAGATATTGTTCCTGGTGGAACTTGCTAAGATGAACTTTTCTCAGGCCACTAGCTCAAAGCCACAAAAGATACACAAAATGATTTCTGCAGACACCAAGCCTCTGTATTCAAATCTGAAAATCATGCACATTTGATACAGGCAAGATGGCTGTCACCGTCAGCTTTGTATGGAGAGCTGTATTTATAGACGCCGTGTAGGTAGCTCCATCTCTACCTTCCTCTATAAATACTTACACTTGCGATTGTCAACCAGATCGTGGAGAACTTAAAAGCAATTTGTAGGAGTTAAAAAAAAAAAGTTAATGCACTCTCTGTTATTCTATTATTAATTATGTCAATATTCAAGAATACAGGGCAAGAGAGGACATTTTGAAAACTTTAATTAATACGTGATATTTCATTGCTGACAGTTCAGTGACTTTTATTTAGTCTCAGAAAGTATCCAGGACTGTATTCACATATACTATACAAGATTTAAAAATAAAAATCAAGACTCTCACATCATACACAGACAGCCTTCACAGGTCTCACCATGAGGAAGCCAGAACTATCGCTCATTCTCTGCCACTCAGTCTCCCAGGCTGGAGCCAGTGGCCAGTCCCCATCAGTGCCCTAGGAGACACACAGGCTCTGTACTCTAAACCATCTGTTGCAGTTTTTTTTTTTTTTTTTTTTTTTTTTACACTTGGGGATACACACTCAGTATCCTAAACTGTCTGTTGCAGATTTCACATGAATTTCTTGTCAATGTCAAACCCCAATGAAAACAAGCTTAGCAATTTACTGTATCATCTTTTGAGCAGTCATCCACAATGGAAACCTCACATCCAAAGGACAATTTGGCTCAATTAATGGACGTCTCTCAAAGGAAGCACACAAGCAGAAGCATATGGCCACAAAAAAAAGCAATTCATTTTGCAATTAAATGTCAAGTTCCAGTGTTGGAAAGAAACCTTATGATTTAATATGGGGGTATTGGAAATTAAAAAAAAAAAATCAGTGGATGATAAGAGAATGTCACTGGAGAGAAATACTTGGGTAAAACCAGTTTTCTTCGTTTTTTGAAACTTCAAAGTTGATTCTTCAACAAACAAGAAATTTAGACTGTGAAACAATATGCTAATCTTCACTGCTAAACAAAAAACACCTCTGGAAAGAAAGGGCTCAGGTACTCACTCACATGTGTTATTTCAAAAATAATGCTTTCTGTGTGATAAACAGCAGATATATTTTTTGACAGGTGTTTGGAGACAAACATCTCAGAGAGGTCACTTGGATTTGCTTATCACACAGGAAGGCTTCTCAGTGCAGACAAAACCCTCTACTTCTCTGTGGGGTCTTGGGCACTTTAGGAAGTAAGGTGCCAGCTACAGCTTCCTCCTCCAGATAGCCTTGTCTCTCCTGACATTGCCAAATATCTCCAGGGTGTGAAAGAAAGACCACTGGCAATTAGCTGAGAACCATGGTATCTCTCCAATCAACTGTTTCACAGTGAAAATAAGTGTTCATTCCACCTTGATGCTTTTGGTGTCATTTATATTTTCATAACTGCATACATAGAAAAGGCCTGGAAAGAGAAAAGGGATCTTTTTAAAAATCCCTTATTTCTAGTATCTTCTGAAACCAAAGAGAAATAAAAGTGAAACATAAAAATATCTAACGTACTAGGGCCTCCATCGTTCATATGATCACAGCAGTACCAAGGCAACCCATAATTTAAACACTCATAAACTTCAGCAACTTGCTCAAGAAAATGTTGACCCCAGGACAGATGAATAAATCCCCTGCTCATGCAATCTGACAATTGCTATGATTTTTCTTTCAATAAATTCATGTAATTTGATCTTCCAAGTAGAGGATAAAAAAAGTGGACTCAGGCAAAATAACAAGTTTGATTTTGAAAATGTGATGGGGTTTCTTTTCATTCCTCGTTCACTTGAGACAGAAAATTGTTCACACTGTAAGCGCCGGGAGGTTAGCAGGCATTGAATTAGATCAGCAGTCTGTGTGTTCTTGTGGGAGAGCTAAGCACTATCTTGTTCTGGAAAGATGTTTAGCAAGGTCTATTTTACATGTCCCAAGTTTGTTATACTTAGTTCTAGCTTCTAAGAAAAGGAAGGGCCAACACTTTGGGGTCCATGAACATCACACATGGGCAATCAAAGGGTTGGGGGATGAGAAGTCACTTACTCCCAATTGCTTTAGATTCCAGTGACACCACACCTCACTCCTCATGGTAGGAGGGTGGCACATGCCTGACCTGTTACCTGGATAATTTCTCTTCTCACAATTGCATAGAATATTCTCGTGCAGGGAGGTGGCTATTAAGTACAGACCTGGGTGATAGTGGGCTTCCGGATCCCTGTGCCGCCTCACCCTTGACCCTTCCCTAAGTGAAAGGCTCTCATCTCCTGAGTGAGAAGCAGACATGATCTTTGCTGAGGAAGTTCATCTCCAGTTTCTAGTAAACATTAAGCAACTGCTCCCACAGGGAGAAAATAAGCCAATTTGCAAACCAGAGAAATGACACAACTTGCAAGGGGGCCCCGATTTTGTACCATGAGAAAATCCCATAGTGAGCCTTTAAAGTTTCTACACAAACCACACCAACCAAATTCAGCCCCGGGGTTATTTTGTCCCAGTCCTGCTTAAAAGGCATCGTTTTGCAGACTCAGATGGTCAGAGGCAGACCACAGCAAACTCCCAAGTGAAGAAGCCATGCCAGCGAGGCCACGTAAACGGGATAGAGGGCTTCTGGCCGACACTCAGCGTCAAGTTCATCCTGTCTCCGCAGTACAGGATATAACCAGTCTCTAAGCAGCCAAGTGGGAGACCTGCCCAGATGGCAGGGAAAAACTTCAATAGAACTCACCCCACATTTTGCTCTAAACAGCACACCACTTAATGACAGTCTGAGGAACAGCTGAGAGCTTGGCCTTCAAAATGTCTCACAAAGACACTGCCTGCAGAGATGCTGTACAGGCCTTGAGGATAAACTGTGGGACCAAACACATTTCCACTTAGCCCAGAGCTGGTTTCTGGGGAAGCCCTCAGTGTTTTGAGCAGTAAGAAAAAAAAAAAAAGGCTGAGAAAACAGAAATCCTTCATACTTGGGAAGTTAATGCAACACCAATGAAAAGACCGAAAGACCAGAAGAGACTACAGAAGCAGAAATGTGAAATGGGATTTGCCCGATAGCGGAGTCACCTTTAGACAAAACACAATCCAGAAACTGACAGCTACGTGCACTCTGCACAGCATGAGTGATGCTTTCAAAAGAAAACCCAGAAATGCTCTGTCAGTCTTGTGGACAATAATATGAATTAAAAAAAATATGTTTGCAGACAAGTTTTTTTCTCTTTCATTTTGCTCTATTTTCTCCCTGTCTTCCCCTTCCTCTTTCCTTCTCTCCTTTCTGGCTGCTTCCCTAATTGGCAATTTTTGTTTGTCACTCTGTTTGTGCTATTTTATTTTAAAAATTTCCAGCCACCTAACCCCAAGAATACTGCTAGGGCAAAAAGAGGCCTTTAAATATTTGTGGCCCACCAGGCACTGGTGGCACATGCCTTTAAATCCCAGCACTCTGGAGGCAGAGGCAGGCAGACCTCTGTGAGTTCAAGGCCAGCCTGGTCTACAGAGCGAGTTCTAGTACAGGCAGGGCTACACAGAGAAGCCCTGTCTTGAAAAAAAAAAACAAAAACCAACCAATGAAACAAACAACAAAAAACAAAACAATAAAACAACAAAACAAATGATACTTGTGGCCCATTCCATACTAACTTGAACAAATGTTCTGTGAGTCGACCAATGAACCACTATGTGTAGTCTTTCTGTGGTCCAACTTTACAGACTTTTTAAAATGGACCTCATTGATCACTCTGGACTACTAAATATTTAATTTGTCTTTGAGTTACATGGCGGATGTGACTCCCCAGCTCAGGGTTGGGGTCTAAGGTTCTGATGATAAACAAGCTATATCAGGTGATGTTGAGGTCAGAAGACTACAATATGGGCAGCCGGGAGCCACTGGAAACTTCACCAATGGCTCCAGCTATTCCATTTCTTATTGCAAAGAAAACAAACAAACAATAATCTAAGGTACATAGCAATATGGTCAAGACAAGAATGTGCTGAGTAGGAGACAGACACATCATCAACATCTGAATCCACTCTGTAGCCTGCTGGCTCAGGAGGGACACAGTGGTTCTATGTTGGCCAGGTCTTCAGGTGATAGAAATGTTGTGCCCACCATCCTTTCTACCTGCTCTGGGCATGGATATGTGAGGTGGGGCCCTGATGAGGCTCAGGTAGCAATCTTAGAACTATAAGGCAGTGAAGATGAAAAACATATAATCTGGCTGTGATGGCGCATACTTTTAATTCCAGCACTTGAGAGGCAGAGACAGGCAGATCTCTGAGTTCAGTGCCACCCTGGTCTACAGAGTGAATTCCAGGACAGCAACAGTTACACAGAGAAACCCTGTCTCAAGAAACAAAAAAAAAAAAAAAAAAAAAAAAAAAAAAAAAAAAAAAAAAAGAAAGAAAGAAAGAAAGAAAAGAAAAAGAAAAAAAAAGAAAAGAAAAGAAAAGAAAGAAGAAAACATATAAAGAATACCACAGAGCTAAGACAGAAAGATAGTCAAATGAAAGCTCAGCAAACTACAGCTAAATCTATAGACCACCACGAAATCCAGGCTGCCAATTGCTCTTGCAAATAGGTAGGGTTTCCTGGAGAACAGCCATGTCTATTTATGGATGCTGTCTTAGAAAGCTGTTCTAATGAACACTACATCAGGTGGCTGAAGCAACAGACATCAGATTTTCAGTGTTTGAAGTGGGTAAGTTTGTGATTACAGAATCAGTGTATTTAGAGAACATCTTAAAGATCTTTCATCCCTGTTCATTGCCTTCTTGCAGGCTTCCCATATAGCAACAGGGAAGATCTGGGTGGGATGGAGTGATATGTACATACTGTTCTTCCAGAGGAAGAGCACCCAGCAGGGGCAGCTCTGGCTTCCAAGGTCAGACAGACACAAAGACACAGACACATAGACAGACAGACAGACAGACACACACACACACACACACTCCAAGGAAAAAGCACCATCCTCTTCAAGCCACAGTTGAGTCTTCTTCGGAAGACATTATTCCCTTGTGGAGAGGTTGACACTCATGACTATATTACCTTCTATGGCCCCACCTTTAAGTATCAACCCATCACCTTGTGGGTTGGCCTTAAACATGAGCTTCAGAACACCTAGTGCCATTTGGTCACTGTGGTTGCCACTCTGAACTACAGTAGCCAAGATGAGAAGTTGCAAAAGAAATTCAGACTCTAAATATTGAATCTCAGGCCGTTTTCAGAGAAGCTCTGCTGGCTCCAGGTCTGGAAAGTTATGTCACCTCTGCATGCTACTCATCCCATTTTCTGTTTCATCTTCAAGATGTTTCCAGAATGAGCCAATACATGTTCTATTCTCATCTTCCCTGCTGGTCAGTTTGCTCCTTACCATACAACAAAAGTTAGTCAGCCAAGTGGCAGACCCATAAAAGATGTGCAGGTTGTACCTACAGTTTTGCTAGGGTGTTTCCAAGTTTCCATTCCCTTCTCTGGAACTCCCACTTGAAAGCATTTACAATGTGCTAAAAATGACAGTTCTTATTATAGCTTTCTTTCAATAAAAACAAGCTGCTTTCATCCTCTAAAACCTCCATTTCCTTCCTCCAGGGCCACTGGCAGGCAGAGAATGGAGTGTCCATATCCTGACTCACTAGATCCAGAAGCAGTTGGCCCTGGGGACCTGGAAACGCAGGTCAATATCTCCATGACCACAAGACCCCTTTGGCATAGGCAGGATGAACAGCTCCCTGTCCAGTCGACTAGAGCTCCGTGCACAGCAACAGCAAACAATAGCAGGCAACCTTTGTGAGCACCAGAGGAAACATAGATTCTGAATATAGGAAGAAAAAGACAACCAAGTAGAAGACCTTGGCAGAAAACACCCCAAGTTTTTATACCAGAAGCACATGACCTCCTAACACTTATAAAAAAAAATTGTCTGGGAGAAAAATAGCATAATGGAAGTGAATAGTTGCTAGTTATTTTTAAATGTAATTTGTTTCCTTGTTAGGGTTAGCAGTGAATACAGTTCTACTAAATTCCGCGTCATAGTAGTGCACCAATGGGAGAGAAATAAAAGAGGTGGTCAGTAACAGAAGAATGCGGTGAGAGTTCTGTTGTAGTTATTTTCCCAGTGTTGCTACTCTTTTCCCGAATCGAATATTGCGCCCCTCCCAACTCCTTCCATTTCTTCTCTTTCCACATGTGCTTTCTCTGTCTCCTCTTTAATCTTCTTCCCTAAAGTATTTAAATCTCCCAGAAAGGACTTTATGGGTAATTTTCAAGCTGACCAACTAACACCCTACTATAGGTTGACTCAGATATTCCTCTCTCAGGCCACTTGATTAAGTAACTGACAGCTTTGGTGGCAACCTTCGCGTGAGAAAGAACATGGCAGTTTCATGTACACAACAAGTAATGTCCAGGAGTAGAACTCAGCATGGATCTTTACAGCCATTCTCAGCATCACTTTGTTGCAATTACTCATCAAATTGCTCAGGGCCTCTACCTACACACCTATCTGTCAAACCTAGCTTTAGGATGTTTAGAAAAACATATACAAATACTTAGAACATACAAATTACAGTAACGACTGAACTGATATGTTGGCATTAGTTAGATTAATACATTTCAGGCAGTAGGAAAACAGCAAGGTATAGAGAGTTAAATTCTATCAGGGATATTGAGACAACCACCACACAGAGCGATCATCTTACAGAAAAAGAAAGGTGGTAAGAGAAAATGAAAAAGGAGTAAAGAAAACAGCTGTTTGTTTGGTGGCTACTCTGAAAGACAAAATTAGGAGACAGATTTGAACTGAGGGGAGAAGTAAAGTGCATGAATGCATGGGTGGGGGTAAGGAAGGGAGAGGAAGAAAAAAACTGGCTTCAGATGAGGAATAGGACCAGCTCCAGAGGCTGTCCCAAAGCTTTCTCCATTACAAAGTGCTCAGGAGCATGTGCATCCATTCATTGTGCTTGACTCCCTGGGTACCACACCACTCTTCCCAGTCTTCTTGCCCATCATTCCTCCAGACTACGTCCAAAATAGATGCACAAATCCTGCATCCCAGCATGGAACACACACAGGAAATACATGTTGAATGGCAGAGCCAACTTTTAAGATGATTACACAAAAATGTGACCAGGAAAAATTCTTCCAGAACCTTCTGTATGTTACACACCATCCAATAATGATCCCGTAAGTGATTTAGAAAACATCTGGCTGAGAAGAATTAGTATGCTGTTGTGGCCAGGTACTCATGGGACATCATGATGACCTGGATGCATGTGGCTCAGGTAGAATATGGTGAGGCCACGGAAAGCTCTACATGTTTGTCACCTGTACAACACACATCCCAGCTTCCTGTCTGCCACAATAAATCACACTGAATATAACAAAACTCATAGATGGATGTTAGCATAGAGGCAGCCCCTCTTGCCTGCCTCTAGGTTGCTTAGCAACCTATGATGTCATCACCTGCAGCCACCAGGTGCACATCAAACATAAAGGACCAACCCATTGCTGCCTCCCGCCCCCTCAGCCTAGGTTTCTTTCCCCATCCTGTGTCTGGGGCATCCCCTTCCCCCATCTCTGTCTCTGTCTTTGTCTGTGTGTGTCTCTCTCTCTTTATACAATAAATCTCTTTCTACCAGATCTGTTATGTGGCCTCTATAATTTTTATATTACAACAACGGACGCTTTACATGGCACTCTAAATACAGAGACTACAGAATCTCAAGTAAAGGGCGCATGCAGATGCCAAGATATGGTTTAATTAACCCCAATACATAGGCTCTGCTTTCTGCTTTCTATGAGCTGTCAACACAGAACCCAGAAAATAGACCCCTCAGCAAGGGCCAGGCACACAACCCAGCTGGCGACCTGTCCTGCCCAGTGAGCTGGTCTCCTTTCAGCTCCTGTCACTCTCCCAACACTGCCAGGACTTCAGTTGCCACTATGCTTGCAGCAGCATATAAAATAATTGCTTATATCCTTCGTCCTTAATTCGTTAACAGTTAGACAAAGAAAGAACAGAGAGAAGGAGCTAGAGAGGGAAGATGGAAAGGAGAGAAAATGAGATCAGGAACAAAAGTGTGATAAACTGTCATTTTAAAGAGGCTGGGATGTAACAGGGATGGCAGTGCATCTTCCCAGCATGTGTAAGAGCCATGTACGCTCCCTGTAACACAAACAATACATAACAAACACACTAACACAACATATATTACAACCTTAAGGTTGCAGTACAAAACACCTATCATAGGCCAGGCTTTCTAAAATAAAGCTGTTGCCAGGGAAGGCTTACAACTAAGCAGGACAGGCCAAAACAAAGCAAGGCAGTGCATCCCAGTGCACCTCACCACACCCCAATCTCCATGGAAAGGAAGTTACCATCACTAAAGGTGCATGGAGTCTTCTAAGGTGCAGGTGGTTCTCCAGGGCACTACAAACTAACGCTCTCAAACGCACACATCTTGAGAACATTACAGTATGAAGTTAGGTTTATGTCAAACATGCTTACAAATGGTCTAAAAACAAAAGCCTAAAAACATACCTATCTTACACGCAGAAGTATCAGTTATGGAAAGTTTAGCAAGAGTCTGTCCACGCTCAGACAGCAGTGCTGACAGTGGGGAGGAACCTGCAGGTCAACACAAAGAGCACCTCTGGATTCGACCTCTGGAGGAGCAGAGCTGGAACCACTGGGAAAGCATACTTGAACAAAAGAAGGGTTTGTTCTAGAAGGAGGGGGTAGTGAGGGGTGGGGTGGTGGTACAGGTATGAGTTACATCCCTATGGAAAACATCTCCTAGATCTGTGCATCAGTTACATCTCCCTGGTCCGTGCCTACATCTGGAGCGGACTCCAGCTTCACACTTCAGGTATTTGCTGATTATGGGTAACAACCAAGAGAATGTATCAGCTTGTGCCTGAGATTCTTAAGGGAGAGAACACAGAGTTGCTTAATCACTGGACAGCAACTAGTGGTAACTGCCTTCAAGAAGAAAAAAAAGTTCCTTAAAGTCAGACCCCATAACTGAAGAAAAAGGGTAAAAGGAGACACCTAACATGTTTTAGTCAATTCCTGAAGCCACTCTGTGTGAAACTACCATGGACATGTAAGTTAAAGGGTAGGTATATTCACAGAAACATGTGTAAAAACGGCACACAAAACAAGGAACAGCCATTCCAGGACTAGATCGCACCAGGTTTCCCAAGGAAACAGAACAGCCCAGTATGGCACCATTGCCATTTTATCCAACCTCTTCTTCCATGGATGTAGGAGTTTCCACTCCTGTTCTACATAGCCATGTGTAAGGCTCTCTTCCAGCACAGGCCCATCATCAAAGCAGGAGACACAGCTTTGTGGGGGAAGAGACATAGTTGCTGAGGTCCAGGTACCCTGCCTGAAACAAAAGCATGAGTACATTGCAGGTGACCACCTAGACACTGCCTGCATCTCTAATCGGCTTTCTATTGCAGAACATACACAAAGTAAACTTAAAAGTTTACCATTCTCTAGATCCACCGTGATGTCTATCCCAGCCCTGCATAGGAAAGCTGCCATCCTACACAAGCCCCAAGCAGGGCCTTACTCAACTCTGAAAGGACAACCATTTATCTGTACCTGGAAGCCATCCTTCCGGCACCTGAAATAAAGCGGGAGAGGAGTGGATGTGGGGTGGATAGTGTTAGTATAAAAAACACAACTGCTCCTGCAGCTGGACCACCAGTTGGCTGCAGTTCACTCCTTTCTCACCTGAACCATCACAGCACCAACTCTTCGGGGTCAACCTTTGGGGTCAACGTGACATGAGTATTTGCATTCAAAACCAGCTCACCTCCTGCTGTTGTGTGGCAGGAGTCTGCACAGGCTTCCCAGTCCATTCTTACAAGGGCTCCGGGAGAAGCCATCAATGGCATTTACAGAAGGATGAAAGGTATTTACAGAACTATGCTTCCCAGGGAAATGAGATAGCCTTTGTGAGTCACTGTGCAAAATAAGTCAATGAGGATCCATTGGCCAGCAATATAAATTGTATGTTAAACAAAAAAGGAAGGAGAAGTGGAGAGGCAAGTCTAAATCACAGCTCCATTCAATGTATTTCTGTCCTGCGCTAAGCCTATTCATGGCTTCCAATCCCAAGTCAGTCTTTTGAAATCCTAACGCGGGTAGAGGAAGCACCTGCAGGGCACTGCCCTTGGCCCTGTGCTGTTTAAGATTATGGCTGAAACAAAAGGAAAACAAAATGTACGGATTTAATTGAATGCAAGTAGCTTTTACACACTGCGTTCTACACATCAATAGTCTGTACAGGTGAATAAAGAAAACAGTCCTTTCAATGAAGACTAAATGAGGTCACACTGCTAGGAAAGAATCGTACCTAACATCAAGTCCATGGCTGGTGATCTTAGGACCTGGTATCATCTTAGAGGACCCTGACGTACCATAGGAGAAATACATCACGCATATACATATAATCGACATGTATAGCCACTGTACATCCCTTTGAATAAAGGCTATCTTCTCCATTATGGGAAAAGTGTGATGAATCCAAATGTATGTATGTCTTGAGCTATACATACATTCACAGTTTATACTTGATAATAATTTCTTTCTGAGTTAGTTTCCTGCAAATCCTTCCCCTTACATAATGACCCCAGAAATTCCATCCTTCTGGCCTGGCCATAATCAGCATGTCCCTTGGATGGTCTCTCCACTGATAGTACAAGATCTCCATAAAATTCTTTTTACAGCCCCACTCTATATGACCCATCTCTAAACTCTATCATGACTAACCTACTAACCCATTAGCCACACCCATTTTTGACTTCTATCTGAAATGCAACCTTAATGCGGATGTCCCTTCTTAGCAGGTCAAGCCACTATGAGTTAAGAGCTATCTGCTTAACTCCAAAGGAGCTTCCAGGTATCAACATCTGCAAGAGAAAGGTGTGCCACCCAACTTCCTGCATGGCTCACACTATGGAGGGTGTCATTCTAGCGAGATTCAGAGAGCCTGCAAGACAAGGAAGAGTTAGACAAGAAGCCACTGCCAGGCAACGTGGCATGTTCATCGCTTAAACACTCCATTTCATTCCAAGGTACCAAAACGATAATAGACTTTATTCTAATTGGATTGTCTGCAATGAGCCAATTTAAGTGCTAAATGCTGCGAATTATTCAGCTCGACATAGCAGTGCACTGATGTGAGCCACTGCAGGGCAAGGGGGTTGTGGGAAGTGTGAGTTCCCGGGAATAATGAGGAGCTGAGAGGAGTCTAACTTGGCAGACCTCCACCACACAGATTCATATTGTCTCAACAGCTGCAGGAGGCCCAGAAAGAACCGGCTGCCACCTTGACCCAAAATGCATCTGGCACCAACCAGCACAACTGACGCTGGAGCTTCCCAGCTCTACATCACCGGGACAAAAACCAGGTCGGAAGTTTCCAGAGAGAAGCTGAGAACGCAAGCAAAACTTGTCACCAAAAGGGCACTGTTCAACATCCTCTCAAGTCTCACTGTGTTCTGATGCTTCGGCCTATGGAACAGCTAGGCATGGGGAAGAGCCCAAGATTAGCGGGGTGGCAAGACAGCTGGCCTTAAAGCACAAAGACCCACGCTCCAGTCCCAGAACACACTTTAATCGTGATGCGCATGGTGGCACAGGTAATCCCACAGCAGATGATGTGATGGTCCTAGGGCCTGGGTGGCCAGTCAGTCTACTGTACTTGGTGAGCTTGCAGCCAAGGAGAGACTCTGTCTTAAAGGAAGTGAACATGTCTTTTGACATGACACTGGAGGTTGTCTGCTGGCCTCCATGCTGGCATAGATGTGCACACATATACAGCACACATGCATTTAAAAGGGAAGAAAGAAAAAACCCTTCATGTCTCTAATTAAATTCAGGGGGTCATTAAAGAGACATGACAGTAGGAAGGTGACTAAGGAGAAGAAGAAGGGGAGCAGATGGAGAAGAGGTGAATAAGAGAGGGCAACTGAGATATGAATGTGATCAAAATGCATTGTACACGCTATGAAATTGTCCACAAACTAATAAATACGTTATTTTTAAAAAATCACATGAGAAGTAGTGTAGTAAAAAAAAATCACATGAGATCTAACATAGAGAGATGTGCCACACACCACTTAACTAACCCCAAGGCCTCCTATTTAATATTCCTGGAGCTCGCACACTTCATTTTAAATATAGACACGATAATACTGCATGCATTGCGTGACTGGTGGGAGTAAGTCCACACCGTAGGTCTTCTCATGCTTGGCTTTGCTTTTCAACCTTTTAGCTCCTCCGTGTCAAACACACACCTTGAAAACATTACACGGACATTCAGAAAAGAAAGAATGGGTTAGTGTAGAGTGCCGTTTGGAGCAGCACAGTGAAATCTCATGCCACCCCCAATCTGTTATCCAGCCCTTACATGAATCCTCCCTGTCATGTGCCCCTATGGTGTAGATGCTGCCTGCTGGTCACTCTGAACAGTCTAGGTCACCCCACTGTCACCATATGGCAATGCTTATATCCAAGTAGTCCTTAGATTTCTCAGATGTGACCCCAAAGCACAAGACAAAAGCAGCTTTACTATGTTACATGTACCTAGCAATGTATTATCAGTTGTGGATGTTGTTGGTAAGTTTATAAGCCGTATAAGTATAAGAAATCATAGTGGTCAGGGAGTTCAATACTATCTTCAAGGTCACGCATCCTCTAGGATGAAGGCTCACTACTATGTAGGGATTCTGTGCATGACCAGAGGTCAAGACACAATACAAAATAAAAATAGATAATCATCAGAATGCAGAGTACATAGAATTAACTATAACACAGTTCTTGAGTTTCCTTCCAAAAAGGTTTTCTAAAAGAAATAAAGTGGCCTTTGCCACCGAGCCTCAGCACACAGGGGAGAGCTCTCCAAACAGACTCAGCAGTGCCAAGTCCTACTAGAACTATGCTTCTCAAGGTTAACTAGTGGCTATGATAAACTGGTTACCAAAGTGACTTTTGGTAGCACTGCCCTTTTGTCTGACTCAAATTACATTTTCATTAAGTATTATGGCTTTATATACACAGCCAAAATGAGTCAAGTCCTGTGAAAAACTCCATCTGCAAAGACCAGCATAGAAACACATGCACCCAACTTTTCATAGCTAATGACGCAAGAGAACATTCCAAAAGGGTCCTGACAAGAGGGTAAATTAGCCTCCCTCGGGGGCTAGCATTTCAGATTCCATTTGGGCTGAGGGATTAAAGGGTTACTGTAGCCAAATATGCTTCCCCCTCAAAAGAAGCAACAGTTAATTGGGGTCTTCAACTGCTCTCAAATGTCCTAAGTCATAGGCCCTGGCACATTACATAGGAACAAGCTATAGTCAGGTGTGAAATTATAAACTGGGACTTGAAAGTGGACACAATATGACCAAGAGTTACAGAGACAATGCTAATTTTCTTACAGCCCTTGTAATTAGTTATGTTGGTCCAGTGCAAGTGTGTGATAGTTTGTTTGTTTGTTTGTTTAAGATGTTGTCTTACTATGTAGCTCTGGCTGGCCTGGAACTGGCTATGTAGACCAGGCTAACCTTGACCTACAGAGGTTCAGCTGCTGCTGCCTCTCAAGTATTAGGATTCAATGTGCGAGCTACCCTGCCTGGCCATTGAACACCTGACTTTATTTTCTTCTCATTTTTTAATTTATTGTCACTTATTCACATTACATCCCAATTGTTATGCCTTCACTCTGTCTTCCTGTTCCCCCCTCCCTCTCTCTTCGGCCCTATTTCCCACTCCTAGATCTCTGACAGGGAAGGGCCCTCCTCTCCCACTGTCTGACCACAGCCTATCAGGTCTCATCAGGATAACCTGCATCCCTTTTCTCTGTATGCCCACAAGGCTTCCCAGGCAAGGGGCAGTGATCAAATAGAGAGCACCAGAGTTCCTGTCAGAGGCAGTGCCCACATCAACCACCAACGCCCCGCCTCCTGTGGAGAATGAGCTGTCCATTGGCTATATCTGAACAGGGGTTCTAGGTAATCTGCTGGCAAAGTCCTTGGTTCGTACATCAGTTTATGCAGGCCTCCCTGGGTCCAGATCCATCAGCTGATGGTCTCCTTGTGGAGCTCCTGACCTCTCTGGAACAACTTAGATGTCCCTCAAGCAAAGAATGGATAAAGAACGTGTGGTACATTTACACAAGGAATACTGATCGGCTATTAAAAACAAGGAAACCTTGAAATTTGCAGGCAAATGGCTGGAACTAGAAATGATCATCCTGCATGAGGTTATGCAGACCCAAGAAAGATGCATGGTATATATTCCCTTATGAGTAGCTATTAGCCCAACATAGATGTCCTCTGAGAGTCTCCACTCAGAGGGAGGGGGGTGTCGGGACAGATATTGGGACTCGCAGCTGGTCTCTGGGCAGAGCACTGAGAGTTGTATGGGGGTGGCGGGGTGGAAGGCATCTGACTTTAAATCAAGTGGTATGTGATGCTTTTCAGACTCCAACAAAACCTCCTATCATGCCGTGCTCTAGAATTCATCTCTAGTCACGTGAATATCTGAAAAATACCCACACTTCTTAGCCCTCACTTGACCCTCAAAGGAAGAAAGTCCCTCTAAGCCCCCCCCACCACCACTCCACAGAACCTCCAAAGGCAGCTCCTGAAACCGCTCCTAAACTTCACTGCCGTATGCTCTAGAAACAGACTGAGGAATCAGAAGACAGAACAAACGAGATGTGCTTCACAGCTCTAATTGCAGAACAACAACGCCTGCCTCCAACTCCAAGCCATCTCCGTCTAAAAACAGTAGAGACACACGGGCACTTGCACGCTAATCAGGCTCTCGGTTCCCTCCTCCGCCACAGCCGCAGCGCTCAAGTTAGCGGAGAAGAAGAGTCATCAGTGTCCTGAGATACCCAGAAAACACAGACCTGGCTGGGAAGGTGGGTGCCTGATACAAGGAAGAGAGAATCCACAGAGCTGGGTTTTGTACACTGATTCTCAAAACCCTGACCACGGCAGAGTTCGCTCTGGAAAAGCCCAGCCTTGTGCTAATGCTTAGAGGAAACAGCAACTACACCACCATGGATTCCCCACACGGTTCTCCCTGGCTGCACTAAGCCTCCTTGCCAGGAGGTGAATCACTTAGCAAGTTCTCACAGTCTTTCTGTCTTCGAAGCTAAACTCAGCCGTTCTCTTTATGACCCCATTTGTCTTCCTGGTCAAAAGCTAGGAAAGAACCGGAGCTAAAGAAGCTGAGCAGACCTCTGACTCTAACGAAGACTTCAGAACATTCTTACTCATAAAGACCAGGCTGACTAATTTACAAATAGTTTCAGACGCTTATGCCTGGAACATAAAAACATGGCGCTGGCTGGGCAACTTTCTGCTGCCCACACTGCTGTATTCATAGCAGCGGAGAGAAAGAGCCAGTGATGACAACCAGATGGGAAAGAGCTATCAGCTCCAGCTGAGTCCCCAGAGCGGTTCTCTGAGGAATTGAGCAGGCAGCAGCAACGTAAGGTCTCCCAGGGAGACACGCTGGATCTGGGTCTTGCAGTAAGGAAGCCAGCCAGGGAACAGCAGTGATCTTACTTATCTCTGGCAACCAGCGGGCTTCATCACAAGGCAGAATAACAAATCAGGTAAAAGGAATCCTCCCTCCCCAACACACAAAAAAGTGGGTCAGAGAAAGTGAGAGGTCTGGAGCCCACTGGAAACTTTATTCTGACCCTGATCTGATTTCTGAGGAAGATGTCAATTATAGGACCACGTGCCTGGAGTCTTCTTCCATCCAAGACAGGAATGACTGAAGAGGCATGGATACAAAAAAAAAAAAAAAAAAGGCAATTCTGTGACCAATGGTTTCCATTTCAGACAGGAAATAAAGTAGAGTCTTTGTGAGCCTTTCTGAAACACACTCAATTAGGCTGAAAGAGGGCACGGTTTTCTTTTCTGAAGGAGACACAAAAGAGGGCTCTTTCACAAACTTGCACGGACCTCTGCGAGCGGAGCGCTTCTCGAAGACCATGCCTCTCCACTTACACAGCTTTGTCAGCCTAGACATCCACATGGGCGGGAAGAGAGCTGCGTGAAGAACTCAGAGCAGGGAAGCTCTGTCTATCAGAGAGCAACAGCACAAGCCAGCACCTCACGTTAGGCTAACCACACTAAGGAACACAGATCGAGCCCCGGAGTGTGCACTGTGAAACAGTAGGCTATAAACTGGGGCATGGCACAGGTTTTCAAACATCCCTTAGGGAAAAACCACAGAGGCAAAATAATAAAGGAAGAGAAAGAAAAGCCATGAGTGACAGCTTAGTCACACACCCATAGGACGGCTAAATGAATTAAAGAGACTTAATGCTTGTATGGGGAAGCAGTGAACAAGGGCACTCATAGCTGATGCGCTTACACAGTGAAGACCCCAGCTGTCCACTGTATTCCTTCATATGTCAAAGTTCCCATTAATTATATATATTTAAACAACTTCAAACCTAAACATCAGTCTTTGGCTTGATTCACACCCAGGCAGTCTATCGCCTCCCAGCAAACGAAAATACCCACATCAAACTCCTCTTGAAATGCTTCTGGGCTTCACATACATTAAATGCTTCAGAAGAAAACTCTAACTGCAGAGAGAATAAAGAAATACCAACCTCCCAAACCTAGCTCCCAATTGACAAGAATAAGGGGAATACAATATCAAAACTATGCAGATTATTCAAGTCTATCAAAAAAAAAAAAAAAGCAAGAGATCAAAACACAGCCATGAAAGTTCTGGAAGAGATTGCCAGCTTTCTGCACACAGGAATCAATCACAGCGACAAACTCCGATGGAATTTTTCTGTCTTTCCCGCCCCCCCCCTTTACCCCCATTTACATTAAAGGGTAACTAAGTAAGGCTTAATCAAAGCTCTGCCTTTTGAGTCGGTAAGCAAATGCTAAATGATTCTGCATAAATAAACTTTACATTTAAAGAGGAACCAAGAATTCGCAGTCGCACATGAACACTGAGTTTCCAGCAAGATGCTGGTCCAACAGCTGAAGGGCCATCCCTGCTTTCTTCATCCTACTTTGGCATGGGAAAAGTTAAGGGCCACATTTCACTCCTAGAGAGGCAGGATTTCCAAGGTTGACTCTTGACTGCTACACATTTTCTCAGAGAATCAAAGATTACTTTGAGAAGCTCCTTCTGCGAGGATCCAAAAATACTACCAAAACAAAAAACAAAAAAAAACCAAAAAAACACAAAAAAACAAAAACAAAGCCGTGCTTGGAGAGGCAAATGCTCCCTGTAGCACTCACAAAAAGAAAAGACCTGATTACCCAAGGAGGGGTATCAAAGAGCACACACAATAGAGGGAATGAAGGGTGGAAATCATTCTAGCGAAAAAGCACACTTTCCAGCAGTGAAAGAAACGCAAATTGGAAGAACTTTAAAGTTATACTTCAGGGCTATTAAAACACAATGAAATTATAAAACTGAATTCTGGTGGGGCCCAAGATAAACAGGCATACGCTGCCAGCCATGAAGCCAGCTTCAATCTTCCTAAATGACCCAGCAGCCTTTAATAAGAACTGTTCAATAGCAGTAATTTCAAAGAAATAACCAGGAAGGGGGAGGGTGGTCATTTAGACCAAAAAAAAAATATTACATTTCATTAAAAAATAATGAAATTGAAAACAACACTTCAACATAGGGAAATAATTAGACAAACCATGATAAAGCACCTTAGTACATAATGGCATTTTTGCTAAAGACATGCACAACATATCCCATTAGAAATAAACTTGTAGGCAATTTTAAAAGAGAGAAACATATATTTAATCCACAAGAGAAGTGCAATGAAATGTATTTATATACTGAACATAAAACACAGAATGAAAAGCAGGTTCATTGGAATACATTGGTTTAAATGGTGCATAGGGAACCAAAGTGCTAACATCAGTAAGTGTTACACCAACACTTTTATACCTATGGACAGCTGTCTGCTCAGGACATTTAATGGTTAATTTGACTCATAACTTGACAGGATCTCCAAATGCCCATGAGACAAAGGCCAGAGGCATACCTGTGAAGGACTGTCTAGATTCAGATAGTCTCTAGGCAGGCCAGTGAGGCATTTTCTTCTTTAGGTTAGTGGTGGCATGCCTCATCCTCAGAGGAGAAAGCATCACACTATGAGTTTGGTCATAGACTGTAAAAAGGAGAAAGCCAACTAAGCTAACACTGCCTCTTCTTGTATTGTGGACAAAGTATGAGCAGCCGCTTCAGGCTCCTGCTGCCTGAGATCCCTGCCCTGACACACGATAACCTTGCACTGTGAGCCTAAATAAGCCTTTTCTCCCTTAAGTTGCTGTGGTCAGAATACTTTATCATGGGAAGATGAGAAGAAAGTTACGTGAGAAGCATCAGGAAGCAACCAAGGTGCCGGTGCAGGACACTGGCCTCCTGCAGTCCACAGAGAAATGCCTCGGCTCCTCACTCCCTTCTTATCTTTAACCAAATTGTGTATTAATTATTAGTTCACAGGAAGCATAGAAAAAACTTCAGAGGGTAATGGAGATTGCTATGGGGCAAAGGGAGACCAGATCCAGAGATGCTGGGGGAATGGAAGGTGGCAGTGGAGGGAAGGCCACACTGTAAAGGGGCTGCAACAGGTTGCTGCAAAGTGTGAGATCCTGGTGGAAGGACGTAAGATTCCCCAAGGTTCAGACCTGTTTCCAAGTGCCACTGGAAGCTATGGGCTGTTTAAATGCGACAGGCGGTTGGCCTGGCTGCCTCTCAGGAATGCTGGTACTTATCTGGGGAAAGGAAGTGAGGAGCAAGTCCAACACCAAAGGCAAGAAGATCCAGCTGAAAAGATCAGATGCTGGTGATCTCACAGGGAACCTCATGGCCATGAGGTCTGCACTGAGCACAGCAACAGTCTGCATGCACAGCCTCACCAGTGTGGTTAAGAAAATGCAAGTACAAGAAAAGAAGTGTTTAATTTAGAAATAAAAGAGGCTGTTCTGAACAGCAAACAGTAACACAGCTGCCCAAGGATGCCAAGCCTCCTTAGTTGAGAGACAGGAAAGGTGGAACCATGATACATACCGTGGTTCTTCTAAACCCAGGACACGGAGCAAGGTGAATTGATAATGCCGAAGAAAGATTGCTCAGTCATTCTACCAAGTGGGAACAACCTGATTTAGTAAACTAGTAAAATTCATCAATTTAACAAAAACTCAAAAGATACACTTTTAGATGGATATAGCTACTTGGAGGTATACATTAATGTACACACAAACATGCGTATGCAGCCACATGTATTCAGACACTCATGTATATCCAACCACACATACATTCTCACTTACACACAAACATACATATACACATGCCCAAATCAAATATCTTTGTATATAAAGATCCAGAGGACAATAAGAGGGTAATACTGTGTGGATGCAATAGATGCAGGCAGCCAAGTGAACCCTTTTTTGTGGGACCAGTTAAACACAATGAGAAAAGTGGATGGATACAGCAAATATTACATAGTGATCAAAGGCAATGAACAAGACTAAGGAAGTTCAGGCAGATGCCATTAGATGGTTCTGAATAAAAGGAGAAATAAGACAGCATGATCTAGAACACAGAAAAGTATCAAATAAAGCAACACGTTCATAGTAGACATCTGTGGATATAAAAGGGAGCCTAAGGGGGGGATGAAAAAAGAAAAGCAAATAAAAGGAAACAAACTATGAGGGTTCCTTCACACTATAAGAGAGATAACACACCATGATGAAGGATACACTATCTAAACCTTTTGAACTTGACACCTATATTTTGTATGTTTGTGTCCCTGCTGGTATGTGACCACATGTAGAGGTCAGAGGTCAACCTTAGGCATTGTTCCTCAAAAGACTTCCCCTGCCCCCTGTTTTTTGAGGCAGCCCCTCACTGGGACCTGGGCTCGTCAATTAGGCTAGAGTAGCTGGCTAGGGACAGCTGCAGACTCTCCAGTCTGTCCAACACTGGGATAACAGAACAAAAAACTATCCAAGGCTTTTTACTGTGGGGCCAGGGATCAAAGTCAGGCTCTTCCCTTGAAGAACTTTGTGTAAGGAAGGGTCTCACTATTCAGAACTCATTGTGTAGACCTGGCTGGGACTTGAATTTACAGCAATGCCTCCGCCTCCATGTGCTACATACCCTAGTGTGTTGGTCCTAAATTAAATGCCTGGAAACCAACTTTAATCCTTTATCAGCATGGAAAACCTCACTTGGTGAGTCTGACAGTGCATGAACATCATGGCAACCATTTTAGCTGGTCTCTTCTTCTGACAAAGTTCGTGCAGTCTCCAATCATTAAAACTAGCATTCCTTTACTTCCTTTCACATCTAAACCACAGAGTCAGAGGTTTTTAAAAGCCAAGGTGACAGAGCTGTGCCTGGGCAATCTGGGGAGGGCACACTCAAGCTTACCTCCAGCCTCCTCAGAGCCACTAAATGTGTAATTCAGCATGCTTGGCTTCTGAAGCAGGAATCGCCACTCTCGGTAGTTCATTTTCAAATCTTTCACTCAAGAGTGCCATCTGAGCATGGAGGCTACCATGTGTTCCAAAAATGACCTCAAAATTGGCAAAAATCCAAGAAAAGCTAAGTCATAAAACTACCTAGTGATCAAAGGGGGTAAGAAGACCCACATCATTCCTATGCTGGGGAAAGGCTAAAGCCTCTTTGGTGTTTCTGAGAAAAATGTCATTGTTTAGGAAAGGGTGTGTCATCAAAAGCCCTTAGCAGGAAACTTCTCTTGGAATGACAAGGGCAAGAGCTCAGACCCCTCTGGCGCCTCTCAGCATCCACTAGGTGTCCAGTCAATCCAAGGAGAGGAAGTGCAGCATTAGTTGTGGCACAATTAAACTTTGCAACCACAGAGCCCCATTAACGCTGTCTCCTTTTCAGGCCACTTGTGATTATTTTATGTAGATCTGTGGTAGGAACTTTTACGTCCCCAATACACTGGTTCGTTCTTTCTTCTTCTTCTTCTTCTTCTTCTTCTTCTTCTTCTTCTTCTTCTTCTTCTTCTTCTTCTTCTTCTTCTTCTTCTTCTTCTGTTTTTGTTTTTCAAGACAGAGTTTCTCCATGTAGCCTTGGCTGTCCTGGGCTCACTTTGTAGACCAGGCTGGCCTCGAACTCACAGCTTTCCACTGCCTCTAAGTCAAACAATCTGTGTTTGCTTGTTTCCTTGGGCTCTAGGTAGCCCTGGCTATGCTAGAACTCACTCTGTAGACCAGGTTGGCCTTGAACTCAGAGCTTGGCCTGCCTGCTGCCTCCACAGAGCTGGTACATATGGTATACGCCAACACTCCAGGTTCATGTTTGCTTTTTTAACTCCCTTCCCAGAGAAATAAAAAGGCAAACGTTTCCAGGGTTTATTATTGTGTCAACTTACTACATTGAAGTACCAATCACAGCCTAAGGTCTACCAGTTAGCTCTCTGACTTTGAACAGCAGGTTCTAAGTCACTGGAAGTCTATGCTCACCAAGGCTTGTGTGCTAAACTGAGGCCAAAGGGTCAACGACCTGACAGGTTTTTTTACAACATAATTTCCATTTCTGAAATGCCTACTTGAAATGTTGATCCAGACCTCTACCTTGGTCTCTGCTCAAAAGTTAGGCAGGAAACAGTTCCAGAGCTCTACTTCAAGGGGGATGACGTCCTACAGACAGGACAAGTCTGAGCACTCTCAGTGGCCTCATTACCCCAGAGCTGCTGTCTCTACTTTGCTCAAGGTTCTGCTGGGTGTGGCCTTTATTGTTTTTACTAGAAATTTAATCCCTAAAAGTAACAGTTCCTTGTAGAAGAAATCTCTTGTGTATTAGACAGATGCAAGATCTGTCAATTAAAAAATAAAACAAAACCCAAAACTATAGCCTATGACTGAGACAGGAAATAGGTGGGACTTCCAGCAGGCAAAACGGATTCTGGGATTGAGCCAGAAGCACAGAAGTGAGCCTGGCAAGATGTGAAGACGGTAGATGCCTGGTGCCTGAGCTCAGGTAACCAGCCATGGGGCAGAATGTAGATTACAATAATGGGCTATTTTCGGTTATGAGCTAGTCAGGGAGGAGCCTACCTATATGGCCTAGGTATTTATATAATACCTAATGACTTTCATGAGTCGTTATTCTGGGAGCTAAGGGATGTGAGGGAAAAAAAAAACAAACCCATCCACAACACATAATGGCAGCTACTAGTTTCCCCAGTTTTCCTTCAGCTCAAGGTTGTGCCTTTAATAAGAACTTTGAAGAAAATGGTTCTTATTCAAAGACGAAAAGCAGTTTTATCAGTTACAGCAGGACTCATGGAGGAATCTGGTTGTGTGCGGCTGAGAAGAATTAGACACATCTGGGCTCTGCTGGCCATGCCTGAGTGATTAGTGATGTCTTCCAGAATCACGGAGGTACGCAGACCCAGAGCGAAAGCTTTAGGGCATTGGGAAGGTATCTACTAATCTAAAATTGGATGTTCACCCCTAGGCTGCTTCTTGGTGAGATTACAAAGCACACATCCAGTAAAAAGCTGGTCAATATCTGCTAACTCTCTGTAATGCATATTACTAAGAAACAAATTTGTTGTTTTTCAAAGAAGGAAGAGGAGGAAGTAGTACAAGGTGACAAAACAGAAGCAAACAAACAAACAAGCAGCCACCCCAAAATCACACTTTTGAGGACCTGCTTTTGAAATTTTAGATTTTGTAGGTTTGAAAATACTTAACTCAAATGGGCTTACTTCTTTTGTCACAATCAATTCTGTAGTTAAATGGACTACTAAAAAATTAGAAGTATTTGCTATGTCTTTTTAAAGAAAGTCACTATAAGAATTGCTTACATCGTTGTGTGTGTGAAGTAAATGCTCTGATATGAAATGTGTTCCCTTTCAAAGGGAAAGTGTCAATCATGGCAAAGTTCCCTGGCCCTTCCCCTAATTTTCAGTGGCTGTGTGAAAGACCTTCTAACAGCTGTGAGAGCCCAGCAAGCTGGTCACACCACAGCAAGAGTGAAAAAAAATCAACAAACCCTGGCAAATACCTGAACCTGCCTCTGACTTTCAGAAGCTCTCCTGGATTGTTCTATCTTTTATTCATATACACTGATGGGAAGAAGGGAGAGAGGGGAAGGAAGGCAGAACGGAGGTGGGAGAGAGGGAAGAGGGGCGAGAGGGGAGAGCGGCGAAGGAGGGCAGAATGGAGGGGAGGAGAGAAGGGAGAGGGAAAGGCTGGAGCCAGGGGAAGAAGGGCAGAACAAAGAGGGGAAAGCTCTTCGACTTAAAATAGAAGATTCCTTCCTCCTCCGTAACATCTAACAACTTACTATACTTGGGTAAAACCCTAGGGTAAAAATTACTAGGCCAATTTTTGTCAACTGAAAGAAAATATATATGTAAAAATCTTAAATGCTAGCTGTTCATATAAATGGCTTTTACTGACTGGATTTACATGTCTTTTAAACCACTCAAAGGCTAGCATTTAAGAAAGCCAACATTAAACTCTGAGTAACAACTTCAATGTAGCGGAAAGCCTAGCTGTATACTCAGGGATTATGTAAGGGGCAGGAATCTGACCACAAAACCAGGTAGCTAGGAGCCTGGGGCCTTCGGGATGGTTTTGGATCCTGTGATAACCACTGTACACATCCTAGGACAACACTGTGTCCTGCTCTCTTCCAGGGTCAGCATGCCCACACTGGCTTGGGCTGGTACACATACAATTAGTTGGATATCAAAACCACAGCAGCGGAAACTGCTGTTCCCTGACGGACAGGCAAGAACAGACTGCTGGCACTTCCTTCTCTTGGCCCAGTTTTCCCTTTTCATAAGACATTCACAGTCTCTCGAGTGCTAAGAAAAACTTAGCTTCTTCTTGAAAGAAAGAAGCAAATCCCAGTTTCAAGAGGTGGGTACTGGCACACTGGAGGCCAGAGAAGGCTCCACAGTCACTCTTGGCTGTTGAGGCAATGAAGGCAGGGAAAGGTTACACTATGGAAGAGCACGGAGCTCCACCACTGGCCTGGCCCTGTCCTCTGAAGGGAAAATCATGCCCAGGGCTCATGCTTCCTTCAGCCAGAGAAACCCAATCCTCAGACGCAAAGACACTATTTACGGAAGCACCTCTTCCTGCCAGTGTCGGGAAGACATCCATGTCGCTGGCTGGTGGACAAGCTCGTCAATCTAAAAAGGTCAGAAAAGGAGCAGGCCCGTATAAAAAGGAGAATGAAGGAGGGCAGTGGTGCTTAACTACTTGCTTCCTATTGATAAAATAAAATAAGAAATATCAGAACAGGTACAGGACTCCCGCATAACGAGATTAAGGTGCAGGATGGAATTTAAAAATACAGAACATAGGTACTCCTCTCCTTAGCCACGCCTTTGCCTTCTTTTTCTTTTTTCTTTTCTTTTTTTGAGACAGGGTTTCTCTGTGTCATCCAGACTATCCTGGAGCTTACTCTGTAAAGCAGGCTAGCCTCAAACTCACTCACAGAGATTCACCTGCCTCTGTCTCCCAAGAGCTGGGATTAAAGATGTGCAACACCACCACCCGGCTGCCTTTGCTTTCTATGGTTGGCTAACTTCTACCAATATTACATGGGAGTTTCCAGAAATGAAGAAGTCTTAAGCTCAAAACCGCATACCACTCTGAACAACATCATCGTCCTTTGTCCCAGCTGGGACGTGAACCCACTCTCCATCCAGCATAGTCACACCATGTGTGCCTTTCCCACTGATCACTTAGTGGCTGTCCTGTTTGTCAGGTCATTGTCACAGTGTCTTATTGACATGCATCCTGGTTTATGGAAACAAAGCACAAGAGCTGTGAGGCTAGCGATCCAGGTATGTGCAGGTGACGCTGCAAAGTAATTTCTATAAATATTCTGTAAGTAATTCATGTCCCATTATCCCAAGATGAGGGTAGAAGCAATACGAAGGGACATCATAACAAGGGATACATGGCCCTTTTATTATAATTGTTTTATTGTCGGTTATGGTTGATAATCTCTTATCACACTGAGCACGCAAGCTAAACTCTAGCTGATGTGCGCATAGCTTTTAAAATGCCCTGGGGGCCATGAATCACACCCCCTCAGGATAAAGGGGAACTACTGTGCATACATTTCATCAAACCTATCCAGATATGGTATTCATAACAGACCAGAGGGGAACATGGTTGGAGAGGGGAGAGCGGGTAGCAGGGTATTTTTAAGTGTGGATTTGTGAACCATGAAAATAGGAATTCATGGCCTACGATTATTGTTCACTGAGCTCTCTTAGGGGGCTATTATCCATGTGACTGCAACTTAGAATGTGGGCAGACGGAGAAGCAGAGGCAAACAGGCCATGGGGAAGGTAAAGAAGTAAAGTGCATCCCAGTGGGAGCACCGTGAAAGGTACCAGCAAAGGGGCAGCTTCCCCATGGGCGGGGTAAGTGGCAGGTTCATAGCTCAGCACACCCCATGACTGGGCAAGGCAGGGTCCCAGGCAGCAAGGTCTTTTATCAGCTTAGCCAGAATGTAAGGTGCAACAGAAAGCATTGCAGGGTGAGGAGACCAAGTACTCTACAGATCGCACTCATGCACTCATTACTGACACTCACCCCCTCTCCCCAATGCAAGGACACAGAGAACAGTACCTCCCTGGGAGAAAGAAGCACAGAGGACAGAGCTCAGGGCCGACTGCTAGCTGCAGTGCAGAAGGTGCTGATGAGAACAAGGACGTCTGTCATCACAGGTAAGCAATGCTATGCTAGATGTCTTCTATGCACTGAAAACATTTACCAATTCAAAAGTAAATGCCACTGGAAAGGGAGCAGAGATAAAGTAAATAATCACTGAACACTCACCGTGTTAAAGGAAGTACCCCACTATGCGCCCCAAAGATTGATTGACTGATTTTGGCAGGGGGGAGGGGGGACAGAACCTCACTATGTCGCTTTAGCCGACCTAAAACATAGTATATACACCAGGCCTCGAATTCACAGAGATCCACCTGCCTCTCTCTCCCCAGTGCTGGGATTAAAGGCGTGCATTACATTATTTATTTGTTTGTTCATTTGTGACAAGGTTTCTCTGTGTAGGTTTGTGACAAGGTTCCTTGGCTGTCCTGGAGTCACTTTGTAGACCATGCTGCCCTCAACCTCACAGCAATCGGCCTGTCTCTGTCTCCTGAGCGCCGGGATCATAGGTGTGCGCCACCTCACCCAGCCGGAGTCTTAAAAATTTATAATGCAGTGAATATTCTACAACTTCCACCCTTTGGCTCTCTGGGATTGAGATCGATCCTGTAGTTGATCAATACCATAAAGCTTAAATAACAACGAGTTTCCCTCCTAACGTAGAGAAAATGATAGCTCTTACAAGCCGTGTTGTCATAGATTTGGTGATACGCTTGAGAAGCAGAGACAAAAAGATCAGGAAGCCAAGGCCAGCCTTGGCTACTGAGCACAGGAATCCAAGGTTAACCTGGACTGCTTGACCCTGTCTCAAACAAAGCCTCAAAACCCACATGATGGAAACTAACGCTCAGTGAATGACCTTAGTTCCCTAGAGCCTACAGGAGCTTATTTCCAAGTTCCTGGTTTACATCCAGCACTTCTATGAGCCAGAACCGCACTATACAAAGCCACTTTGTACATCTTCCCACCTAGTCCTCCATCTCTTCGGGATGTGCAGATAACAGCTTTGAACAGCCTGGATTAAAGAGGAAAACATCATCTCTCCTGGTATCCAGAGAGACTACATGAGGTAAAAGCCAGAAACTCTGGAGCTACATGGCCTTTCAGTCTTTCTACACCACAGTAGGAGCCCTTCTCGTTTCCCCCATGTTTGTCCTTATATGTGTGTGTGCAGGGGCAGAGGTCAATGTCGGTTTACAATCTCAATCTTATTTCACCTTATTTTTTGAGACAGGGTCTCTACTGAACTTTAAGCTCATTGGATACACTCGTTGGCCAGTGAGCCCCAGCAGTCTGTTTATCTCCACCTAGTACGGCATGCCTGGTATTTACATGAGTGTTAGGCATTGAACTTGGTCTCCATGTCTGAGTGGCAAGCCCTTTATTTTACCAACAGAGACTCCATTTCTTTCTTTTTCATCAGTTTTCAATACATGAAAAGAACCTTCATAGGGGAGGGGTGTAAACACTTAGCAAAAAAGGCATTGCTTCTGCTGTGCTAAAAGACTTGGTTGGATCTCTGGCAACAATATCAGTGACTCAAACCAGAAGAAAAATAAAAGGCAATCTACAAACTGTGGTCTTGAATTTCTCTTCAACAAAATTTCTCAGACCCAAGGAACAAGTGGCCACTCTAGGGGAGTGGTTGGCCAATTGGTTAATCTCAGAAACAATATGAAAAGGCTTGGGACTTACTGCTGCCAAGGCCTGGGATGGTAACCATATTCAGCCCTCTCCCCATGGGCAAAATTTTCCTTATGTCCATGAGCTTGTATGGTAGCTTTGTGCGCATGTGCATGGAGGTCAGGGGGGAACTCACACGATGTATTATATGGGTATGTGTACACATTCTACACATGCAGTGGAAGTTGATTTTCAGGTGACCACTTCCTGAGGTCCAAAGCACCATACCCAAGGCTTCTGGAATCTTATTTCCAATTGTAATCTGATCCCAACATATTATTACTCAGAATTAGCATTTTCCTATCAACATGAATAGTAATTAAAAGCAGACAGACTTCAGATAGCCTTTTGTATAATGAAACTCAAAACACTGAAATAGTTCTTTGCCCGCCACCCAACCTCCAAACCTTTGACTATTAAAAGGTATTGTCACATTGTTGGAAAGTGCTGGTTGTATCCGTGCACCAAGTATGGTAACAAAATAAGATTTAAGAGAAAATGCAGTGAAAAGTAAGGCGTATATAAAATTAGGTTGGTTAGCACCAGAGCTTAAAAATACTTAGACCAAACTATTACAACCTCTGAAGGCCACATAAGACCTTCCTCCTATCCTTCAAGAAAACCACAGCCTCAGGAGCAGACTAAGTGAAGTCAAGATTGCATGCAAGTGTCCAAACTAACACTTTCACCTCTTCTTCATGGCTGTGTGCTTGTGTGATATATGAACATATTCCTGTGGCTGTGTGCACGCATGCATGGGGGCCAAAGGTTGATTGAATTCTTTTATTATTAACCTCCTTCTTTTGGCATGTGTCTTCTCTAAGGTGTGTGTTGCGGGTTGGAGGAGGGAGCAGGGACAGGGACAGAGAAAGAGAGACAGAGACAGAGAAACTCTCAACCGAACCAGAAGGCACTGACACACAGGGGAGCCCAGCTAAGAAACTTGATCAAGGCATCTCTGGACCCTGCTTTCCAAGCTCCAGTATTTCAGGGAAATAGTCAAACCCGCCTGGATTGATGCAAACTACAGGGAATCTCAATCTGGTTCTCACGCCTGGTCACAAAACAGTTTATCCATTTAGCCAGATCCCCACTCCCCCCTCCCTTTTTTTTTTTTTTTTTTTTTACTTAGAGTACATACATGCAACTCACTGACTACAAGAATGGCTTGCTTATAGGCTCCCAGGATGCTCCCACCTCTGCCTCCCCAGGGCTAAGAATATTGATCTCAGGTATACAGGATTTCATGGCACCTTACTGAATGAGCCATCTTACCAGCCCCTACATTAATGCCAAGACCCCACAGTAACATGTCTTTTATTGCCATGGACTCTCCTGTCTATCATGTCTGCTACTCAGTCACCTCACCAACATCCCTAAAGCGTTTAATGTAAAAAAAAAATATGCCTACACTCCATAAATCCATTTCTACCAACATGCCTCCAACAGCCTTAGCCTTGGCTGTGGAGGCTAGCCTATTGAGGTGTTTCCCTCTGAGCTGTTCCAGGGTGGGTGGAGGAGAGAAGACACTTGCATCAGAGGACAGAGATCAGAGGTGTCTTTGACAACCACAGATGGACATCAATTTGTGGGCTACTAACATCCACAGATGTGCCAGGGCTGGGACGAGCAAGCCTTTAACAGAGAGACTGAGGTGGGAAGAATTAGCAATACAATAGCACTGGAAGAAGTCATTTATTTTTCTAATTAAATTCTCAAATTGGCGGGAGTAGCCTATTAAAAATATAAACCCAAACAGACTGTGGGTGTCCAGGTCAGCATCAGCATTATTTTTAACGAGGATAAAGATACAAAAAGACATTATAAACCTCATACCCTTTCCTGATTGCTCCCAACTTTAGGGACTTAAAAAAAGGAGAAGAAAGCAGGAGTTCTGGCCATCACACCATGTCATTTGATACTTGTAATTTGAGCTGATGCACTCAACGAGACTATTTGTGTTTAAAGCTGTGTTAGAAAATTACATTTTTTAAAAAGGCATTTATAGAGCAATTTCTATTTGTAAAGTGCTTTGCAGTCATTTTTTAAAGTAATTCTTAACAACAACCATGTAAAGTAGGTCAGAGTTATTACGCCTGATGCTGCCTCTCTCAAAAGGCTGAGTCAAGGAAGGTGCAAAAAGGTTAAATGATTTTCCTGGGGTTGCAGGCAAAGCAGGCAACAGAACTGAAGATGTTATTACAGCTGCCAGATTCCAAATGCTGATGTCATCCTGATGCACGGCCCCCATCCCATGCCTACTGAATCAGAATACACACACTGGTTCTGAAAACCCAGTAACAGGTGCAAGATGAGCCTGCAGGCAGATGTGGCTGGGGCGCCATTGGCAGCCGGGCTTTTGGAAGGTTCGCACTTCCCATGGGAAGACAGCAATATTATAGCCAAGGCTGAGACCTCAACAAAGCTGGAACTGAACACTCCTCCCTCCCTCGTGATGAAGCTTCAAAAACAAAAACAATCGAGATTACTTCCAATTCACAAGTTCTCCCATGAGTTCAAACACAACTGTCTGCGGTATTCTGTCCGTTTTCCTCAAAAAATTTCCCTGGGTTTCTTTTGCCTAAAAATAATAGTAGCTCTGCGTTAGTAGAACCACCTTCTAACTTGTCACTCTCTTTCCATGCTACAATAAATCATTCACCCCACACCAACCCAGGAACCATGAGCAGGTCCAGCCGCCATCCATGGAGTGTGTGGAAGATACCCTGGCACTAGGCAGTGTAGTTTTCACATGTGCTATTTCTCTTAATCCAAACTGAAAGGCTACACAGACTGAAACATTTAGGAAGATTTGAGGAGGCTGTCCAGGAACACCAACAGGACAAAGACCTGGAATCAAGTTTCAGGCCAGATTAATCAACCTCAGAGTCAACATAATCACTTCGACTCCTCATTAAAATTTCTCCTCCACTTCCCCATTCCTCTGTATTCACACACCTCAGCTGCAAAGCCCACTCAAAGAAAATGCTTCTCCACTGTCCTTGGCCCACGAGTCAGGATAATTCACTGGAGAGGAGGAAAGGTAGCTTCTCGTTAAAAAGAAGAGCGCCATGGTGTACGTCATTTTGCCAGCAAGCCAAAAAAGTCAGCTAGGTGTGAACCCACACAGCTCATCCCGATCACGTGACAGCCCTTCTGCACATTTTGTGGAGTGGATTGTCTGCTAACCCACACAAGTTTAGAAAAAAAAAAAAAAAGAAAGAAAGAAACAAACATATAAGAATAATAAAGAGGGAGCTAGATAAAGAAGAGGAACAGGGACCAGCAATAGGGCAGAGGCTATGCAGTACTTAAAAGAACGGAGGTTGAACATACTGTTTAGTAAAAACTATAAAAGCCTGAGATGGCTTTACTGTAAGCCAGTAAAGGCACGTGCTGCCAATCCTGATGATCAAGTTTAA
The DNA here is from genome assembly GCF_964271855.1 of Acomys minous. NCBI lineage: Eukaryota > Metazoa > Chordata > Mammalia > Rodentia > Muridae > Acomys > Acomys minous. The sequence goes on from NC_140490.1 coordinate 31,287,757, forward strand.
TTCCCAGGTCACAGCCGTCCTCTGCACTCATGCCTTGCGCACATTCACATATGTTTGCACATACTCAAATAAGTAAACAAATGTGAGAGAAGTTTTTAAAAACACAGAGGCAGAAAATAAATAACATCATAGAGTATCAATTGTCAGGTCAAAAAAAATTTTTTTTTGACAAAATCCAATCTCCATTCATAAAACCACTTGGCCACTAGAAAACAGGAGCCACTGCAACGTGACAAGGAAATCACTACACAACAACCATACATGTGACATTGCATTTAAAGTTGAGAGACTGAACACATTTGACTACAGAGTGCATTCTCACCGACCTCGTGCACCCCAGCACTCAAACTTCTGCGTGACAGTACGCAAAAGCAAGACGCATCTGTCTAACGCATAAGATCTTAGGCAGTTCTGAGTTCAGCACCGAGCAGGAGATCAACCTGAAACAGCCACCCCATTCCTATACGTTAACAATGAGCAAATGAAACATGCGTCACATTATGTAATTATCTGAAAGTCAACAACGCACTTAGGTATAGACTGAAAAAAAAGCACAAAAAAGACAGGGAGGCTGAGAGCCATAAGGATACTGAAAATAATCCTGCAGGGGAGCTCAAATGCATACAGGCAGACTCTGCTGCTGGGCTGTGTGAGGCAACAAAGGGAAACCTGTCAGGTCTCAATGCACTGATCTATACGTTGACAGCAGCTCAACCAAAAGGCCAGCAGTGTTTTCCTAGACATCAAGATTATAAAATTCATACGGGGAGCACAGGCCCTGGAACAGTTGAAAGCGATCAGAGCGTAAAGGCAGAGATGCCATCCTCTGTGTGGTGCTGAGACTCTGCAAAGCTGCAGCAACGAAGGAGGGTGAACAGGATTCACAGTGCAGCCGAAGTGCTTACTAAGAAACAGGCCCGTACAAACACGCTCAGCTGCCTTCGCGCTTCAGATTTAAAATTAATGAAAGAACAGCACCCGGAGGAGACGGTGCTGAAGGAGCTCACGCTCATAGGCAGAAACCTTAAAAGAACACTGACCTAAACCCCACACGTCAAGCCGAATACCAAAAGTGTCAACAAGAAATAGGAAGGGGATCTTCAGGATGTTAGGCCTAAACCAAGGGCTCTTCTTGCACATGACACCCATACTGTGACCCATAGGAGAAAAAGTTGACAGACAGGGCTGAGACAAAACTAAACATACTCCCTCCCTCTCTCTCTCTTTCTCCCTCCCTCCCTCTTTCTGCATGTACACATATACATGCTCATGTGTACAGGTACATTTGCAGGCCAGAGGTTGAGTTTTCTGTCTTCAGTTATGACTCTCCACCTTACAGTTTTGAGACAAGGCCTCTCACTGGGCCAAGAGTTCATTGGCTGGTTAGACTGACTGGCAAACAAGCGATAGTGATAGCCTGACTCCATCACTTCTCATCCTACAAGGCTATGGTTACAGATGTGCTCAACCATGCCTGGCTTTTAGAGCAGTGTGGTGGATCAGAACTTAGGCCCTGATGTTTGCAGGGCAGGCATTTTAACCAACAGAGCCACCTGCTTAGCTGCTAAAACTTCAATAATTTGCTCTAAAAAAAAAAAAAAATTCATGAAGACAAATTCACTGAGAATAGGAAGGGGGAAAAAAAAGGCAAGGAACAAGGAATTAGTTCAATGAAGGAATGGGTTTTAGAACACATAAATACTAGTCAAAATTCAGAAGCAAAAGAAAAGGAGGGAGAGCCACTGACAGACTCCTGACAGAAGGAGACAAAGTGAAAGGCTTCACGGGCAGAGGCACAAGTCCTTACCCAGGGGTGATGGAAATACAAGTACAACTCACAAAACCTCCACCAGACAGCGACAATGAACTGTCAAAGATCACTTATACATTCTCGTTAGGGAAACAAAATAGCATTCCCTTACATTTCACAAACATTTGTAAACTTTGAATTACAATACACATACAGGGGCTGGGGGGGGGGGTGGTGAGTGGCTAAACTTGCTGCTTTTCTGAGGGCCCAAGTTAAGTCCAGCTACAAACTATACAACGCTGTATTGTATTGGCCTATTCTAGTACTCCTCCTCCCCCGAGAACAAACAAATCTTTCAAAACACACACACATGACTCCCATTCAACTAAACAGCTCTTTTCTTGAGCCCTCACCACCACCACCCAAAAAAATGAAAAAATAAGGTTCACGCAAAAAGTTTACAGACATGCCATGCCATCTTGACCTATAATTACTATAACCACGTTACATTTGTCCTCATCAGTCCAGCTGTCCTTCAAAGGCAAAAGGTCAAACTGTGACACAATACCTTGGAATATTACTGAGCAATAAAAAAGAACAAGCTACTGATACACATAAGACTCTCTATTATATTTAAGTGATGGCTCTGACTGAAAGAAAGCTAATCTCTAAATACTTTACAATCAAATGTTTATGCCATTTTTTTCTTAAAGAGACAAAAGCTTTAGAAATGGAAACAAATTAGTGGTTTTCAGGAATGAAGAAAGAGGGGTGGAAATGAGGTATTTCTAGAAGGGAACCCTGAGAGACCCTTGAAGGGATTGTTTAATCCTGGACATTGTCTCTGTGTGTGAATACCACAGGGTTATGAGATTTCACAGAACTTAAGGATGAGGTTGTATGAGGTCATGGGGTACAAACTCCATCACACAATATACACTAAAAATTATATAAAAATTGGGGCTGGAGAGATGGCTTTTTTTTTTTTATAAAAACAGTGGCTGCTCTTCCAAAGGATCTGGGCTCCATCGCAACATGAACATGGTGGCTGACAACGATCAGTAACTCTATGAAGACACTGCACACATGTGGTGACCAGGCATACACTCGGGCAAACAGAACAAAACTGTGAACAAGGAGCAATTTAAAAAGTTACATATAACTTAACCTACATGCATAGATATGAAAATTGGGCTCAGAAAAAAAAATTGAACTTGGAAATCTGAATAAGAGCAGGGATTGTACCCAGGTCCAGGTGTGTTATCGCACGCCTTGATTCCCAGTACCCAGGCAAATCATTGTGAGTTCGAGGCCAGCCTGGTCTACCAAGCAAGTACAGGACATCCAAGGCTACACAGAGAAACTCTGTCTTAAAAAAACAAAATAAAAACAACAACAAAAACCATTAACAAAACAAAACAGGGATTGTTCTGATGTTGAAATACTATAAAAACTGCCCTCTTGTTTTGTAGAAGGCAACCTTTGGGGAAACTGAGCAAAGAATACATAAGATTGTATCTCATCATCATTATCATTAGTATTGCCTCTGTATTATTTTCTACAGCACATGAATCTATGACAACAAGAGTTGAGATTAGACAGAAAAAAAAAAGCTGTTAAGCAGGATAGATATTGGATGGTGCGGAAGCTGAAATCTAAGCGGTTTCACTTTCGGATTTGTCAAAACCGATTCCAGAGCTGGGTTTGGAAAACAAAGGACTCATTAGGAGAATCACCTGCTAATACAATGCCTTCTAAACTGAGATCTGGCTACAACCCCCAGAAAGCTGGCTGGATTTACCACAGAGCCAGTGCTGGCTTATTTTCAGCAGTAGGAGGCAAATGTGACATAAAAACTAAATCCTGTCACAGAATCCTAAATTTCATCTGCGTCAACTGTGTCAGCTCCCGTGCACTGCCGACCCCTTTCCTTAGCCTGCTATCATCGAGTCCAATAAACAGGTATTTAGAGACACAAGAAATCTGACTTCCTAAAATTAAATGCCCCGCTGGGTGATGTTTGAGAGTCAAAAGGTGGCTCCAAGTCTTAAGACATGTGGATAATTGTTCCTCAGTTTATAAGATCGAAATTCTACGCATTTATATGCAGAGTGTGTGATTCTGCACGCTAGGAAACCTGGAGTGCATCCTTAGCTCAACTGTAAACCCAAGCTGTGCAAAACAGGCCAGCAGATCTGAGAGATGAGAGGCGGGGCCGGTAAGTATCTTAATACCCACATTCTGTTCCCAAGTGAGAAACAGAGCTGGCTACTTTTTGTTTTTTCTGTTTTACAAATCAAAAGTAGGACCTCACATGTGTCAGGAAGGTGCCTCGCCGTTGTACTACAGCCCAGCCCTAGGGTGGGCTTCAGTGGACCGACACATAAGAACTCCAGGGAAAGGACCGTGCCTGCAGAGGATGGTCGCCTGATTAGAACAACAGTCCTGTGGAGGGACAAGGACGTTGCTGCAGTGCTAGAGGCTAATTGCTTTTTCCTGGCCTAGTGTTAGCCATTCCACGCTCATCTCTGTGTCCAAACTAACAGCCTTAAACTAACAGATAAAAATCTTTGGAACCTGAGTTAGCAGACCCACAGGCTTCCACCAACTCAAAAGCTAAAATTTGCCACAAGATAGCTTCTTAGGCCTATAGAAAATGTCACCAGAAATGCTGTGGCCACTTCTCTTTTGTACCCATCAATGTGTTTTAGTAAACATGCCTTGATTTAGGACTTCTTATGTTCTATAAAACTGCTTCCACATTGGAACATGGAATTTGGGGTAACTGAAATCTATATTCCGGAGCCATCAACACTCAAAATAGCTCAAGAATAAATTGTCTCTGATTCTCTTTGAGAGATGATTTTTTTTTCCCACCGACAGACATGGCTGTTGGCTCCTTCTGGCTATTTCTTCAGGCGGAATCAGCCAAAAAGTACAGCCCTAGAGATACCTTCCCAGAACTGGGGGCTCCTCTTCAAATGTGCACCAAACATAGTAATGCTTGGACAGAGCCACGGCGGCAAGCTGTCACATGACTATTCCTCACGTGGAGGTTGCAGAACTCCTGTTCACCACACACTTGTTTACTGCTCATTGTATTCCCAACACAAATCACTGGCTCTCCACACAAATTAACTCCTCCCTGGCTGACACTTAGCAGTTTTGAGAATTTGAGATCCTGCTAAACCTCTTACACCTCTCAGGGCAACCCCTGGGGCAAAGAAATATTGCTCACCAAATGTGAACTAAGCAGAGGAAGAAAACGCCTAACATGAAGAGATGTTTGCACAGGATTCAACAAGAGAAAACACAAACATAGGATTAAACACGACGGTGAGGAAAGGCCCCTGGCTAAATAAGATATAAGCATCAAAGAACGGAGCAAAGATCCAGAAAATATCCATGTTATTCTTATTAATATGCCCGCTCCCATCCCTGCTGGAACCTTCCACATCTCAGCTCACAGTAGAGTAAGCTAATTCACTTTTGGCATCTTTTTCACACTACATGGTTACTGTTTTAACTAGTTTCTGGTGCTAGGTAAGAGTCACGCACACTTAACTAGCTTGTGAACACAGTGCCACTAGTTTCTGGATTGGTAACACTCCTAGCCACTGCATCCACTAAAGCCTTAGCTAAAAGATAAGTCTGAGAAAGCAGAAATTAATCCAAAGTAAATATACTTAACATCATATTCCTTAAGAACTGTTTGTGTAAATAAAATGTTTGCTTTGGCCTCTAACCACACAATGTAAATTCTGAAGTACAAGATCCTCATGATATACTGTTAACACAACAGAGAGTATAGATGGCAGCAAACCAGAGAAGCAAGGACACTATGGGGAACCCACACACAGGGCTTCTCCCCTCAACAAAGTGATGATGAGAAGTTTTGTGCTTAAATTTTATAACATGCAAACTACATGCCATCCAGTCTACAAATAGCAGGAGCTCCTGAAAACAGAAGCAGCTTGGACTCCAGTGGTACCCAGCACAGGCACTAAAGCCTATAGCCTAATATATAACTGACTATAGATTTAGTTATAATATGTAACTAAACCCATATAACCTAGCCAAACACTCGTGGTCTGATTTCTTTGCAATGTATAAAGGGGATATTAACAGAACTCACCTCATGAGGGGAAATCAAATTAGTCGCTGCATTTAATGCAGCAAGACTATGTCTGGTGCTCAACTGACAGTGACTCTTAGTATCCTTATTAGCAAAGGAATAGCAATTTCCCAACCTGGCAGCCTGGAGTTCTCCAATCTTCAGTGAATGCACTAGGCCACCTTTCAGCAGCTTGCAGGCACATCCACTCTCCCAAGTACGTTACCTACTAAACTCATGATAGGCTCTTCAATTTTCCACATTCCGAGCACTTCAATCAGAACATTTTTTGCCTACCACACAGGGCTCACAGCAGCATCCACTGTATGTCATTAGGAGTCTTCTCCAATGCCCTCAGTGCTGCCTATCACAATAGCAGTTTCACCATAGGAGCAACTGTTACACCCCACGGTCACAAGCTGGGGATAGGGGTTTCCAGCACACTGCTTAATCCAACGCCTTCCCTTCAGAAAGTACCTATCAAAAGTCCTTAAGGGGGGGGGTCATACTAAAAACCCAACGAAGCATGCACTATTGTTATGACAGGAACTAATACGCTTGCAAATACACGATCAACTATGGGGAACCACACATTCTCCATGATGGGCTAGATGGATTTGCTGCTTCCACTAGTTGCCTAGACTAGAGAAAGCTGCACAAACTATCTAACATACATCTGCAAACTGGAGAGAGATTAAAAAAGATGAAGTGAAAAATCTGTCTCACAACAGCATCATATTATCAGCACGTCGCACAACTGAACTAGTTATTTCAGTGTCTAATGAGCAATCATGTTAAGGGTATGATAGTGAAAACAGTTATCACTTTACATGAACAAAATAGTAAAATGTCACAATTAATTTTCAAGAAATAAACTGCCAATGGCTATGGTGAGCCTCATACATATAATACCCCCATAAAAGTAAAAACTCTACCTTGATAGAGTAATTTAGAGGGTCAAGGAGCTCCCATAAACACCTGGTGTGGAATGGTTCAGACAACACAGCCGCCTCTCTCTGAGAATCCTGCTTGCCTCACTGCCCTCGGTACCTTCATGTGCTTCCCAGAAGACAGTCTTCTACCTACAGAGCTCTTGACCTTGGCCTTAGTTCCCTGAAGCTTGAATCCCATCTCTCTCTGTCCATCAACCTAGGTCACAGCCAAGCAGAATTAACCTGAACCCCTCAAATGCCAGGAGTTCCTAATGTCAGACAAATTCAATGCAAAATCTCTCTGTACAACTACACCTTTGAGGAGCCTGGGGCGGGGGAGGGGGGGGGCAGCACAGGAAATCTGAGTTGACATACAGGCTTGAATAGAGAGTGAAAGTCAAAGATCCAATGAGAAGAAATGTAATGAGATCAGATAGCTGAAATCACCAGCTCCTATCACAACGCTCCACCTCTTGTTTTCAAAGACTGCATGTGATGGTAAAGTCATCGAATCTTCTAAAAGAGCGTGTCCATTAGAAACAGAAGTTTCTTCATACTGATGCAAAGGCTCTCGCTCTCACTCCCACTTAACATGAACTGTGTGCTTCCTGTGAGAGAACTGCTACGTACAAACTGCCCACCTGCTCTCACGGGGCAGTAAGGGACATTTTAAAACTAAATGCTGAACGAAGACCACAGGTAGGTTTAGGTGTTTTCAAACATTCCCTTTCTGGCTGGGGATATAGGTCAGAGTGCTTTCCTAGTGCTCACAAGGCCACAGGTTCAATCCCTAGCACGTCATAAACAAAGGGTTCAGCGCATACCTGTGACCCCAGCACTAGAGGCAGGAAAGTCTAGAGTTCAGGGTCATCTTCAGTACATAGTAAGTCTGAGTTCAGTCTGGGATACATAAGACCTTGTGTCAAAGGTAAACAATGAGAGGGGGAAATGAGGTCCACTTTTGGAATAAAGATCCTGTTTCATATTTGGCAATTCAAGATGGACTCCTATATTTGGTGATTTCAGTCTTGATTTCAGAGCTCTTGAAGTCTAGAGGAGAAGAGATTAAAATAGTGACTTCAAAGCATGTCTGTAAATTTGCTCGGTGACAAAGCATGTTTACTCAGAGACGACTTATTGAGTGAGAAACTGAAAAGAAAATTGAAAAGTTTTGCTATGAAAAAGAAAACCCAAAACCCCAAACCCACAAATATGACCATCGCCGCCTTGCGTGATAGAACAAAAAGAAACAAGAAAAAAACCAAAGAACGGAAATGACACCATCTTCTCAGAACTATTCCTGAAGCTAAATTTCAAAACACAGTTAGCCTAACACAACAAGCTATGGATTGTTTTCCATTCAATAAATACCGAAGGGTAATAATTATGTTCCAAAGCTGACCTTCAGATTGCCAAATGAATCATACTTTGCCACTAAAATGAACGCAACAGCTGTCCCCACATACCCTGCAGGAAAGCTTAAGTGAGAAAAACCGAAAATATCTTTTTACAAAAAGTATGAGAATAGTTATATCCAAAAAAAATTTTTCCTCTCAATTTAGCAGCCCTTTAACAAAAGATTTGTGGAAAGAACCCCATGTGTTTCAGACTTACTTCCTCTCTGTGTCTGATATGTTCTACATATTTGCAAGGATTCTTTTCAATATGCGCACGCATGCACGCACGCACGCACACACGCATACACGCGCGCGCGCACACACACACACACACACACACACACACACACACACACACACACCTACCTATGTCTGTCTGTCTGCCTGTCCTATCTATTTACCCACCCATCCATGCACTTTACGACTGTGGTAAAATTTAACTTTCTATTCAAATTCAGTATATTGGGAACACATCGAAATGACAAACATATTGGCTTTCAGGGCTTCTACTAACCAGGTCTCCGCCAATGTATCTAAACATGAAGATGGCAACCACAGTGAATAATAAGCCACTGCATAAAGCAAGCATGTGAATCCTATTGATAAAAGCCAAAGCCAAAGCATAAGTAAGAGATTAAAAAAGAAAAATCATCCTTCAGTAGAAGGCCAATGAGTTTAGATCAATGAAAGCAGAGAAACTGCAGACTTAGAAAGCATCATAGTGTAACCATGCAGTGACAAAAATCATCTGTGGGTAGCATCTGATGAAAATCCAGATTTAAAGTATCACTCAACAAAAAACCTACTCAAGACAACTTGGGGGGCTGGAGAGATAGCTCAGGGGTTAAAAAGGACTTGCTACTCTTGGAAAGGATGCTGGTTTGCTTCCCAGAACCCACATGGTGGTAAAAGCTATCTATAACTCCAGATCAAAGGGGTCCATGGCTCTGTTCTGGCATCATGGCACTGCATGCATATGGTACGCGTACTTACATGCAGACACTTATACACATAAAAAATAAAATCTTTAATAAAAGTAATAACTTTGAAAAACTATAGCATTACAATAGATGAGAAATACTATAAACATAGAATGTTATGAAAAGCAACATCAGCAAAGATTTACCAACAGGATTCCTGTGTCTTCAGATATCACACACTGAGAAAAGCAAAATGTTCTCCAACATCTTTACCATGTGCTCACACTCTATCATAAAGAAACACTGGGGAAACCCAATTCAAGGTACTCTTCATGGGTAACTGTTGCCTGCTCTTTAGAAAGTCAGTTTTAAGGTTCCTAAAGTCAGGAAGTGCTCCAAATTCAAGCGTCCAAAAAAAAAAAAAAGTTCATAGTTACTATAGTAACTACATATGAGACACGAGCTGTACTAGGGCCTGGGGGAGGGGCACAGAACAAGGATTTCAAAGACGGCACCTGCCGCAGTTCCTGCTCTACTGCTATGAAGAGACACCGTGACCAAGCCAACAAGGAAGCATCTCACTGGGGGCTTGCTCAGTGTCAGAGGGTTGGTCCATTTCCATCATGGTGGGGAGTATGGCAGCAGGCAGGCACCGGAGCAGTGCCTGTGAGCTTACATTGCTCCACAAGCTTGAGTCAGAGAGACAGAGAACAAGACGGCATGTGCTGTGGGATTCTGAAACCTCAAAGATCACCAGTGACATACCTTCTCCAACAAGACCGCACCTCCTAATTCTTCATAAGCTGTCCATCAACTGGGAACCAAATATTGAAAAATATGAACCCATGGAGGCCATCTATTTTCATATAAACCACCACAGCACTATGCCAACATTTAATTTTCTAACATATAAAAATGCTATTGCCATATATGAAGATGATATTTCAGAGAGACTACAGCAGGGGGCAGGGCCAGGAAAACAGGAGAAGAGACAGTCCAACTAGCCCTGTTTTCAAACAATATAAGCATATATTAAGAAGACCATAAGATTACCACTCTGAGCCCCCCTCCCCCCCAAAAAAAAACCTGCTAGGAACTATAAAAACCTTCAACAAAGACACACCAAGCAAAATCGACTTGCAAAACCCAGAGGCTTTCTTCCATACTGACAATGGGCATTCACAACAGTTATGGGGCAAGGAGGGGGGCATTGTAGAATGTGAGGAAGAACCAAAGCAAAGGAACACTAAAAACTTTAAAACACTGGAGAAACAAATTGAAGGACCCAAAATATGGAAAGCCACCCTCACCATGCTTGGGAAATGGCAGAATTAATGTATCAGTATTATACAAATGGCTGTATTATATAAAGTGATGCACAGATCTAACACACTTCACACACAAGTCCCAGAATTAGAAGAAAAAAAAAAAAAGCATCCTAAAAATCATATGGAAGCATACCACCACTCCAAATAATGAAAGCAACCCTAAGCTAAGAACACAAGGATGGAAGTGTCACAGCATCCGGCAACAAACTACCTCACAGAAGCATAGGTACACAAACAGCATGGCGCTGTCACCAAAATGTGTGTGTGTGTGTGTGTGTGTGTGTGTGTGTGTGTGCACGCGCACGCGCATGCACTATCAAACTTCTGGTAAAAGTGTTAAGTTACAAATATGCATTGGAGAGAAGCCCTTGTGAAGACCGGAAATGAGAAACCCAGTTTCCACTCAGAAGAAAACAAGAGCCTTTGCTCTTCTGCTTTCTCCAACCCTGCACACCAGGGGGTACAAATCACTCCAAACTGTCCCAAGAGTGTATTCAAGACTCCATTTTGGAAACAGCCTGATAAAAAACATAACAAAAACACAGAACACAGGCAGTCCTGAAATGGAATAAATCCAAGAATTAGCAAGTAGCAACCACAGAGGGTAAGAAGCAAATGCCAAGAGGGCGAGGCATGGAGATGACCAGGAACAATAGGAGAGGGGAACAAAATAAAATGGCACATGTATAAAATGCTGCAATGGACTTCATCGTTCACTATGCAGAAAAAAATGCTTGTTCTTCCAAGATATATTATTAATTATGTAAGGAAAATAATTTCTAGAATAAATACATATATAAAAATAATTATTCAAAATGTGAATCTGGCTTTTGAAGTATGCAGTTTTCTACACTGTTCTCTCAACTATCCTAGAAGTATAAAATTGTACAAAAATATAAAGACAACCAGAAACATTTGAACAGTGTAGAAAAAAATCTATAATCCTCTGTCATTCAGTATCTGTGAGTAACTTGCATAAATTCACTCTCTGGGTTTTTTTCTTAACCCCCCCCCTCATGATACCTTAGTCCATTGGTGTAGTCTCTGTAATTGTCCCCTTGACCCTGTCGCACTCCCTTCAAAGCAGAGAGTGCCCATATTGTCCTTCATCACTTCTGCATTTCCAGAAGAACTTACAAGTCCATGGACTTTATTTAAAGGAAAAGATACACTGAGATTCTCTTATTTTGCCCAACATGCAGTATGGAGGATTTTAACCACCACTTCTTGCTTTAACTTCCTGAAGGCCCCATCCTTAATTATGACAACAACATGGACTCTGTAAAACAGTAGTCGTCAAACTCACTGGTGGTGTTATTGCTCAAGGCTGACACAGCGAAGGGGGATTCAAAGGAATCTCACACCAGAAGTCCAAGAACTCACCCATTGGCAGAGACTTCCCACCTGGAATGTGTGGGGATGTGGTTGTTGATACTGTTTGTTGGCTCCACAGCCTTAAGAAATCTGAATCCATTTCAAGATGACAGACACATCTGTAAATACTGAATTGACCAATCCTGCCAGTCTCTGTCTCCTTTCTGGTGCTAACTGGGACTGAACCCGCATCTCAGTGTGTACTGAGCAAGCACATCAGCATCCAGACATGAAGACAGACAGTCTTCACATTTTCTCTGGAGTCTGTACTTGTGGACTTTCTCACAGCATCTAGAAGGTCCCATTAAGTCTGTTGTAAAGGCTCTTGATCAGCTTAAATAGATAACAGTTGTGGGGGCGGGGGCGGGGGCGGGGACAGAGGTGGGGGGTGGGAGGGCTGCTAGAATTCTCAGTACTCTCCATCTCAAGCCTGCCTTCCTCTGTCCTTGCTTTCGGCATTCACAGCCTGGATTTGCTTTACTGGGCAGAAATGAGGATGTAATAGTGGCACTTAGAAATAAGATGATACAGCTATGCTTTAAAACAGTATTTACGGGTAATGTTACAGTGGCAAACAATCGGACCGTTTTCCTCTTATTAGCTGGGGCACACAAGATGCTTCACTGGTTTGCTTGATCGCCCATGAACATTGTGCGCTGTTTGACTTCTTCCCTAATCAAAACTTCACTTAAAAAAAAAAAAAAAGTCCAGTCCTGTTCTGATCAATTTCCCAACAGCAGAAAAATGCCACAATACAGCGAGCCGGTGAAGCAAACATGTAATCAATTGTTTACACTCAATTAAGCAGAAAATAAAACCCTTCTATTTGGAAGAAGATTATCTACAAAACACGCGTCTGAAAAGACACAGAAAATGGAAGGTCTAGTTAATGTAGCTCACCGGGGCTGTGGGCTTTAACTAACTAGGGAGTTTCTCCTAGGTGGCAGCCTCCTGTCAAGTGACTCTCCAGGCAGCCTGTCAAGCTGCCTGACTCAAGCTTTTCTCCTTTGTGTAGTGGACTCTGAAGGCCTGAACTGCAAAGGGTGGGTTGTGGCTGACTTGAAGGATTTGATGCGGACCTCAGCACCATCCCACCTGCTCAGGGTCCCTGAGCTTAGCAACGATTTCCCTATGACATCAATTCCAAATATTCAACAACAAAAAAAAACCACCACCTACAAAATACATAAAAATAGATGGCTACGCGAACCACTAGAAAGGCACTCACTGAGGTAAAGGGACTAAACAGATGCAATGCAGGAAGCCTTACCTGATATGCACCTTCAGAAGGCCCAAACCGAAAGTCTACTGTCTACCCTGCACGCACGCACGCAAGAGGGCAGTAGTAACCCTCTACCTTAGTTCCTTCCCCTCTTTTCTCCATAGACATTCCAAAAGAAGATCGAACATGGATCCAGAAAGTATGTCTCTGGTTTGACAGCCTGCGGGTTTAAGAGCACAGATTCTCTCTGTTCCTGTGAGGCACGTGGAAAATCACACTCTGCTGTATGCCAGCTTCTGCGTCAGCTCCCGTGGGTATGCACACACACGCACACTTCATCACCCCGTGTTCCTCTTTTTTTTGTTTGTTTGTTTGTTTTAAGTTTGGTTGGTTGGTTGGTTGGTTGGGTTTTTGGTTTTTGAGACAGGGTTTCCCTGTGTTAGCCTTTGTAGACCACAGAGGTCTGCCGGCCTCTGCCTCCCAGAGTGCTGAGACCAGAAGTGTGAGCCACTGCACCCCACTCAGGGTCTTCCTTTGATTCATTCTGAAAGAGATGAAATTTCCTACTGGAGAGTGGCTCCCTGACAATCACCCCTAAATGCCCATTTTTGCATAGAGAAATGTATTCCTCAGAAAAGCAGTACAAGAAAGCCCAACTGTGACCAAAGCTGCGTGTTCCACTCCAACATTACCATCAATAAAATTGCTAGTTTCATCTTTATCTGAAACCTCATCTTTATCTCAGTTGAGAGGGCTTAGTGGAATAAAGCTCAGTGGATAACAAGGACAAAAGAATAAAAACGTACGAGTTCCTATACAGAGTAATACAGTATTTGTGTGTGCATGCACACACGCATGTGGATAGACACTCTTCACAGTAACGCCCCAACAATCCTGGCAAGGGTAGGTTGGTGGTAGTGGAAGTCTGGTTAATAGCTTTAATTCTTCAGGCTTCACTGTAGTGTTCACAATTTGTATCGTACTATAAAGAAACTCACAATGCTGCTCTGTCCCTCCCTCTGGAAACACTGTGAGAAGAGCACTACAGCGAAACTCAGACACATTTTACCATGCACTGCTTCTCAGCCAAGCTGTCACAGTTTACCCAGTTATATGACCTATGAAATTTACAAATTGGTAGAAAAAGGCAGAGAAACCCTCTCATCCACACTGCATCTACTCGTATTTAATGTGGAAGAGCAATGGTTTTGAAATTGGCAGAGGAAAAAGAAATGACATTCTGCTTGGGTCCACAATGAAAACACATACTGTCTGTGGCGTCTTTCCTGACTGTACGCACAAGGGCAGATCTGGCGGTGGCTCTGGACCGGGGGCAGGCACTCGGCTTGATCCAAGGCAGCCCGCATGCCAATGCTTTACCTTCCATTTCCCTCTGAGGTTCTCCTTTCCTTTGGGCACTTGAGAATTTATTGAAGCAGCAAGTGGAAAGCCTGCAGCATGAGGAAGCCCCGCAGAAACACCTGCTTTGTTACATCAGAAAGGGCCTAGAGAGCTTTCAAAGACAAGCGAAGTTCCTGGCTTGAAGTAGAATTTCAAGTTTTACAAGAAAAGCTAAGTTAAACAATTTGACTGTTATTCTGACTACATGGGCACATCCCTTACTTCTTCAAACACATTCAAGTCACTGACAGCCCTGAAGCCTCTGGGCAAACTCCAGTGCTAAACACAACACCCTGAACATTCGTGTACATGGTCGCACTGCTGGGAGTGTGTGCACCCTATGCTTTTGCTCCTCGGGGACCTTAAATGCAGCCTGGAGGCTCTACCTACCCCTCTAGGCAGGGCAAGGGCTACAGGTTTTCTTTTCTCTTAAAGACTTTCTGCAACTTATAATCTTCTAATGAGTCTGATCTTATTTGCCCCTGGGTACCTCTTTACTTGGTGGTGAATCTTAAAACGCCCACAATGTGTAAGTGTTAAACGTCTGTGCTAGCAACAAAACTGTGCTGTGGGGAAATGGTGGGAAAATGTCCAGAAGTGAGGGCCGATCAAAATGAAGTTAGGCCATTGGACTACCCGTGAAGGAGATCCTGGGGTGCTGGTCGCTTCCACTCCCCACTTCTTCCACAAGTTCAAAATAACGGGGCCACAAGAAAGCAGGACTGCCATGAGGAAAGTATGTAAGACCACTTCAGGCTTTATGGCCTCCATTTCTATATTGATCATTTCTCTCCCAATAATCTAACTCAAAGATACGTTTGACTGGGATTATTGTTGACTTTTGCATATCCTCATAAGCAATTTTCATGCCCTCTGCAGAGTAAGGAGAATTCTGAATGATCAAATAAGAAAGGTTTCCTTTAGAGATGTTTTAAAAAGACATTTCAGCAGAGAGATGCATTTCCTTGGAACCGTTACTACAGAAAGGGATTCATGGGACAGTAGCTATGAACTGGCAGGAATTCTGGAACGGGCCATAGACTGAGCTATAAAACCATAGGAGGAAAAAAAAATCATACAGAAATCATAAACATGGGAGTCTCCACAAGAGGCAGGAAGAAAGGAAGCAGATAAAGCGAGGATATGAGGAAAAGGTTTAGTCAGAAGCTAGTACACAGGGTACAGGATATTTCTTTTTTTTTTTCTTTCTTCCCAGCTGTGTGCACATATGGAGCTAGCAATCAGTGTCAATTGTCTTTCCATACTGCCCTCCACCTTGTCCTTCAAGGCAGCATCTCTCAGGAACCTGGCACTCACTGAGTAGACAGACAGGTCCAGTAACCATCTAACTCTGCCACTCCAGCACTAGGGTGACACACAGGTCACATGGGTGCCGGGAATCCTACTTTAAACGGCAGGTAATTCATCCATTGAGCCATCTCTCCATCACAGGATATACTTTTTTAAATCATTATTCTTTTCAATGACCTGCACCAGGTTTGAAAATCTTGTCTATGTTAATGGGGTATGCAAATGCTGGTGAGGACAGCAGCCATCACCAGCTAGGAGACAAGGTAAGCAAGACTGGCACTGGGCAGCCATTTGGCATCACTAAAATCCCTTGGCTGACCAGGGAGGTCGAGTATTAATGAGGCAGAGCAGAGGAACCCTGGCACCCAGCTTGGTCATCAAACCCACTTTGTGTGCCTAGTTTCTCCCTGAGTCGGATGAGACATCTGCTGGAGACACACAAGTCAACAGGCATTTACAACGCCGTGTCACAGGCTTCTGATAGACTCAAACCCTGATTGCATTGAATCCAAACAGGAACACTGCATGAGTTAAAATGGTAATCAACACGGGGTGCAACCTGTTAAGATTGAAAAGTTAAGATACTATTTGTGACCTTCATGAAAACATTCTCTACTTTTCCATAAAAATACAGACCATAATGTGGCACACAGCTTCAAAAGCTTCACTTGCTCACACGGACTGTGCCACCAAGACTGAACCAAACCAAATCCTCATCTCCAAGATGAAGAATCACCTACCTCATATCATTATAAGTCCACAGTTTAGTACACTGACGTAACTTCAAAAAATGTCTTATCAGAGCCACACAGATTCTAGAACATTCCGCCTTCTGAAAAAAGCCTACAAACCAAGTTAGGAAGGCCTGCCTTTGAGAAGCAACCTCATCTAAGGAGGGCACTCGCCAGAGGAGAGACTTCCAGCTAGTCCCTGGTATTGTGTGAACAGCACACACAGTGGACTGACCCCCAGTTTATGAGTTACCCAGATGCTTTTTAACTACGACTCAACATGCCAAATCACTTTTCCATTTGGAAACAGCTCCCAGATTATGTTCCGAGGAAACGAAAGGCTTTGGCGTGCACGTCGTTGAGCAGAGGGAACGCCTTCCATGCTGGTGCCTTCTGGGTGATAGTGGGATGTGGGGCACCTGCCCAGGTGCTCTGGGCCCTGCCTAAGGCCTCCAGGACAGCAACTCTGTCCCATGTACCTATAAAAATTAGTCCTCGGCTCTGTTATGGCCTTTTGTGGAGGGGAGAGAGGGAACAGAGACTCACATCCTGAAATAAACAGACATATTTTTTAAAGTTTCTGAAATGTTTAGAAATGGTTTACAGAGAAATTTCTGACAGAAACACAATCTAAGCCATTTACTGTAGTATTTATGGTGTACCTTAAACTTCGTACTGCCGTGTGCTACGCATTACTTTATTTTCGTGCGTCTTAAGAGAAACGCATTACTAAGATCTACTTTACAACTCATTTTAGGAGCAGAGGCACCATGACTGAGGCCTATGCTTTATAGTTCAAAACTGCTGCCTATTCTCAGACAGTTAAAGCTGAAAAAGAATTAACAAATTCTCAATGTAGACCCCTATAATTCCACACCAGAGGCAAGTGTGATTGGCAGGCACATATCCATCCCTCCAATATCACATTTGGAAATGCCTGTGATGCTTCTAGTTATGACTGACATTGACATCTGGCGGGTACCAACACCCGTGAGGAACCCCAAATGGCAAGGAAGGAAGAGTTCTCCCTTCTGCACACTTGCAGGTACAGGACAGAAAGATGAGGATGTATCAGCTAGGAGGGAAGACTGCTGTGCACATCAAAATGAACCTACTCATGGCCAGCGTCATCACTGCTTCTATAATCACATGCTTGCTTGGGACACTTTAAAATACCATCTAAAAAAGGTCACGTTTCTTCTCATGTGGCAATTTAATAATCTAAGATATGGCGTGAGATCGCCTGAGGGGTAGGAGGAGGGCCAAGGACAGGACCCAAGAGAGACGTGAGTATTGACAACGTACTAATCTTACATGAAAATACCTTAATAAAACCTAGTGCTTCATATGTTAAGAGCCACAAATGCCTACTGTGGGGATCACTCTATGTGACCACGTCCTGAGGGCAAATATTTGAAACCACCCTCACGTATTTTCTCAATGTTCTCTCTCAGGTACCAAGGCTCTTGTTTAAATTCTACATAATCGCTCATATTTCGTGGCTTCAGATCTTTTCTCAAGGCCCAAAGACCATTTATAGATACATTTTAAAATAGGAATCCTGGGAAGGGATGAAGATAAACATTCTAAACAAATTTTACATTTATCAACTTAATTGCTACTTTGCTTCTAGCAAATAGGCTAAGTTTCTTCTTGTTTATTTCTTTAAAACATGAATTACGCTTGGTACCGGTGATGAATAAATGAATGAAAACACCCTTATTAGTTTGCCAGATATGACAGCTCTATTAATGGAGCCAGAGGCAGGTAGGAATTTTTTTTTTTTGGTTTGTTTGTTTTTGTACGCTGTCATACAGTGAAGGTGCACAGAAGAGCCAACAACGGAAGCACCACTTGGATCCACATTCCCTGTAAGAAGTGGGAACTGTGGTAGGAACAGACTTTCAGGTTTTTGTGCAGGTACCAAGTGAATTTGAATTTTCTTACCCCCATGTCTTATAAAAACACCATCTAAGATCATACACACACACACACACACACACACACACACACACACACACACAGCCTATACGATTCCTGAACAGTGGAAGAAAGCCTACCTTAAAATACATTAGAAGACAAAGATTGTCCAGTGTATCCACATCCATTCATCACCATGCTGTGTGTTACACCGAGGGTGATAAGGGAATAAAAATGATCCAGAATAGGTAAGTGATGTGGGCCTTCAGAAGACAGAACACATTGACAAAATGCTAAAGCACCACCAGAAACGAGGAGTTAATAAGCGACTAAGTTTTCATGATACAGACTCAAGTTGTAAACCTCAAATAAAAATTGGGAAATAATTTTGTCTGTCTAAGTGATGTCAAAGTCGTAAAATTGTGGGTGGGGCTCTTTAGAGAAAATGAATACATCACTCAATAGGCTTTTCCAGTCTCCCGAAAGCAGTGTGTTGTACGCATGCACACACACACACACACACACACACACACACACACACACACACACACACACAAAATGGCAGATTCCTCAGGCTCTGTAAGTGGTTCTGCCACTGCAGCTGGAAATGTATGAGTACGAGCAGCCGCTGTCCACAACTAGTAAAAGTGACTGCATGAACCAAAGAGTGCCTGGTTCAACAACAGAGACCTGAGGAAGCAATGCCCTCTCTCCCTGATGACTCCTGACAGCATTTCAGACTGAACACTCCATTGTGCAAGGAGGAACTTACAGTAAGAGCAAGCACAAAGACTGAGGAGGCCATCTGCCATGCCTGAGTGACCACATGAGCCTCATGCTCAAGCACGGGCCTTGTGCTTTACTGCGAAAGGAACAACCTTACCCTGTGGATTCTACAGCACACAGCCTTTGGCATGTATGCACTGGAGACGCAGAAAGATAGCTTTTTCCATAGTTAGCCTTCACACTATGCGTTCTATTCTCCATCGTCATTATTTTCATAATTTTAGTTCCCTAAAACCCCTGCAACCTAAGTTTCCATATGGAAATGTGTCATCATCCAATGGGCCTATAATGACTTTACTATCGAAGAGCACACACAAAAATCAAGATAATTTATTGTTCAAAGTATGCTATTAACCAAGCTAGCATGATTCATTTCCGTAAACTGTTTGGTCACCTGCTCCCTGCCACCCTTTCTAGCCTAATGATAAACTACAGACAATCCCTAGCAGGCACCTCTGTGGCTTCTCCACGGCTTACTTATTAGCCCCCTGCCAGGAACCTAAGCAATTGTATTAGAGTTCAAAAACACAAAATTAACTTCTGAGGATGAGGCCAGCACAGTGGCATAGCTCTCCACTGCGGCACGACAGCCATGTTGTCACCATGGAAAGGCAAAGGCAGGCTTCTATGCCCCTTGTGCAAAGAAACAGCTAAGAAGGAAAGGAAGCCACAGACTCTAAATACAGGTTTTCCTACTTGGAGACCTCAATCTATATGTCCTTATGGTTAGACCCAGATAGTTGAGCTGGGAAGCTGCACTTTAGGAGGAAAGAATAAAAGGCAATATAAAAGGTAAAGATCTCAGAGCACTGAATATGAAAGTCAGGTACAAAGCTACCAAAGAAACCAAATGAAGAGAAAGAACACCAAAGAGAGGAAGGCAGTGGTGCCCAACATCGAAGCCCTCAGAGAGCAAGAATTGGTGAGGAAACAGCTACAACAAATTTTCAACATTTAATGTTTTAAGCAGAAAAGTATATATGATAAAATATCCACATAACTAAAACCAGGCACTATCAAAGACAGGGGTAGAGAAGGGTAAGATTAAAAAAAAAAAGCCATGTGCAACATGCTGTTGTTCTCATCACTACACAGCACGTGTAGCCACAGCCCTGACAGCCCTCCTACCTACACTCTGCAAAGGAGCACAAGAAAATAAAAGGAAAAGAAAGAAGAACTTAATAAGAAA
Organism: Acomys minous; assembly: GCF_964271855.1. Taxonomy (NCBI): domain Eukaryota; kingdom Metazoa; phylum Chordata; class Mammalia; order Rodentia; family Muridae; genus Acomys; species Acomys minous. The sequence goes on from NC_140490.1 coordinate 31,308,132, forward strand.
ATTCTCATTTCTATTTTATATTATTTAAAACTTCATATCTTTTATAGTTTTAATAGTTAAGTATCACAATCAAAAAAGTTTAGTGGTGTATCCTCTCAACTTGTAAACGTTTGTGTATGTGTGTGTGACATGTTTTTGTACAGTGCATGTATGTGCTTTGGGTGTACATGTGTGTACTGTGTACAGGGAAATTAGAGGTTGGCATTGGTCTTCACTTTTTGAGACAGGTTCTCCCATTCAGTCTGGAGTTTACCGGAGGCTGGAAGTGCTGGCGGCAGAACCGCTGGATTCGCCTCTCTCTGTCGCTAGCATCAACACTGAAATCACATATGTACATCACGGTGCCCAGTCTCTACATGTATCTTGATGATTTACAGCCTGAGCCATCTCCCCAACTCCTCTCCTCCCACCACTGGGTACATCACAGTTCCTTTCTCCCACAGTAACTATTAGCTGCCCACAGACCCTCAGAGAGGGCTAGGCCAGGTGAAGCTCTCCAAGGAGAAATTATACATATTCTCGAAGACTACTATAGATTTCTGTAGGTCAGAAATAAATGGGATGGACTATATCTCGCCTTATTTCTAGAAGGAAGTTATAAGTTGAATAAGTAAGAGAGAGGTTAAAGAAGGAAGGGAGGGGAGGGGAAGGAATGGGAGAGGAGAGATAGATAGATAGATAGATAGATAGATAGATAGATAGATAGGCAGATAGATAGATATCAACTGGCTTTATTGTCCCCTAATTAGAACCTTGTTTGAAAAAGAAAAGCAGTTAAAATAATAGGAAAAGCCTTTTAAACACATGAAGATGTAATAGGTATAGTATGTGTGTGTGTGTGTGTGTGTGTGTGTGTGTGTGTGTGTGTGTGTGTGTGCATGTACACAACTGTGGCTTACCTCCAAGTGGGCAATTTTCTACCTGACAGACACCTGAATCAACAACTGCCCAAGTGTCAAACCCAGAGCAAGGCTCCTCCCTAGCCAGTAGGTGGCCTTCCTGCAGAAGCATTTCCTCCTTAACACACAGGAAGGACTTTCCTGATTCCAGGAAAACAGACATATATAATTAGCACTACCCACATCACCACCCCTGCAATGGAGAAGCCCCTCTCCCAAAGCATTCTCCCTTGCAGGTGGAAGCAAGTGCCTCTGGCACAGTGGCAGGCTCTCCAGGATCAAGAGCAGGATGTCATCAGCAGGCTCTCCCACCTCAGTGCCAGCTGCAGAGCCAGAATGCAGAACAAAGGCTGCTTCACAGGGCATCAACACTCTCCTTTCTCCTAACAGCTCTGAGCTCCGATGGATATCAACCACAGTCTGCATATGAACATTCAGTGGGTCTGGGCATATCTTCCACTGAGGCTAGGCAAGGCAGCCCACGGAGCAGGCCCTTTTAAAAGTAGTTCTTACTGAACTCAAGAGGGAGGGGAGTCCTGTACGGTAAGACTTGGATGATTTATTTCACTCTCTCCTGACCTGCTTTGTCCTACAACTCCACAGCAAGGGGATTGTTTGATGGCCAGCAGATTCCACAATGAGACACTATCAAAGCAGTATCAGAACTGCAGGTATGTGCTCCAGCCTATCCCGCCATGTTAGCCTTTGGCAGCGCATCTTACCTCGGCACATGAACACTCTGGACTGGACTAGATCATTCTGTAGTGTCATGGTAAAATCAGCTAAAAAGTTAGGGTAAAACCTACTAAGGAAGCAGGTTAGAAACTATTCTAATGACTAGGTTAGAAACCCTAGTGAGGGTCAATAAAGGGACCTAAAGCTGGGTCTGAGATAGCCAAGCTGAGCAGGTTTGAGAACAGAGAGGTTGTCAGGTGTGGTGCTAGTTGCCCTGACCCTGGACAGAAAGAGGCTTGGCTTGTTCTTGCTGTTGGTGCTAGAGATGGAGAGCACATCCCCAAAACATCCTCTCTTTAGGACATAAAGGGCTGTCTGCTCTAACATCTGCCTCATAAGTATTAATAGAATTTAAAAATCATAAATTCATAAAAGAATTTAGAATGAGTCTACCAGGTGGTTCCCTGCCTTGCGGTACCTGTGCTGTATACACAGTGGGAATGTTCCTGAACCCCTGTCCCCAGCCCTTACACGTGTAAATAGTGTTCACTTGTGGTCCCCAATTCTAACAATCAGGTTGATCTTCAAACTTTGCTCAATGTCTAAGTGGGAGGTGACCCCACTGCTTGTTGCCTGTCACCTGGTGTCCTTGTCTTCACAGGGTGGGTAAGCATATGAATCTGTGTCTAAGAAAAGGCAAGGAAAGAAAGGGGGAGGATGGAGCTGAATGAAGGAGAGAAGGAAAGGGAGGGTAGGAGAGAGAGAGGGAGAGAGGAAGGGAGGAGGGAAAGGAGGAAGTGAGTTTGGTTATATGCATTTAAACAAAAAAAAAGGAGATACTTACCTGCCTGACTCCACATGCAACTCAAGTAAGACCAAAGTTTGAAATGCCCTCTTGTTCCGTAAACCCATACATCACCTCCAAGAAACACATCTGCATTGCCTAGATGCAACACATTTGGTGAGAAAGTGGGTTCCCAAGGGGATGGAGGGATTCCTTGGAATCGGAAAGTGTTGCATGTGCTGCCCAACAAACAATAAATGCAAAAATTGGGATGAGGACCAAGGACATGACGTGGTGCTAAGGGCTCTAGGCACTTGCAGCTGGGACATTCTGCTTCAAGGCTCTCCTGGTGGGGTACTATCAACTGCATCCCAGAACACCATTTTTGCTTTATCAAACTCTAATGATAAAAGTCGACTAACATTTGTTCCTGGATATCACTGTTTAGTATTTGAATCCTCGTGGGGGGTGGGGGAGAGTGGGAGCAGATCCAAACCAATTCCTACACCTCTATTGGCGCGCTTCGCACAGGAAGCTGCAATGTTAGGGTTGAGTCTGACCTGACAAACACTGGAACGGATACAGGAACTGCTCAGGCGGGTGGCTCCAATGGCTTAGAGCGAGGAAAGAGAGGCCACCACCCCTCCCCAGAACACACTCAAGCCACTCAAACCACTTTAACCATCACCGAAAACGCACCGTGCAACCCACCACCCCTCCAGTAGCAGTTTTCTTCTAGTCTACGAGCAATCTAGAGTCAAAAATCCTATCAAATACCCAGACACGATGCAGCTGACAGTTACACACATTCTCAAGATTTGACAAAATACACATTTTTGTCACATTTACTTGCTATCTGTGGTAATGTTTAAGATGGGAAATGTTAGCAAAGAAAGGCATATCCGCAATGACTTCACGTTTTTATGTATTCATTTTAGCAGTTACACAGTCTGGTAAGGAGTGTGTGTGTGTGTGTGTGTGTGTGTGTGTGTGTGTGTGTGTGTGTGTGTGTGCGTGTGTGTGTTTACCTGTTACCTGTGACAGTTACTCCAGTTGCACCCTGGTTCCTCCTACAACAAGATGCCACTATAAATTATAAATGTTCTTGCACATGTCATCTCAGCTACAGAAATCAAAATTTTTTTTCCTAAGTGACAAATGAGCTCCCTGATTGTCAAGCACACAGGTTTTCAACTTTATTGAATTGCTATGTAGCTCACTTGTGGGTTTATAACATTCTATCGTACTCCTCAGCACTCCAAAAAAGAAATATGAAAGATATATTTCACAGCTGTTAATTCATTCGTTGACTAAAGTTCATCTTCCCCACTGATGGTGGTACTCTTCTCATTATCTGAAGTCTCTAAGGTGGGATGTAATGGTAAGAAAAGCATCTGTGGTGTCCTACCCCCAGGGCACTTTACATCTGCTCTAATTTCTGCGTTATCCTGAGACCACAGGGACCAGATAATGCAAGGCTCACATTGGAACCAGCCTGGAGATGAACCGGTGCTCATGAAGAGCACACTGGTACAGCTCGTGGCAAAGTGGCTTGGAAAATTCACCAGGAGAAACAGTCAAAACTCTTTCTATAGACATGAAACACACTCCTCAGGGAGTCCTGACCAACTGGCCATCTCTGAGTGGGCAGTGCCTTGTGATCAGGCAACAACAGCACGGCCTACAGCATCTCACTACATAATCAGGCTGGGGACACTGAGGCTCATCAAGAGACAGCCACTTCCCCTCCGTCACAAAACTAGTCAAACGCCAAGCCATACTCCAAAAGCAATTCATCCACTGTTACTGAGCGCACCCGGCTGATCTGGAAGAAGACTGTTCAGTGAAGGTCTATGCTCCTTTCCAAGGTAAATACACTTATTTGGCCCAATCTTTCCCAGAACAAGATGTTCTGAAAAACGAGTCCCTTGCCCAGGTTTCAACAGTCCACGGAGGATATGAGAAAAGCTCCATTATCCTAGAAGCCAGCATCTCTGCCCTGCGCAGAACACAGGGATCTCGGCTGTCGGGGGCGTTGCTTCTGAAAGCTTTGGCTCTGAGCTGGGCAAGAAAGCTCAGTTCTCAGCACAGATCCCTGGACCCTTAGTGCCCCGTGCCCTTAAAGTTACCCAGCCTTGCTGAGAAACAAAATGGAAGGACAGGAGAGGGAGCAGCCGGTCTCCTTCGCAAATGAAGACAAACAGACGCCATTGCTAAGGAGCAGCGATTCCAAAAGGCCTTGGTGACTACTGGAAGCAATGATCCAGAATCATGGGACGCTGAGCACAAGGTGAATTCAAGAGTGGAGAAAACAAATTCTCCATGTCAACACAACTTTCCTCTTTGTGTGGAAGTCTTCCAATTCTGTCAAACAGCATCAACAGGATCCAATAGAGGCTCCAGTAGAACTAGGTGATCTGAGGATGCTTCAAGATGCTCTACTGTCCACTCTGTCTAGAGTGAAAAGAATTGCAAGCACACAGCAGAAAAACCCAACCTCACTTTTAATGCCTTGGATAATACTTAGGGTGGGTGCAGCTCTATCCCACTGCTGGTTCCAAGCACCAATTAAAAAAAAAAAAAAGCCCCAATGATATCCATTAACTAAAGTATTTGTGAGACTTAATTTATACCATAAACAGATACTAGTTATTAATGTGATTGCTATTGTTGCCTCTATTATTATCAGCATTTCAATATCACTTCAAGGTTTAAACACATAACACTTTCACAGATTTCACATAACTGCGTGATACACAACACTGACAGAAAGGAAGTATTTTTCAATTTTCTAATGAAAAAGTACAGCATCAGCATTATATGTATATATATGTGTGTATTAATATATACAGCCTCCACAAAGGGAAGAAGCAATAATATTTTATACAACAGTACCTATAAACATGTGTGTGATGAGAGCAGAGAACTAAAGGGACATACCTTATACTACTATGTTCCAAATATGTGTGTCTACCCAAAATTCATATTGCATCCTATCCCCCAAGGAGCCCCAAACTGGATGTAACCCAAGGGTTGAGAATCATTACTCTAGAGAGTCTTGGAGTTGGGTAGCATCTCTGCAGGGAGAGAAAGATAACAACACATTCTCGGCCAATAGAAAGTGGACAGCAGGTAAGGCCACAGTGACCACAGAGGAATCTCACCTCCTGACATGTGCAAAGCAGAATGACATGGAAAGCAGGCTTGCCTTGCCAAATATATTTGTGGAGGTGACCAATCGAAGAGCCGAAAAGGCCCCCTGGTTCTGCTAAAATATTTCAAAGAATTCAGGACAAGCCTTCAAATCAGACCTTGTTATAAATGTGTGTTGAATTAAATATGAGACTATTTCAGGTACAAAGACTGATGCTCAAAGGATTTAAAAATATTAGAGACCTTGAGCACAAGGAGAAACCATATTTGACCTTAGCACTGGATGGCTTTCTTTATTCCTCATGTGTGTGTGTGTGTGTGTGTGTGTGTGTTGCCCCCTTCTGTGTCCATGCATGGATACATTCATAAACGCACACTCTTTTCCAAACAATCTTCTGCTACAAATTGGCCTCAAGGCAATTCCATAAGCCAAATGTGTTCACTTTGCCCAATAAAACCTTCTAAATCAAACTCATAGATTGAAAATAGGACAGAAAATGCAGAGTCTGGAAGGAGAGATGAGCAAGGAAAGCAGGAAAGCAGAGGGCCTGTGGGACAGTGGGGGCAGGGAACGAATCCAAAGAGTACCGGGGGCACCTCTTTCTTCCAAGCATGCGGAGATCTAAGAGTCACTTTGAAAATCTAAAAAGAGCAGTGTGGAGAAAGTGGCAGCAAAGTGACCTGAATCAATGTGATCTAGGTGGTTTCCCTAAAGAAACAAACGGCTTAAATGGGCCTGTTACCAGCGAATGAGGAGGTAGGGAATTTGTGGGGAGCGGCTCAGCCTCCAGCGTGTATTTGTCTAGCAGGCATGAGGCCCTCCATTTATGCCCTAGCACTGCATAAAATCAGGTATGCGGCACTAGCCTGTAATCCTAGCTTTTGGCAGGTAGAGGCCAGGGGGTCAGGACTGGCTGGATGAGGGCTTCTCTTTCAGGAGAGCTCAGTTTGATTCCTAGCACACCACAGGGTAGTCCATGGTCATCTGTAACTCCAGTCCCAAGAGACCTGTCACCCTCTTCCGGCCCCTAAGGGCACTGCACACATATGTGCACAGACATACATGCAAACAAAACCGTGTGCATGCACGTGTGTGTGTGTGTGTGTGTGTGTGTGTGTGTATGTGTGTGTCTGTGTGTGTGTGTGTCTGTGTCTGTGTGTGTGTCTGTGTCTGTGTCTTTGTAAATAGTAAATTCTTTAAAAAGAGGATCAAGAGTTCAAGGTCACCCGCAGCAGCTACTGAGTGAGCCTGAAGCCACCGTAGACTTCATGAAACCTTCCCTGTCTCAGTAAATAAATGAGTGAGTGAGAAAGATAATTTTAAAAAATGTCTAATGCTGTTAACACATGGCCATAGCCTGCCTCAAAACTCGGATGTAAGCATGGCCCTCTCTTGACCTTTGCAATCCTTTGCCTGGTGAAGGGAACTCTCAGGATGTAGCTTACATTAAAGGGGTCATCACTTGTGTTGCACCTAGTACTCCAGATGCCCAGGAAAGGCTCTAAGACCAGTGCGGCCTTAAGTGCTCAGCATCCCTGATGAAGAGAAACCACAGGGTACAAATTTTGAGAGCCCACAGTCTGGGCTCAGCGGGAACCTGGCAATGGGCCCTTGGAGGTCTGAGTTGTTCCAGAAGCACTTGGCTATTCCCTTATCTGAATTTGAAGTTCCTTAAAAGAAGTCCTCAGGACCTGTTCTGATGCCCTTTTCTACCAGTTACCAAACTGTGTGTGGATTGTGGGGGAGAAGGGGCTTCATTTCACCCCAATGGATCCCCAGATCCCACATTTTAGATATCAAGATAGAATTAATATTAAGATTTAGAAAGCATAGGGTATGGTTCATTAAAAAAAATGAATCATAAAACAGTTATTTTTGATAAAAAAAAAAGGGAAGCAATTCACCTTGGAAGGGTTATCAACCTTAGCCCTTTGAACATGCACAACCCCTTAAACCAACCAGACACCCAGCAGGCATAGGCTTCCCTTGGCTTTTTGCTTCCATCAATTACCCATTTAACCATTCTCACGTCAGGCAACCAAGTCAGCTCAGCGGGGAGCTGCTGTTATGCATCCATGCACATTTGTTCCTTGGCCATGAAGGAAGGCTGCAAGTTCTGGGAAGCAGGAGGTAAGTGGCCATGCCAGGCAACTAAAAAGGCTGCCATCAAAACCTGTTGTTGATGAATCATGGTGACAAGAAACCCTGCTCATCTCTAGAAGGAACTCTTCAGGCCAGGCGGCCATCTGCCACAGAGTGCTTTCCAAACACAAGCAGGCTGGTGAAGGAGGAGGCCTGGTCGGAAGGAAGCCATTCTTCCCGGGCAGAGTGAGGCCCCGAAACTCTGGTTGAACTCTCCTCTAAACCTGGGCCATAGCTCTCAGACTCTCACTTCTCACTGTAAACAAGCTTCTGTCAGAAGAAAAGCACAGCTGCCACAGAAGCAGCCACATCTACTTTCTTCTCCTCCACCCCACCCCTGCCTTGTGTTCTAGAAGGAAGACATGATCCACAGCCCAACTCTACACTAGCCTGCATGGAAGGGTCTGGTAGCATCGAGCACCATCTACCTTCTGCTCTTGGCAGAAGAAAATTATGACGGTCACTTGCAAATGGGTTATGTGTTACTAGAGGCTAAATGCAGAAGAGAGCAAGGGCACACAAGTCTTAGGCAGGTAGTATGTAACAATCTGGTGATACCTAACCCTTAAATCATATGGAAGTGCTTATGCAAGCCTTGGGTGTAGGAGGCTTGTCCAGCCTGAAGAGATTGTAGCATATCAGTGGAGTCACCCACTGAGGAGAACATGGATGAATGGGTAATCAGGAAGTGGGACCCCTATGGAGAAAGAAGGCAACTGTGTGTGTCACTGTGGAGTGTATCTTGTCCCTGGCCCCTTGCTGTTATATTTTTTTCTGCTTCCTGGTTGCCCTGAGGTAAACAGCTTCCCTCCATGATGTTTCTGTTTTAGCACATGACATAAACAATGGGGTTCCCAGACCATAGGATGTAACCAAATCAATCACTCCTCCTCTAAGGTTTTCCTGTCAAGTATTCTTTCCCAGCAACAAAAGGTGACTACCACGCCTGAGCAGGTCATTGGAGGAGGTTAGCCTAGAGGGTCGGCCACCTGGAGATGGAGGAGAGATGTTACTTCAAAGATTCACACAGCACAGAGGCAGGCAGAAAGACTACACTGCTTCAGGTTGAAGCCAGTCTTACTGGTGCCTGGTCAGTCTTCTCACAGTGGCTCAGTCAAGGAGCTAAAGACACGTCCATAAAGGAAACAAATCCCCTCTAACTGACTGCACTGTGCAGGCTAACACGTTGTGGCAACAGCCCCACTGCATGATAGTTAGCTGGCAGGGCCCTTTGAACAACTGCTGTCGCCCAGCACTTTGGAGAAAAAAGAAATATGTAGCCAGCAGAAAATAAATATGACCCCACACTCAGAGCCTTCAGGGGCTGGCCGGGCTCTGTAGCCATCAGAGCTCTGTGCTTGCTAGGGCAGCAGCATACCCCAGACTCTGGATTTAATGGCTGAAACTGCATGCACACAGAGTAAGACCCTCACGGAGGCGCGATGAGTGGCCTCTGCCCTGTTCATGCTAGGAGGTGGCCTACGGCTCCTAGGACAGAATGATTTGATGATGACCAGGTTCCAGGCCATCTGAAGGAGGACAGCTATCTTGCCCCTTTGTGCTCCACAGCTGAGGGGACAATAAGGCATGAGTCATGGACAACATTAATTTCTCCTTCAGGAGGAGTTTAGCACTGTTGGGATCATGGAGTCGATATTTGAGACATGTCTTGTGGATGGAGGCCTCTAAGACCCTCCCCTTTGTTTTTCACTTACAAGATAAGGGGGAAAAAAAACAGTATGGAATTTCTGGTGAACTACAGGATATGCTCCATTGAGGCCTCACATGTGGCTATAACTGCCTAGAGCTGTTATTATCACCATCGTTACCAGTACTGTTACGCTTGTGCAATGTGCAAGGATAGAGCTGAGAACAACACTGTAACCCATTCACGAAATCCGAAGCATTTGTCTCCTGGCTACATATACAGAGTAACTCCCCAGTATGCCTTGGGACAAAAGCAGTTCCCTCCCTGCTAATCAGTAAAAATGGCCCTCAATTTCCAGACACCAGATGCAGCCAATTGCTTGAGCATTTAGCACTAGAGGGAGCAGACACAAAATGGTCTCAGAGTAGGTAAGAGAGAGGAGGACTGAATAGGCCTATGACAGAGGCATGCTGACCCAGAGGGCCTTCAAGACACCACAATACTCTGACAGAGCTTTTGTAGAGCCATTCCGACAGAAGTGAGCAGAGGGACGCCATGGAACAATCTAGTAAGATGGGAAGACACACATTCACATTGTGAGGCAGTGGAACCAATGGTCCCTCCTGCCCTCTTTCCAATGCACTCCTACATCCTGGCCTTCTCTCAATTTCAGAGCACAGATGCTGATGTGAAAACTTAACATGCCCAGGATATTTGACTGTGCCGGGTGGCTAGTGAACCGGATTTAAAGACGGCAAATGCAGCCAGGTAATTACAGTGACAAGGTGAAAAATTAAGAGCTGAAACAAATTCAGTTCACCATGCAAAGCTGAACTTGATAGTTGATTAGAGAAAGATCGAGGGACAAGAAAGTGTCTCTGGTTCCTACACCCCCTAGGATTTGCCTTAATTCCCCCACAACACTTAAGATGCACAGCGAAGCTACTATGCCAGAAAGTAGACGGAACTATCATGGTGGGAAATGCCAAATGTAGCCAGTGGGGAACAGGGGTGATGATAATGTTTTAGTTCATCAATGCTGCCTTAAGTACCACAAGCTGGGTAATTTGCATAGAAAAATGGTCCTTTTGGATCCCAGTTATGAAGCAGGTTCTGACAGAAGAATAAGGTACAGCAAAGTGCCTGGGGGAGGAGGAGACAGCCCAGTGGGCAAAGTGCTTGCTGCATAAGCATGAGGATTTGAGTTTCTTCCCCAAACCAGGCTGAAAAAGGAAACTTGTGTATTGTATGCATGCAACACCTGTCAATTAAAGACTTATGGCCTATAGCTTAGGCAAGAAATAGGGGGTGGAGCTTCGGACGGGCAGAAGGGATTCTGGGATAGAGAAAGGGGTGGGGTTTTAGCTACCAAAATATGAGCAGAGTGGGTGCATGCTGACTGAGCTCAGGTAACTAGCCACATGGCAGAATGTATATTAGTATAATGGGTTATTTAAAGTTATGAGCTAGTCAGAGACAAGTCTATCTCTATGGCCTAGGTATCTGTAAAATAGTGATTGAGTCTCATGAGTCATAATTCCAGGAGCTAAGGGACAGGAGGAAAACCCACCAGCAACATAATAGTGTCCTACTACAACACCAGGCATGGTGGCTCAGACTTGTAATCCAGTGCTGGAGGGTGAAAGGGTAGGAAGAACCTGGGAATATCAGGCCAGCTGTCAGCCTCACACTACATGGTAGACCCAGTCTCAAAACATAAGATGAAAGTGGTTGAAGAAAACACCTAGTATCAACCTCTGGCCATTACAAGGGCCCTCGTGGATAACTGAGCCAGGAAAGACACATCACACACACACACATACACACACATACACATACACACACACACACCACACCACACCACACCACACCACACACACACACACACACACACACACACACACACGAGGGGAGGGGAGGGGAGGGAAGAGGAGGGAAGGTGCCTGTGTCCAGCCCTAGGAATATGCCTGATGATATGTTCAATTGGCTCCTGCACTTGACAGGTAGCTGTTGTGTATTCATGAGGAGTTCTGGGCAATGGCATCTTGTAAGTTTCCTCTTCAAAGCTGTAGGTTAGGAAGAAACTTAGCAGGAAATGGGCTGACCACAGACAGAAACAAAGGACATAAGAGGGTGGCCATTAAATCAACAAGCAGGGAAGAAATCAAAAGTCAGGTCCACGATGGGTAACTGTGCTGCGCTACCCTCCTGGGATTCCGCAAGTCTGGGAAAACCACATTTGTAACAACTATCTCATCTTAGCGGTGGTTCCTGGGCCAAAGTCCAAGAGAGTCCTACTACAACACCAGGCATGAGGTGCCGGTGCTGGGCATTCATGACCAGAAGTTACATCCTAAGAGGCAAAGAACACTGATCTGTCTGTCCTGCTTGGACTCTGTCGTTGCTCTACTCCATAAGGTGCTTTTAATTTAATTTCAGCACTCAGATTGGATCAATGAAACAGCAGTGCACACCTACCACAGACACATGGCAGAAAATTTAAACAGTGCAATAAAACCCACGGGCGCTGCAACTCTAACTGCCTGTCATAGCAGTGACTGCTGAGAAATGTGCCCAGGCCACCAGGAGAAACTCGGTGAGGAGGGGGCCGTGCCAACACAAGCCCGCCATCCCCAGGTCTGACTAATTAACAGTACTCTAGGCCTCTCTCCCAGGCCTGTGAGAACCACTGTGACTGAACTGGGCTCACCTGGAGCTGCAAATTACTTTGCCAATAGCAGAGAACAATACTTTGCGCACTCACAACAACAAAGGCAAGCCTGGCCTGCAGCCCCACTTCATCTCTCCTTATGTGGAGCTGTTCTCCAAGGCTTTGATGACAAAGGACTGGGTTCTACTACCAGCCAACAGCCAGACAGGAGAAGGTAGAAAGCATTTTCTCCACTTCAGGACCTGCTCTGCAGAATAGCCTTTGATCAGTATCTTCACGGGATTTTGTTTTCCACCTGAGTTTAACAAAACCTTAGCAGGCCTGCCTGCATCATTTTCTCCCTCCCATCCACAGAGAGGGGGTGGGTGGAGAGGGGGACAGAGTAGCAGCAGTTCCTATGGTTCAGCAACAAGGATGAAGAGCAGAGGCCATCGCTACAGGGCAATACTGCTGGTGATGTTGACTACAGCCATGATACATGAAATCACAAGGAAACAAACTGTACAGAACATAATTAGACAACACATACACACATGTAGGAGAGGTAGACAGGGGGCCAAGAGGACTTAATAGCTACTATTTGTCTCAAAATTTTTCAATATTGAAAGTCTGCTACCTTCTACACCCTGGGCATCATCACCGCTTCACCGTTTTTTGTTACCCACTGGTTTTCAGGGTGTAAAAGCCTGTGCAGGATGGGACGACAAAGGCCACCTGACACCAAGATGGGATCTGCTGATGTAGAGCATTTCAGATCAGGGAAGATCTGCCTCCAGTCCAGCATCCTTCCAAACAACCTAACATCCACAGACAACTTCCATCCGGTGCTTTTCCCCGAAATGAATCCATTTTCTTCTCTTGCAGCATCTTTGTTAAGATGACTAAGCAATTCCACGTAATTTTAGAGCTTCGTATACAAGCTGGAATCCGTCAGTGTTTTTTCATAGCTTTCTGAGTTATAAAGAAACTGGCAGATAATTAAAGACTCAGTCTCCAGATCACATTTGAGAACGGACTAAGAAAAATCCAGCTTTTCACCCAAGAATAACAAACTCAAATAGCTATACAACTATTTACTGAGCATATACTGTGATCTACACAATTCATTAAATGCTAGAAATAGCCTGAACCAAGAGAATTCATGCCTGTTACATAGTACAACTGTATCAAATGGTCAGTGGTATTCAGTGATTAAAGAACCCCACAATCTTCAAATGCTTATTGTACAATTGAAACTGCATGATTTTGAAAAGGAATATTATCATTCGCTTTGAGAATCTTCTGGATTAACTTTCATTTTACTTAAATGATTTCTGAATAAGTCAGAGATTCTACAAGAGAAGTAAAAATACTCAATCAGAAACATATTGGTCTCTTCACTGGCAGTTCTTTCCTGACTCCTTGCAGATTAGGAGGAAAAGAAGACAACATTTACTTCTATATTGGTGAGCGCACAGATTGGTAACGGGATTTGCAATGATCTAGTCTAGCATGTGAGATATGAGCACTATGCTCACAATCTTTTAATTTGAATTTATAGCTGTCCCCCAAACATGCACGGGAGCATCAGAATTAAAAGTTGAAGAGACTTTACTAGGAAAAGGGGCTGGAAGCTGCCTCCTTCTGGTTCCACCCACTCCAAACTGGCAAGGTCTGGCCTGCCTTCTAGAGAAGTCACACACAGGTTGCCCTAGTGTGCTTTTTAATTAAAGTACTAGCAGAGAACAAACACCCATTTGCTTGTTCAAACAAATATACGTGGGACACCTACAATCTAAGGCAATGTAAAAGCTGTCTTTTCTATACAACATTGAGAAAATAACTGACATGCCCAAGCCCACTTGCCTTAATCCCTTGATTATACGATATTTCCATCATAAACACTGTGTTGGCTGCATGCTTGGTGGTTGCAACCAAATGGCAAAATTACCCCCTTTTAAAGAATGAAAGTGGCTTTAGTAGCACTGTGAAGCAGAAGATCCATTGAGGAGAAGTAAGACAGAAAGGAATTGGTAATACCATACTTTAAAATGAACCGAAACACCCACCCTCAAAACTCTTTACCATTCGCTTTTTGACTGGGTAGGGCCAGCAAGAGTGTGGCATCTGCTGTGACATGGGCTGCTGTGTTTGTGAGGTTTGCCCTGTTCTATGGGGAAGGAAACCTGCCTTCCCAACAGCGAGAGTGTCTGCAGTCTTCTCGTGGCCTTCTGTTGCTTTTCAGTGCACAGAACACAAAAGAGACATGGGAAGTAAGCTGGTAATACACCCGTTCTACTGAAAGCATGGACCCATCTGAGTAAGTAATCCCTGACAGACATGCCCACAGGCATTTCTGGCAATGTCTCATGGGAATTTTCAGTGGCTGATGTTAGAAATACAGAATGGAGGCCAGGCGTGGTGATGCCCACCTTCAATCCAGCGCTTGGGAGGCAAAGGCAGGTGGATCTCTGTGAGTTTGAGGCCAGCCTGGTCTACAAAAAGAGTCCAGATCAACCAAGGCTAACACTGAAACCCTGTCTCAAAAAAAAAAAAGTAGAAAGAAAGAAAGAAAGAAAGAAAGAAAGAAAGAAAGAAAGAAAGAAAAGAAGAAGAAGAAGAAGAAGAAGAAGAAGAAAAAGAAGAAGAAGAAATAGAAATACAGAATGGAAGAGGGAGATACTTGTGGATCCCACTAGGTAAGGGAAATGTCATAAAAATCAAGGGATCAAGGCAAGGGAACTTAGACATGTCAATTGTTTTCTCAATGTTCTAGAGAAAAGACAATTTTTACGCTGCCTTAGCATGTAGATATCTGGTGTACATTTCATAGATGTCATTAATCAGTACATTCGAACTACTGTCCTGTGATGCTCCAGGCAGTCACTGCCAATGCATAAGGTTTGCTAAAGGTTGGTATCATCCAGAATGGCACACGGATTCAGCAGAGGTGGGTTCAAGTCATGCCTCGGCCACTGGAGGGCTCTACGAACTTCAGCTGGCCACGCAAACTCTCTAGGCATGCTTGCTTCAAATACACAGCACATGCCGACAGACCTCAAAAGAGCCTTCTAATCTTAACCCTCAAACAAATTGCAATCAGACATTTCAGAAGTAACAGTGTTAGGGTTTTTGTTTTAAAATTATGTATTTGTGTGTATATGGGTGGGTGGGTTTATGTGCACATGAATAGAAGTGCCCATAGAGGCCAGAGTCATTGGATCCCCCAAATCATCAGTTCTTAATATCTGGGTCATAATCCCTTTGGGAACGGGAAGACCCACAGGGGTCGCCTAAGACCATCCTGCATATTACATATACACATTACAGTTCACAGTAGTAGGAAAACTACCGAGTCATGAAGTAGCAATGAAAATAATTTTATGGTTGGGTGGCAGGGGTCACCACGACATGAGGAACTGTATTAAAGGGTCTCAGCATTAGGAAGGTTGAGAACCACTGCTCTAAATCAAAACTCTTTTGGGTGCTGGGTATTGGGACTAAACTTGGATCCTTTGCAAGAACAGCAAACATTCTACATCCCCGGTCATATCTCCATCCCATAACAGGGTTTATGTGCCTAAAATATGGAAGCATCAAATACTAAATACACCAGACTATTTCAACCAAGTAAAGAAAAAGATTAGACATACGCAAGAATATGAGAGTAGTATGGGGAAGAAATGGCCAAAAAAACAGGAGGGTTTTTATTTATCTGCAAAAAATACAGAAATGACAAGCAGAGAAAAACACACTGGAATTAGATTCAGATGGAATTAACTCGGAAGATGTCAGTTTGAGTGACGGCATGACAAAAGAGTGCCATTTCTGTGACTTATGGCAAATGATTTGCCTTGTGTGGCTCAGTGCCCTCACATACAAAGGGGAGTCATTTCACCTGTCCAGTTACCACCATGGGAATGTCTCTAGATTAATTGCTAAATAGTGAGCGGGCATCCAAGAGGAGGCATGATTGAGTAATTTATGGGCTCTGCACACAACAGTCCCTTTACAGAGTTAGGAGGGAATGAGTCAGAGCTCCTTGTGAGGACCCAGATACATATTTATAACATAACAGAGAGGATGCGTCCTTTAATCATATGGAGAGGAACTACCAGGAAGTGAACTGAAGACGGTGAAGACATCCTTATACATGCGAAGAACAGTGAGTGCAGAAGGATGGGCCTCCTGTTCTGTCCCAGAGCTGGGGTTAGGAAGCAGGGTACTAAGAAGGGGAAGATGAGAAGCATCCTGCCTGGGTTCCTTTCAGGATGCTCTTATAGTCTAGGCTAAAACAAAACTCTTATACTCTTTTTCTAACCAGATGTGGCTGGAC
This sequence comes from Acomys minous, assembly GCF_964271855.1. NCBI lineage: Eukaryota > Metazoa > Chordata > Mammalia > Rodentia > Muridae > Acomys > Acomys minous. Next base: position 31,324,420 of record NC_140490.1, read on the forward strand.
ATGCCATAATCCCTGCACTCAGAAATCAGAGGCAGGATGCTGCATGTCTGGGGCTAGCTTACGGTTATAGCGGGATACCCTATCTCAAGGAAATGTTTTCCTTCTCCATCTTAGAAAGATTAGTGAGCCCCAGAAGAGGAGGGACATGGTGAACAGAGAATGAAGGCTTGGTTTGTGGCAGTTTTCCGTACCAGATGATAGAAGGTATCAGCCTTAGGTGGACACACAGTTACATTGTTATTTCTAACACTTTGAAATGCATACTTTAGAAGGCACATTTTCTGTTACGTGTATTTTACAATTTGAGTTAGTATGTATTCTTAGAGGCGGAGACCACAACACACAGTGAAGGAAGCAAGGGGGAAGGGAAGAGACAGGAAGGAGGGGTGGGTGGGGGTGAGTAGAGAGGGAAGTGTGCCCCTCCCTGAGCTTCACTGGCTTAATTAGCTGGTTGACCTTCCCCACCTCCAGACATCCAGGAAGTGGCTATTCTAATAGTTCAAAGGGCTTCCTTGTCAGCAAGCCACAGGACCAGAAGCCTAGTACATCATCAAACCCAGAACAGGAGGCCTGTTAAGAGAGGAACAAAAACAGGGGACTCACTACAAGTGGAAACAGTGTGGTGGTCCTTGGGAAATGTCTACTCCGCCATTTTATATCCCCAAAGAAAGCACAATAGAACCATTAAGTCTGCATTCACACAGACGTGCAAAAATCTATTGCTATTGGTTCCTGCAACACCATTTTGAAATTTTGTAGAGAAGGCAGAAATATTGAAAAGTATTGGAAAGAATTCTAGAAACCGCACTGAAGAATTACAGGATTTGGGGGAGAACCCAGCTGTGGCAGGCACATCTCCAGACCACGCCAAGAGAGAAGAGAGGAGACGATGACCAAAGACTGAAGGTGTAAGTTGCAAAGAGAAGAATACAAAATCCAAGGCGCTGAGGGAACTGGCTGAGACAAGTCAAGTCCTTTAGAAAGAGAAAACACACATGAAGCAACCCGGGAGTCCAGCTCTGAGGGCTTCCCATTGTCCTCTCAGGGTAGGTAGGTACTCAAGTCTTAAGGCCAGCAGAGGCAACCCCAGAGTGAAGTGGCCCCTTTAAGGACCTGCCCAGGCGGTAGAACTCAGATAGCCCAAGAGAAGACTTGGTGTCAAGTACAAATGTGTCCTAACCAAACTTACTGCCCTACATGGCATGCGGAAAAAAATAATTAAACCACAGGCATCTCCAAAAAGTCTCTGTATCACTGTGATGCGGCATCCCTCCAGGTTCACTAGGAAAATTAGGATTATAACTGTGGTGTGATATCACACACACCCACACACACACACACACACAAAAGGGAAAAAAAGTAACCCTAAAGTATCAGGCCTGGCCAAGCATGCATTTGATGGCTGTCACCACACATCCATCCATCTGTGCTTCAGTCACAGCAATCCTATCCTGCAGAAGCAGGCTGGGGTCACACATCTATTCCTACAGGTGAGTGTGATAACTTACTTCAGAATACAGCAGCAGCCTTATGAAGAGAATCCGGAGACCGTGTCCGAACCTCAGGGATAATTTACAAAAGGACTCTGCTGGCATCCGAGATTAAAAACTACGGCAGGCTATGTGGCAAAATCCTCCAGCACTCAGGAACATTTCCCTTCAGGAACCATCAGTCTCAGTGCTTACCAGCTGAGTCTATGCAAGCGAAGGCCTATGTGATTCTGGATCTAGGTCTGTGACTCAGGTGCATGCACATGTAAGGTGACAGCCAGAGGTATCTAAAGGACTGGAGGGTGCATGTGTAATATGACTCACTCACATGCCAGGCAAACTGCCAGGCACTTATTGGAAGCACATTGCTACACAGCCGATAACCTCAGCATTTAGTGGGTTTTTTAAGCCACTGATGTTAGGATATGTGTAGTGTGCAAGCCAACAGCCCTAGCATTTGGAAGGTAGAGGCAGGAGAAGGAACTCCAGCTTGTGCTACCTGAAATCATTAGTGTCTCAAAAAAAAAAAAAAATCAATCGATCAATCAATCAATCAATTGTCAGTCAGCCAATGAAGCACTGATGTTAATTTTATCAATTTTTGAAGATCTGCAAATTACAATGATAAAACCCTAGAAAGCTATTTGGTTCTAGACTAAAGTGACAATTAAATCTCAAAACTCCTTTCTTACCCGTACCCTCCAATTTTGTGCTTTCAAATGATGCTGCCTAAGGCAAAGCATACTGCAGGCCATACCAGGCACCAGTCAGCTTAGTCCAAATGAAAAGCAAACCCATCCAACACTGTCTAATAATCGTTTTCTGTTGCCAAATCACAGGCATTGCAATTCAAATCCATTCTGAATGGTTAACATACAGGATCTAACTTCAGTTCCTGGAAACACACTGTTTCTCCTTCTAAGCAAGTGAAAAATATCTGATGTGAAAACATGAAAAAGTTCATATTGATCAAGCAACCCGGGCCTGGGCCAGCCAGTTTATTACATGGGCAGTGCATGCTGGGTATCTTCTGGCCACTGGACATTTGCAACACTCCTCTACTAAAAGCAGGTGGATATTTTGCCTTCATATTTTTCCAGACAGAATCTTTTTATTTTTTAATGAACTATTCAATTCGTCACACTCAGCGCCCAGCAGTGAAGAGACAAGGCTTTTCTTTTGTGAGAAAGCCATTTAAAAAAAAAACCAACCAAACAAACAAACAAATAAATAAATGGATTAAGTTTATTTTATTTTTATTATACGTGTATGTGGCAGTAGAGAGGAGTCAGGTTTAAGTTTAAGTTTAAGTTTAAGTTTAAGTTTAAGGCAGCTGCCCTTGTGGAGGCCAGAGGAGCCAGATCCCCTGGAGCTGGAGTTACAGGCCAACATGGGCACTTGGACTCAACCACCACGTGCAACATCAGTAAGACCGCTTAACCCCGGAGCCATCTCTCCAGGCCCTCAGGAAACTTTTAAAGGCAAGGATGAAAACAGTTGCATCAGGTTTGGGAATGAATGCAATCCCCTCTGAGCTGGAGTTCTCCAGCTTTTCAAAAGTTTTGCCAGGTACCTTCCTAGCCTCACACAAAGCAGTACCATCTTCTCAGCATGGTCTAGCTGACCTACGGAAGGAGGGAGGTTTGCATTATTTCAGGACTCTGTACCCTAAGGAAGCTGCTCAGTAGCCAGGATACCAAGCCTCAGGCGAGCAGGAGGAGGTATGCAGGCTTTGGAACACACAGAGAGCTAACCTGTCAAGTAACTGATGGGATGCACAGACTCTTAAGCAACCTACCTGCAGATGGCATGGCATGGGACACAAAATGTGGTCTGCCCTCTCAACAAAGAAGGTTTCCTACAAAGACATGCTTTGTTTTGCAAAATAAAGTAATCCTTAAGATTTACCTACAGGTGGAGCTGTCCTTCCTGTCAGGTTTGAATGTGGCTCCCATAGCAATGTCACACAGGGACATGGAGGCAGAAGATTGGCAAAGTATTGCAACTAACATCACCTAAAGGTCTAAAGTGGTCTCAGCAGAGATGAGGAAATGAAACAGGCAGAGCAGTAAATAGACCCTAGCGGTTTAAAACACGGAAAAGGCTTATAAATGAATGCACATGACATGTGAGGAACGACACCTTCTAAAGTGCTTAACTATACATCTACACAAAATAGTGACATATAGCCTTCTGCATCCAGAGACAATAGAACAATGACGGTAAGCATTGTACAAAGAAGCGGATGTACACATGGAAATGAAGAAAGCCTTCAAGCCGGGTGGCCGGACTGACAAACAAGTAGGGGATTAAGGCTAGTGGGAAATATTTTAAATCTTTTACATACAACTTATAATAATTAAGAATTAATCATGAAACCAAGAATTTGGCCCAGTGGGTAAAGTACCTGGACAGCCAGCATGGGGTCCTCAACTGGGATCCCCAACACCCTGATGAACTGAACCTTCTCTGAACATGAGATCGGAGGAGCAGAGACAAGCAGGTCTCCAGCTCACCAGCCAGGCAACTTAACCAAGCTGATGGGCACCAGGCTCAGAGAGACCCTGCCCCCAAAAATTAAGGTGGAAAAGAATGAAGGAAGACACGGAAGTCAATCTCTGGCCTCCACACACGTGCAGGTGCTCATGCGTGCATACACGCACACACATCTGTATACGTCACACACATAATCAAAAATTAACTGACCAATTATGAAAATAAGATATCCGTGAAAATCCAAATTTGCTTTAATCAACTCAGCTTTGAGAAGGTGGCAGAAATAGACCTAAAATCAACGTCTCCATGGTTCTGGGAAAGTGTCTTCAGGCATCCAGTCTAGGGCTAACTAGTTCCGCAGCCAGCCCTTGCACACCTGCATGGATGTGTGTGCCTAGGTCTCCTCTCTGAACAGTTTTGGTTTCTCACCTGGGTAGAGGAAAGCAGGTACACCGTGGTGCTACTCAGTCCTCTAGCAGCATCCTCTCTTACATTACGCTTGTCACATCCTCTTCAATATCACGGGCAGCACCCAGCCTTGGGAACCACGGCACACTGTGCTCTCATCACTTGCCTTGCAGAACTGGTTTGCTCCCAACCCAACTTCCCCAGAACACTTCTCAGAAGCCTGAATTATAGAGCATCTTTCCATGACTCTCATCATTTTCACTGCACTTCCAGTTTCTAAAACAAGCCCTCTGAACTTGTGAAACCCCCTCACCACAGGTTCCTGTAAGTTGCTCAGGTATGAAATGCATTAAACAAACCCATCAGTCATTCTGCTAACCTGAAGGCACTAAGCGTGGCCATGGTTTCTAAAGAATGTTATCTATTTCCATCTTGTACAAATTTAGGAGCAACTGTGGTTTCCTGTTCCAGGGTGTTGTCCAAAAATGACTCCACAGAAGTCTGCAAAAATAATCCTGGGCGTTTTGTTTTGAGAGGAAGACTTGGAGAGTTTCCCGCTGAGAAAGGAAATGGCGTGTCCTGACTGCAGAGCATCCAGTGTGCTGCCCACACTGCCAGAACAGGCACACAATGTTGGTTTAGCCATTGTTTCCTCCACAAGCAAGGACGGGACCTGCTGTGGTGTGAGGCAGGTTTCATTCGGTTCTCACGCCCCAGGGCCTGTCGGGGGACCAATTTAACTTCTGTTTCTTTACCTAGAAAATGGGAACGGCTGAACAGTCTATGTCTTTGTGAAAACTGACTGCGCTGTCAATGTAAAGCACTTCTCATTTCAAAAGGACAGTAAGAGAGTTTGTTCTGGAGCCATATATGGGTGACTGTGGCCCAGGAAGAGATTAAGGCAGGTTGCACCCCATAGCATGTTCATTGAAGCTCATTGAAGGAAACAGTTCATTCAAGTTTTTAACAATAGAAGAGCAAAAGGAAGGCGTGATGAAGGTGCTTTGCCAGGACACAGGTGGGTCATCAGGTAGGCAGGGTACAGTGAGGCATGGAAGTGTGTTAGGGATTTTAGACACCATATGATGACATTCTTAGCTTTAGGATATATGGGACCTAAAGACCTGTCAAGTTAATACAGCCCAAAAGGTTCCACATGATAGTTATAAGACAGTGGGTTAGGAACGGCTATCAAGGGGCCTAAAGGTAGAATTAGGGTTTGGATCTACAGTACTGTAGCACTCAACAAATACAAACTTCTGACTAGTGGTCTCTGTACAATCTTTAATACAGGTACGCTTCTTTTCATCTCCAAGGAACTTCCATGAATAATAAATATTAAAAATGAATCCACTGTGCTTCAGGATACCTGACACCCAGCAGGAACATAAAAGCAGTACTTAGTGAAATGTGCATATAAGTTATCCATATGTATACATCTTTTTCTTAGATATTAGGTTGACTGTGAAACAAGCAGGACACTGTGCATTGGGCTATTTAGGGGAGATGAGGTCTTTATGTTCCATGTTCATTATAGGAATGACTTCATCTTTACCAAAGGTTTTAGTCTGAAATAACACTCCAGCCATGGGAGGATGCGATGCATTTTCCATGAGTTGCCATAAAAGGCACATTATATATTCTAAGGTGTATCCCTACTTTGAACTTGAAACAGTCACAAGTTGTGACTCACTGAAGGTGAAATTTGCCAACACAGAAATGTGAGGTCAAGAGCAAGGAGCCACCAGGAGGTCAGAAATGCAAAGTGCTCTCTGCATCCAGTCAGCCTGGTGACCAGGGAGAGCATAACCTCATGAAAAGAGGCAGAGACAGCAGAAAGCAGGATTGCAGCCCCAACAGAGGTCACAGTGGCCACCTGGGGCCAAATACCAATCCCAGAAGAGAAGGAAGGAGACAGTTTCCATCTCTACTGTGTACCCAGGAGGCTCTTCCCAGTCAGCCTGTTGTCATGAGCCACTCTGTGGAAAAGGTCTGTGTCACTCTTGTTCCAGCCAAAGGCAAAGATGCAGGCCACAGTCCCATTGTATGAGCTGAAATCAGGGAAGGCTTGTAACCCACACACTGCTGAGTATCCCTCAGGCTGGCACAGCAAACCTTCATCTACCTTAGCAGGACTGAGGCTGCCTCACAAATACTACATGGGACATGGAGGAGCAGAGACCGAGAGCAGAGCTGGATCAGGAGCAAGGCTGTATATAGCAATGATTACATAAGAGCTGACAGAGCGCCACCCAGCACTGGGACTTGACGGCTGGCTTGGCTGCAGTCTACCTCCTTTGAAAAGGAAGTCCCTATGAATATGGGACCCTCGGCTTCTGCCTATTTTGAAGGCTGAGAATTATTGTTTTCTTTTAAATCATGTCTGCGTTTGGCTCTGAGTTTCAGGACAAAGAATATACTTTGTACAACTCATTCAAGCCTCTTCTCTTTATTCTTTTTCGCTTGCAGTTTTAAGGCTATAACAGCCTGGAATCCCCCAGAAGCCCTATCCAGAGCATTTTCTGCAGAGCTTGGCACATTCTTGATCTTCACTCTTCAAGACACTGGATGCTCAGAACCCTTCGAGGCCAGTAGTTAGAGCCCCAGGGCTGCTGTTGGCGAAGTATCAAGAAGGTGTGTTCAGCTTCTAACTGCAGGAAGCTGGAAGGCTGCTGTCAGGTCTTAGTAGACCTGGTTTGTTCTGGGGAGGGAGGAGAAGCAGCTCCACGGCCCCTCCAAACTTCCAAGGGAACCTCTCTTTCCTCACCAGTAAGAAAATGGCACAGGATCCTTGCCCTCAAGTTTATGTGGTCATCTCTCTGAAAGTGTGTTTCTGTCCAAGTGGCCCCTCAACAACAGTCCCATCGGGACACAATCTGGAACAACTTGATGCTACCTCACTACATCGCCTATGGTCCCTTTTTAAGGTTTTAGGGTTTAGTATTTACATATGTATTTGTATTTAAACATATGTATGGGATCTACTCTATGGTTGCTGTGATAAAACACCATGACCAAAGCAACTTATAGAAAGAGAGGTGGTTTTCTGTTTGTTTGTTTTTGTTTTCTGGTGGGCAGTGTGTGTGTGTGTGTGTGTGTGTGTGTGTGTGTGTGTGTATGTGTGTGTGGGGGGGTATCTTAACAGTTCTAGAAGGTGAGTCCTTAATGGCAGCAAGGGAGGCATAGAAACAGGCTGCTACGTCAGGAAGATGATCTACCACATCTTCAACTGCAAACTGGAAGAGAGGTCTCAGTGTGAATCCTCAAAGTCTGCCCCCAGCAACATAGCCAGTGGGGTCACAGCACCTCCCAGAACAGTGTTACAAGCTGGGGATCAAATGTTCAAATACTCAAGCCTATGGGGGTCACTATCACCAAACCACCACAGGAGGAGAGGATAAATTTACACTACTCATTTCATTTCCATTTGAATTTGACTTGGCACATGTTTTCTTCCTTCATTCTGTTCTCTCTCTCTCTCTCTCTCTCTCTCTCTCTCTCTCTCTCTCTCTCTCTCTCTCTTATTATTATGGTCTTATTATGGTCTCGTCATAATGGCAAGCTGTAAACATTAGAGGGACATAGGTATAGAGGCATGAAAGGTGGTACATGGCTATCATCCTGGCGATCAGAAGCCTGAAGCAGAAAGAGTGCAAGTTTGAGGCTGGGCTACACGGGCAGTTTCAGGCCAGCCTGGCTACTTAGCAAGGCTATGACTGAAAGAAGAAGAAGAAGAAAAAAAAAGACAGAAAGAAAGAAAGAAAGGAAACAGGCAGTAGCAGGTACCTGGGTGTCCGAGCTTACACTTCATTCAAGCCCAAAAGGTCTCTAAGCAGCAGGCTAAGTGTCAGCAAATGGTTGCAAATGGTTATTTTCTAACAGCAGACCCCAGCTCTGAGTCTTTCCCACAGCTGTGTCCTTCGCAATCTGTTAAGCTGTCCTGAAAATGCAGCCACCACATGCATGCCTACTCCCCAGCTGTGTGTTATAGGAAGACAAGCCGTCACTCAGATATTAATTGCTATTGTACGGATTAATTACTCGCTATTGTAGCTTTGAGTCTTAACAATGTAACAATAATTATCTCTTAAACATTATCTGTGTTAAGTAATAAAATATAGCAATTCAAAATTTCTGAGCATTTACCTTGGGTTAGACAATGAGGTGAGTGCTTTATATAGTTTTGAGTCTCATGATAACTTTTCGTGCAACACACTTCTCTTTGATGTGACAAAACCCCTGAAGAAAAATATTTATTTTCTCTTGCTGTTCCCTGCTTTGGGCCTGGGCCATGGTAGAACGCCACGATGACAGGAGTGTGTGAGAGAGTGAAGGCTGATAACACAGGGACAGGTCCACCGTCAACTGCTTCTTCCAAGTAAGCCACACCTAATTTCTAGTGCACCTCAATGGCTTCACTTTATGAACCTGTCAATGGGTTAAACTTAAAAAAAAAAAAAAACACACACCTCAAGAGCTGGACATCTGGCTTCAAAACATGACCTTTTATTAATAGTTTATATATGAACCAAAATACAAGCGCTAAGTGCGGCGTCCAAGAATGAACTGCTTTTTCCAGATTACAGAGAAAAATGAATGTTCCATGCAATCAAGGGCCAAAGCATGCATGCACTGTGAGTGTAAACCCTTCCTCCTGCCTCTTAACTTAATATAACTTACCTCAAGCACATGTGTACCAATACGATCCATAGTAGATACCACTTTACATGGCA